>NC_064624.1:134448582-134757034 GCF_023898315.1 Schistocerca nitens
TTTGATGAGACGAACACTTTCGCGACTGGAACAGGAAAAGGCTGAAACAGCTGTGGTACTCAAAGCATCCTCCGTCATACACCAGAATGAATCTGTGAAAATATATCATTTCAGAGGTTTCAAATCGGTAAATTATTTCAGAAAGGTGTTATCTTGTGAATTTTCAAGCAGTTTTGACAAACTCAGATGCATTCAATTTTATGTTCATTTGCACTATAAATACAAAAACAGTTGTGGTACAATGATTGGTTGCAAGTCTAAAGATAAAGATTGACAGTATTTTGGGCTAACATTTTAATCTGAGTCGTTTAGTAGAAAGTAGTGAATATAAATTACATTGAAAACGGATTGCTCTTTTGCAGGCGAATTGTTTCATGTACTGGCTAGCCTGGATTTCGCATCGTGTAGCGTGTCCTTCACATACTTCCGTTCAAAATTTAATTTTTTCATAGTTTTGCTGCACTGTTTTGAGATTTACGTACTTCGATATCAAAATAAATGTCAACAATTTCTCAGATACCACATGCACTTAAAACTACGAGTTTAAATAAATACGAACACATTTCAAAATATATGACGTTCTTTTCGTCACCAGGTATATGCAGTTAATGCTGTTGTATTCGGTGATGCGAAGAACGCAGATGGAGTTCTGGGCTGTTTTCCCTCTGCTGAAGCGTACCATGCTGTTCCAGTGTGCCGTAATAGCAGAGAACAACAGATGAAGGGTGTTGAAGTAGCATTCCGAATATTCGGCAGCCGCCGTTTTACAGCACGCTCTAGCGCCGTCACCGCTCGTCGTCTGAAAAATCTCACCTGATTGGTGCGTTCTGTAAAAGAGTTTCACTACTATAGTTTTGTGTGAAGTTTTCAACTTCGAGAAACGCATAGTCTTGGCGAAATGAACGAAAATCTGAGAAGTGTGAAAATTTTGACACACACTGGATCTTTCGTGGCGAAGCCGATATCCTACAATGCAGCACACAGGAAATTTGGATTTAGCAGCCCAAAACACAATTATAGAACCGCTGAGAAAAGATCTTCCGCAGTTCCATTATGGGGCAACCACCAGTTGACTGGGCTACATTCAGCTGCAGAGGTGAAAACAAGACACGCACACAACGTATTTTAACCCATTAAGTACCAGTGTCCTATTTTGAGGACAGCACATACTTATTTATAAATACACAAATTATTATTTTGCTACTATTACTGTTCTACTCATTTGTTGATGCTTTTTATACAAATGTATGCTTACAGGAAATTAAAAGCAATAAATCCTACCATTAATTGATTATTGAATACAAAGGCACACTTTTCGTTATTACAGGTATTTACTTTATCGACAATTTAGTAATATTTTAAATATGTGGCAAAGATATTTTTGCGATTATTTATAGTCAACAATGTCTTTTAAACCACTTGCACTGTTAGCTCAATTGGTGCTATATTCATTGTTTTCCATTGTTATAAAATTTGGTGTACTCGAAATAGGACACTGGGACTTGGTGTAATCATTTCAGTTATTTGTATTGCTGCACGTTCGAATATGAAACTCTGCTACTGTTGATGTATTTTCTTTTCAGAACGTGGTAATTTTACCAGATTTTGTTGCTGAGGTAAGTAACGACCCCTTTTGATATTAAGTTACTTTGAAATTTACAGTGTATTATGTAAGTATATTTATGAATATGTTACCCTTTAGGAAATAATACAGTTCCAGATGGACCGTTTATCCGAGGCAAGCCTATTAGATTTGGCTATAAGTTGTGATCTCTCTGTGGAGCAAGTGGCTACTGTTTCAAATCTGATTTATACTCTGGAAAGGATCCAGAAGATACCTTTGGGAGCAGCTATGCAGTACAGTAGACAAGCAGGTAAGAAGACACAACTGCAATAACCCGCCGTTATGAAGTCTTATAACGTGTACATGGGAGGTGTTGACCACCATGACTGGTTAGTTGGAAAATATGCGACGGCAATTAGAGGGAAAAAAATGGTACTGGGTCCTATTACACGTTTGCTGTAAATGGCCCTTGTAAATGCCTGACTCTGCTACCGACTAGTACATGGGGAAAATGCACAGGATTTACTGGATTTCAGACGTGCTGTTACAGTTACATACCTGAAATTGGACACTGGAAGACCGAATATTGGACGTCCAATGGAATACCCATAAAGTCAGTTGAGAGTGATACCAGACATCAGGTTTGATGGAATTGGTCATATGATTGACAAAATAAGAATGCTAAGAAGATGTGTAAGAGCTAAATGCAACGGGAAGCCAAAAACATATGTTAAATGCTGTGTAACACTGTGTGTGTTAAGTGTTTTGTACCATTTCACAAGAAATAAATAGTTAAGACTTGAGTACAGTTTAGTATAGTATAGTGTACGATACTGTTGGATCCCAGTGTTCTATTTTGAGGACAGGCATATCAGCATGTATGAATATTCTTTGGCTATTTTTGTACTTATTGTGGTTCATACACTATGTACAATATAATTAAGGAATAAAAAATTCAATTTAAAAAAAAATTGATTTGGGACTTAATGGGTTAAGAACCTGCCAACGGAAAGAGGCCTAAAACTAAACTCTTAAATATTTGTGGAGTCATTTGGCACCATTACTTTGTAGATTTTTCCTTTTTTTCGATGGCGGTGCGGTCAACGATTATGTTAATTACTTTTCCAGTTCAGCTCTAAGACAATTTTTGTACAATTAGATATCCATTGCGTCATTTGAATTATGTACATTCTCCAGTTCCTGCATAGCCAGTCGTTTTACGCATTTTATTATGTAAATGTGTCGTACCAGTGAGTGTGGTAACATATGTAGTTGTGAGGACTTTATGAAAGGGTGTATTGTTGTGACTTAATGAAGCATAGTTATACCTGGAATCTTTCCCATTCATCAGTCGTTAAATTCAGTTCCTCTTTTCTTCATTCTTTACATTCATGAATGTGTGTGCTTACTTGCATTGCACATCACGAGTTGCATGCTGCAGAAACATTATTATGAAATGTTATAAGATACTGCCTTGCATTGCATATCACTCACAGATACAGTAAATGAGATTTCGTTTTTGACAGTTCAATCATTAACTTAATTGTAAATAGGTTGCAGAACAGATGAGCCTTCCGTTTGCACAGGTAGGCCAACATACAAGGGTAATACCAAAAGTAAGGTCTCCTATTTTTTTTAAGTACATAGACTTGTTTATTTCTACAATGGTTTCACCAGTTTACAGCTTGAACATTTAGCGATTTTTCGACGTAATCACCATTTCTGTCAATGCAGTTTTGTAGACACTGTAGCAGTTTTTGTATGCCCATGTCATACCAGCTCGCCGCCATGCTGTTCAGAAAGTTATCAACCTCTTCTTTCACATCATCAGAGCTAAATCGCTTTCCGGCCAAATGTTCTTTTAACCTAGGGAACAGGTGATTGTCACTGGGCGCCAAGTCAGGACTATAGGGTGGGTGATTATGTTCCACTGAAACTGCTGCAGGAGAGCAACGATTTGCTGAGCAATGCGTGAGCAAGCGTTGTCTTGGAGAACGTGTACGCCATTGCTCAACATTCCTCTTCTCCGGTTCTGAATTGCCCGTTTGAGTTTTTTCAGAGTCACACAGTACCTGTCAGTGTTAATTGTGGTCCTCAGTGTATATCGGATTGGTGGATCATGCTGGAAACACCACTTTCTTCAGTGTGTGGTTTAGAGAAGTATTGACTCTTATGACAACATCTGTGGAGAGCATATAAATAATAGGAAAGAAATCAATTTTACGTTACTTATAAGGAGGGCATATTACTAACACAACGAATGTAACATTTCTCAACTAACAGAGATAGGCCACAGTTTGTTGACATTCACTAATCAAAATAGGACACAATATAGCTGAAGAGAGTACTTTGGAACTTCAGGCATGACTCAACATTTTGGTCTGGTGGGGGGATTCTTTGTTTCTAATGATTCCCCTTCCCCCCATATGTAAGTAGTGTTACCTTCACATTTAACATGTCACAAATGATATGATATTAAGACTTATTAAATCAGTCCTTAGCACATCAATTTTAAACTTAACTTCCAAGAAATATATGACCTAGTAGCATCGTCCAAATGACTTAAATATAACAGTGACAATCTTTCAAAACTTTGACATTGTTATTTACTACCCATAAAATGGAAGTGTGCACTCACTATTATCAGTATTTCCCTTATCACTATGATTGTCCATGGAAATGAACAGACTATGGCTATGTGACTGTGACGATGCAGGGGGAGACGTTTCTCTCGGTCCCTTCTACCTACATTCTGAACAGTCAGTCCTTATGTTAATTGTTTCTTAGTGTATGCCTAGGAGTAGAGTCTTTGTCTAGTAATCAAAAAGTCCTGGGTCCTGCATTTGAACCTCACCACTGTTTATAGGTTGAATAAAAATCATCAGCAACAGCAGATTAAGACTTACGGCATAAGAAGTCACAATCGTTCTGCAGGATGAAGTTTACGAGACTACGCAGAAAAAACAATAAGCAAAGTAGTCGGATATGGAAATACTAAAGAATGAAGAAATACTCTTGAAATTCTCTAAGGCAGTAGATACTGCAATAAAGAATAGCTCAGTGGGCAGTTCAGTTGAAGAGGAGTGGGCAATCACAGAAGTTGGAAGGAAAAACAGATATAAAGACGCTAACTGTGAAGAAAACATCAGTAACAGAAGATCAATGAAAGAAGGAAGTACAAAAATATACAGGGAAACTCAGGAATACAGAAATAGAATGAAATAAACAGGAAATTGGAGGAAAGGCTAGGCGAAATGGCTGCCTGAAAAATGTGAAGAAATCGAGAAATGGATGATTGTCGGACGGACTGACTCGGAATAAAGAAAGTCAAAAGAATGTTTGGTGAAATTAAAAGCAGGTAAGTAACGTTAAGAGTACAATGGTAATTTCACAGTTTAAAAGCAGGTAAGTAACGTTAAGAGTACAATGGTAATTTCACAGTTTAATCCAGACGAGAGAGCGAATAGGTGGAAAGAATGCACTGAAGCCCTCTGTGAGGGGAAGAACTTGTCTGATGACGTGATAGAAGAAGAAGAACAAAAAAAAAGGAGTTGACAGTGAAGAGATAAAGAATTCTGTATTAGAATCAGATTTTAGAAGATCTTTGGATGACTTAAGATCAAATAAGGCAGAAGGAATAGATAACATTCTATCAAATTTTCTGAAATCATTGTGGGACACGACAACAAAACGACTGTTCACATTGAATGTATGAGACTGGCAATATACTACGAGACCTTCGGAAATACATTACCCACACAGTTTCAAAGACAGCAAGAATCAACAAGTGCAAGAATTATCACAGTCACCTTAACAGCTCATGCATCCAAGTTACTAAGAAGAATAATATGCAGAATGGAACTGAAAATTGAGGACCTTTTCGATGACGATTAGTTTGACTTTATGAGAAGTAAAGGACTCAGAGAGGCAGTTCTCACATTGCAGTTGATAATAGAAGCAAGACTGAAGAAAGTCAAGGTAAGTTCATAGGATTTTTCAACCTGGAAAAAGCACTCTACAATGTAAAATGATGTAAGATGTTCGAAAGTCTGAGAAAAATAGCTTCAGGAAAAGACGAGTAATGTACAATATGTACAAGAACCAAGGAGGAAAAATAAGACAGGAAGCCAAAGAATGAATTGCTCGATTAAAAATGGTGTAAGTCAGGAATGTCGTCTTTCGCCCCTAGTGGTCAGTCTATACAGCGAAGAAGCAGTGAGGGAAATAAAGAAGGTTCAAGCATGGGATTGAATTTTGCAGTGAAAGGATATCAGTGACATGATTTGCTGATGACACTGCTATCCTGAGTGAAAGTGAAGAATTACAGGATCTGTTGAATAGAATGAATATCTAATGTTTAACAGAATAGGTACTGAGAGTAAATCGAAGGAAGATGAAAGTAATGAGAAGAAGCAGAAATGAGAACAGCAAGAAACTTATCAGAATTAGTGATCACGAAGTAGATGAAGTTACAGAACTCTGCTACTTAGGCAGCAAAATAACCCTTGACAGACAGAGCAAGCAGGACATAAGAAGCAAACTAGCACTGGCTAAAAAGGCATTCATGCCCAAGAGAAGTCTACACTAGTATCAAATATAGCTCTTAATTTGAGGAAAAAGTTTCTGAGAATGTACGTTTCGACAGACTGACTGTGGGAAAGCTGTAACAGCAGAGAATTGAATAACTTGAGATCAGAAGAATGTTGAAAATTCGTTGGACTGATGAAGTAAGGAATGAGGTGGTTCTCTGCAGAATTGGAGAGGTTAAGGAATACATGGAAAACACTAACAAGAAGAAGGGATCAGATAATAGGACATGTGTTGACATGGAGCTGTACAGTGTAAAAAGTTTACATGAAGACAGAGATTTGAATACATCCAACAAATAATTGAGGACCTAATTTGCAGGTGCCACTGTGAGATGAAAAGCTTGGCACCGTGTAGAAATTCTTGACAGGGCACATCTTAACCAGTCAGAAGACCGATAATAGTGATAGCAGGACTTAATACCCACCACCATATATGCAGATGTGAATTTGAGTTTGTGAAATCTGAGGCTTCTGGAGTCAAACCCATGGCCCAGAGGTTCTACCAACATCACAATACACCAGCACAGCAACATCAATAAAGTACCAGGTGAGGAATGCTCACTTGAATTTCCTTTGACGCTTTTCACAATACTAGATACTCTTTCTAATAGTAACCCTTTTACACACCTACCTCTTGTGTTACTGATCAGTCGTGCCTTGCATCAGTGACAGCACCAGCTACCACCACTTGATGATGTCAAGCAGTTCCAGCAATGAAATATTGGGCGAGTTACACAAAACGATCTGGCGGCAAACCTGAGAAGCGTATTTGCAGATTTCTTCTATTTAGTGTGATTTCAACTAAGTGAGCCAGTGTATGGCATGCACTAGACAACCTTTCACTGTGCATGTACGTGTCTCCAGTTCGAGTGTACGACACATACAAATTGAAAATAAATGGTAGTACGATTGTTCCTGCACGTTCATAAGTAAATTGCCATTGCTATCACAGTTTTCACTTGTCTTGTATTCAGTTCACACTAATGTATATCCAGATGTAGTAATAATTGTAGCAATGAAAGTAGTTAATTCTACGTAACAGCTACCTAAAAAGTTATGATAGGTTTTTTGTTTGCTAAAAGTCTTAAAAAGAAGGCTTGATGTATTCAAACAGATCTTCCCAAGCCACTTCCAGACGGAGGAGTCATCTGAGAAGCCATATCCCCTGCCCGAAAGACTTCATTATCCGAGTATCCAGGGGTATCACAGGGCATCCAGTCAATCTCTCCTGTAATCCAAGTTGCCACAAAAAATGACACACTATTCTTCGTCAATGAACTGTAGGTGCCGTGTGTTACTGGATGGTTGTGTACAGTGCCACACACCACATTCATTATGCTCAACAGAAATTTTGTATCGCATTTAAAATTATGCTGACAAGAAAACTGGATACTGTGTAACCGTCTACACTGTCTGTTCGGATCAGGAAGAGAATGTGCAACAACACACTTCGCCATTATGAATATAGCATTTATTGTGTTGATTTAAGACGAAAGACTGGATCGATATAGCTCTCCATATTAGCCTAGCTTCTGTGTGCATTGCCGTCTCCGCCCAATAACTGCAACACACATCTATTCGTACTCCCTCACTGTATTCAGTCCTTGGTCTCCATCTAGAACAGCGGTCATCAAACTCTTTTACTCAAGACCCAATACCGACATTCTGAACGGGCACCTCAGGCTGCATATGTACTTGCTTTATTATTAATTGGTAACATAAATTAATATGTTACGAATCGCAAACAGACTAGTTACGTAAACTGACGCACGGGCGGGAGAGAGGTGTGTTGACCACACGACCCTCCATATCCACTCTCAGTGATGCATATGGGCTGAGGACGACACGGCGGCCGGGCATTACCGCTGGGCCTTCACAGTCCTGTTCGGGTGGAGTTTAGTTTAGTTTAGTTTTTAACATACTAGTTACAGTAAGAGCATGGTAAGTCGGCCGCGGCCCCCGAGTCAGCACCGTTCGAAACACTTCATGTCAACTGTTCTCTGTTTCAGATTGCTGCCACCCTTAGTGATCCCTAAGTTGTGACACTGACATCCCATGAAATGTCACGTTATTTGTGTTAGCAGGTGACTGATTAATAACAGTAATTGTACTCATATTTAAATGCCTTTTCGAATATGAGGCACTATTACAAATTGTTATTAAACTTCATGAATGTCTGCTTCATAAATAAAAAGACTCTTCTTGCTGCACTGCATTTTATTTCTTCCAGATGCATTTCACCTTTTACACTTTATCATCAGTGGAATCTATAATCATACAGTTTTGTTTTGGTATGCATCATTTGTATATTATAAAACAGTTCTCTTCTCTTTTTATGTACAGAAATGATTAGTTACAGTTCTTCGCATTTTTAGTTGGTATCTGCGCTTTGTGCCATGTAGTCACATGCTGTGAAATGCACCTGGGAGAGAGAAAATACAATGCAGCTAGAGTAGGCGTTTGTTATTTACAAAACAAATATTTCTGTGCTGGCTGTGCAGGATGACTACGCAAACAAACTCGTTATCTTGAATATCATTTTACTTCTACTATACCATTAATGAATCCGTTAATTAAAGAACACTTTGCCATACAGGATATGGGTAAAAGGTTTGAATGTCTTCATTTATCATATTATGCAGATATTTTGTACCATTGAAGAGCATTATATTCTGAAAGGAATACAAATAAAATGAAATTAAGTAAAGCTTTTAAATATAGTGAGCTGATACAATAAAGTGTTCATGACCACTTCCCTAATTTAAGATGATTACAATCAAATACAAACTCTTCATAAGAAAATGAAAAACTAGGTGAAGATTTCATTAAAAAATATACAGTAAAACCATCTGAATATGTTTGGATGAATGATAGAGATTTAATTGATAGGTCAGCAGTTATTTGCGGGAATAACACAAATGTTAAAAATAGATTTAGTGTTTTTATTACTAACAATCCAAAAGGAATTCCATATTTGATTACATTTTTGAGTAACTTGTCACATACATTTTAGAAAAAGAATAATATGGAAAAGTATTAGTTAATACTTTCATTAATAAATTATCATTCGAAATGCATCCCTATGGTCATAATTGTTGTGGTCCAGGAATAAATCCTGTAAATGATGCTTGCAAAAAACACAATATTGCATATAGAGATAATAAAGATTTAGGGGAGGGAAAAAAAAAAACAGAATGTATCAGAATAGTGTCAATTTAATTTCATATTCCTTGCTACAAGTATGTATCACATTCGAAGGGGACAGCCTCTGTAATGCACAATGGCGAAGTCATGTTACTTCCATTTCAAATTTATACAATAGCAGCTGATCTGTATGAGGCATACATGCCTATGAGTTGTCAGCACAAAAAACATTTCTCACTCCCTGCAACTGCAGGTATGTCTACACCTGCACACAGCTTCGCTCTTGTAATGACCGGGCAACTTTACTTTGCTCACATTAAGTTGACCAACATCAATTAAACTTAAAGACGAATTAACATATTACAGTATCTGAGTAATTTTGTTTGTTAACGAGCAGGAGAACTACACTCCTAGTAAGCTCTCCATTGACGCTTTTGGATTTGGCTGTTGCTAGGTGTACACTGAAGCACCAAAGAAACTTGAATAGGCATGTGTATTCAAATATAGAGATATGTAAACAAGTAGATTACGACGCTACAATCAGCAACGCCTATTTAAGGCAACGAGTGTCTGGTGCAGTTGTTAGATCTGTTACTGCTGCTACAATGGCAGGTTATCAAGATTCAAGTGAGTTTGAACATGGTGTTATAGTCGGGTGATGACCGATGGGACAGCGTCTCCGAGATGAATCGGGGATTTTCCCATATGACCATTTCATGCGTATATTGTGAATATCAGGGATTCGGTAAACATCAAATCTCTGTTATCTCTGTGGCTGGAATAACATCCTGCAAGAATGGGACCAAAGACAACTGAAGAGAATCATTCGAGGTGACTGAAGTGCAACCCTTCCACAAATTGTTGCAGATTTCAATGCCGGGCCCTCAACAAAGCTACATGTTCGCCTGGGCTCAACAACACTGACATTAGACTTTATGACTGGAAACACATTGCCCAGTTGGAGGAGTCTGGTTTCAAATCATACCAAGCAGATGTACTTGTATGGGTATGGAAACAACCTCATGAATCCATGGACCCTGCATGTCAGCAGGGGACTATTCAAGCTGATGGAGGCTCTCTAATGGTGTGGGGCATGTGCAGTTTTAGTGATGTGGAACCCCCTGTGCGTCTAAATACAATTCTGACAGGTGACATGTAAGTAAGCATCCTGTCTGATTACCTGCAGCCATTTGTGTCTACTGTGCATTCCGATAGACTTGAGCAGTTCCATCAGGAAAATGTGACACCCCACACAAACAGAATTGCTAGAGTGGCTCCAGGAACACTCTTCCGAGTTTAAACACTTCTGCTGGCCATCAAACTTCTCCGAGATGAACATTATTGAGCATATCTGGGATGCCTTGCAATGTGCTGTTCAGAAGAGATCTCCACCCCTTACACTCTTATGGATTTATGGACAGCCATGCAACATTCGTGGTGTCAGTTCTGTTGAGCACTACTACAGATGTTAGTGTAGTCCACGCCATGTCACGCTGCAGCGCATTTACATGCTCTCGAGGGCCCTAAAAGATATTAAGCAGGTGTCTCAATTTCTTTGGCTCTTCGGTGTATGATATCACAAAGGGAAATATGAAAAAGAATTTTGTGCGCGCTAACACTGCTTACAATAAAAAAAAGAGAGGAATTGTCTCATTAGCGAAACAATAGCAAGAGACTACTATTTGTTGTTACTTACACTGCTGCTTTCTTTGATAATGATCAACAAGAACCAAATAATAGACTGCGTATGATAGAACATGTTCTGAACGAGAGTTAGGCGAAAATGTTTCTCCATTTGAAAATCTTTGCGGCCGCTTCTTTAGTACATCAAATTCTGCACAGAAATCAGTCATCTTAGATTTTAAAATCTAGTCAGTTGCTGTGCTTCATTTCTGACTGTATCACTATTAGGCATAAGAATAATACAAATATAAACATGACACGATACGTACATTCTTCCGCGTTTGCTGTTGCCTCACTCAAGTTTCGTAGTTTATTAGGCAGACAGGATTTAAATGAGACAGAAGCAGACACGAAAGAATACATGGCAAAATGTTTATATTCGTATTATTCTTATGGTGAAGAGAATACTGGATGTGATTCACATTTCATCAGGTTCCTATTAGCAACCATCTCTTCTCAGGGGTAGGAAAAAATTCAGAACGTAAAGTTGGCCATATTGACAAACATCCCAAACAGTCTCGCCAGACGGATTTTCGTAGTACACTGAAATTCTGCTACATTCGAAGATGAACAGTACGGAATTTGTATTTACTTCGTTGGATAATGTACGAAAATGCAGTGGTCGAAACTTGGGGCGGAGAAAAAAGCTCGTCTTCGACCTCCTTTTAAAATTTATTTACTGACGCAGAGGTTTTGGCGCCAGTATTTATCTTTGTGCCTACAAAGCATGCCTGTGTCGTGCTACATATATTCGACGGCAGAAGTTAGTTGTGGCGGCACCTACCAACATTTTTCAGAACTTCCGCTTGCTTTGCACTCGATTCTAAGCCGCAGGCGGTTTTTTGGATTACAAAAAATGGAAAAAAGTGCGGCTTAGATTCGAGTAAATACAGTAGTCCTAAATGAATCTGATTGACATTATGATATTTAGTTTTTTGTATTACGTTTCAAATTATCCTTTAGCTGCAATTAATGAAAGATGTGTAGTTTTTTTATTATCACGAGTTGGTTCTTTTATAAATATTCAGGGTCAAGAGATGGCAAAATAATCCACGCAAGATACTCCATATCCCAATGTAACACACTTGCGGTTATTTTGGACAGTTCAGTCCACAGTGTTGCTGGACTATAATGCAGGCTACGGTATGGTTAGGGATTGTTTCACAACTGCTGTAAGGGAGTTTCTCTTATGTCAGTTACCTCTGCTGCATGCTTCCTGCATCTCAATCTGCGACATGCCAGCAAGAAGCCCCGTATTCGCAGCTATGTTGTGAAGTGACATGCAAGAAACACAACATGGCGTCGAAGACGGGGCTCCTCCCTGCCAAGATGTGACTGTGCTGACTGCTCCGAGCCCCTGGGCACCAGAGTCACGTCTGCACATTTTAAGCTTCCAGCAGCATGCGCAGGTCGCTCACAAAACTCCCTCTCTCAGCCTTCATCTCTGCCATTACAGTCACTTCTGAAACATACTGAGTGCAATGTAAGTGGAATCTGTCATGCCGCACATAAAGTGGTTTATCTGTTGTTCCACCAATGCAGAGTAACTGAAAGATCTCAAACTAGGTCCAGCTCTTTTAAAGATTCTGAGGTACACCCACCCTAAAAGATGGAAATATATTTTTTTCAGTAATTTATATAATAATTTCAAGTATAAGGAAGAACTTAATATTTTCTCAGACACATTTCATATAGCTGTCAACGTTTGAGAATGTTGATATCATGTGATGTTTTCAAAGAGGAAGTAGGTAGCCTTAAAGCTGCACCTTGAAATGCTGCCTTATTCTTTAGTAGTGTCCTACAGACTTTATATTATTACGAAATAGGAGGTCCGTTCGGAATACTGCGGAACATTCGTAATTTCTCGCCAATAATGTGCTGGAGCGAAATGTGGTTGGCATCTCTGCACACGCTGTGTTTAATGCGTAACTGCCAGAAGGGTCGTTGATATATGTCTGCTAGTTACTGTTCAGTGCTGTATTGAGTAGAATGTTGTGTCACATACTTTGCAAATTTCGAGGTGGCAGAGTTAAGAGGAGCCACGTGTCTGCTTTAAATTTTGCGTGACACTCAAAACCTTTACAGATACACATCAAATGATGCAGAAAATGCACGGTGACGCGTGCTTAAGCCATACTCGATGTTACAAGTAGTTCACACAGTTTAAAACTCGCCGGACAGAAGTTACAGGTCACCCTCATTCACGACACCCTTCGAAGCCTGCTGACGACGCTCGTATCAAGAACTTCAACAAAACTGTGTGCCAATCAAGACTAACTGTCCAAGAGATTGCAGAAGAATGTAACATTTCGGTAGGATCATGTTGCGAAACACTGACATAGCATTTTGGGATGCATCGTGTTGCTGCCAAGTTCGCCTCACGGTTTATGAGTCGAGACCGGGAAGACCTCCGCCTCACAATCTGTGAACGGCTTATGTATTCAACAAATGAGAACAAGATGTTCCTTAAAACATCATTATGTTAAAATAACTTAAATTCTGTAACACTTAGCTGATCTCATTCTGTTGTGGGGACACAAAAAGCCTCTGCACCTGTTCAGATTTTGGGAGCGCTTCAGCTGTGACGATCCTGTCCAAATGTGTTACTTGAATTAATATTAAACAGTAACATGAATCCAATTTTCCATGTAGCATCAACATCACCCAAGTATGTCTGTACGAAGCATCACAAGTGTTTCATAAGTCCCATATAACATTGTGAAATCCCCTGTACTTGCTTCTTGTGATGTAACGGGTTAAAGTGGGTAATCACTTGCTCAACTTTCAGCTTACATACTGATGAAGAAGGAAAGTGCATGAACACAAAGCAGCAACCTTGCTTCCCTTGCACTTCTACCACACATTCTTCCCACCTCCACATTGTAACACACATGGAACACAATTTATCCATAAATATGATTACTGTTCGTAGATGTGGTACACATATTTAACATTTGTTTTTAACTCCTTTCATTTCAAGGTAAACATGAATTTTACATCTTTAGAACAATAATTTTCATAATGTTGCAATTTTTCTATCCCCTGCAACACAAACTATTAGTCCTGGAGAAAAACGAATAAAACCTTTTTTGGTAGCAAATTTTAAATTTGTATTGGTAAATATTTTTGCTGCAAGCTGCACTGTTCAAGTTATCCCACAAATTATAAAAAAGTAATCTTTAAACAACCCCTCCCCTCCACTCCAATGCACACCCATCACTGGACAGGATTTTCAGTATAGTTTTCAGGACACTCATTCCTAGTAATGTGCAAAAATTTGTGACTACACAATTTCGTTCCCCTCATTTTCCTTCTGACTGGAGATGTACATTTACAATGAAACGTATTTTGGTGTAACAAATGTACTTGAAACATGGTTGTGGTGGTTGTTATTAACATTTAATACACCATGCAGTTAACTGTGTGAGAATATTAATACACGAACAATTGATTTGCCAGCATAAAATCTGGAGCAGGAGCATGAAAATAATTTCAAACATTTTTAATGAAAATTGTGACAGGCTATTATGGTTTAATTTTCAAGGAGAGGAATGGAAAGCCCTGTAATTGAAGTAGCACATGAAGTGAAAGAAAATATCTCATGGTCTCTCAGCATTTTCTAAGGTTCAGCTCCAAGGTTAAGCAGTGTTTAACAGAACTCGTTACCTTTGATTCTAGAACTTCACAATTTTCAATTAATTTAAAAAAACTTATTTTAAGCTATCAGTGTTATAATCATATTTTAAAAGGTATTTTCAAGCAAATGTTGAACCCGGTAATCTGGATTAACTCATAACGATATGAAAATGGGGAATAAGAACCTCATGCCAAAAACTAAATTGGCATAAAATAAATGCCAAAATAAGAATAAACTATCATTATTCTCATGACATACCATCTGTTAGATTTGCCAACTCACAATCAAACTGTCTCTTCTCAAAGTAACCTATACATCCAGCTATGCTGTACATCAGTATGTAACAACAAAGAATAATTAATATTCAATGACTTTGCCAACTTACAACCAAGGAGTCACTTTACAACCTAATATATACTTTGGGCTATGGGACAGATCAGTCTGTCACAACAATCGTCATTATGATTTAGCCACCCTATCAATATTTGTTATATTTACTTACTTTCCTAAATTTTTCCACATAGCTGAGTGTGGATTACGTTTGTGAAATTACTGGCAAAAGTAATCCAACACTGATACTTCATTTTTTAAAGTCTATAATGAAGCACATTTATATCTATTAAAATTCAAGTACAGGAATAACACCATTGCAACAGTTTCACTCTTGGGCCCATGAGTTAGTTTGCAGGCCAACAGCTGACAACACTCCAAATGGCTGCATTTTGTCAAATTTCAAGTCATATGCAAATGAGGCTTCACAATTCACAAGTAGAAGGGCTTCAATTTTCTGTAATATTATTTACAAAAATGTGAAGTGAATTTAGGAATTGGTTATGAACAAACTTGTCAATCGATAGTTTATAATATATTTCTAAAAATTATTCATTATGCAATTCAGGTATAGAACATCATCAGATGGCCTGCTATATTAACAACATAATGCAAAAATGTATAGAAATGCATTAATACAGACACGAAGGTTTTGAAAACCAACATTACAATACTGTGACAAGTCCTTCCAGCTTATAAGACCATGAAGTTACTGCATTCAAATAAAGCAATGCTGAGGGGACATACAGACAGCTAGCAGACAAATGAATATAATGGGGAACACTACATGAGTAACCTTCCTTGTACTAGATGGATTGGGAGTGACGGTGCTGCAAACTGCCAATACAGGAAGGTAAATCATAACTTTTTACCATGATTTATTTTACAATAATAACAAATATTTACACATTTAAATTAATGTCTATTTCATGCAAACATACAGGGAAATTAAACATATTGAAGGCAAGTAGTAAACAATAAAAATAGTAAAGCAAAAATACACTACTGGTCATTGAAATTGCTACACCACGAAGATGATGTGCTACAGATGTGAAATTTAACTGACACGAAGATGCTGTGATATGCAAATGATTAGCTTTTCAGAGCATTCACACAAGGTTGGCACCGGTGGCGACACCTACAACGTGTTGACAGGAGGAAAATTTCCAACTGATTTCTCATACACAAACAGGAGTTCACCGGCGTTGCCTGGTGAAACGTTGTTGTGGTGCCTCGTGTAAGGAGGAGAAATGTGTACCATCACATTTCCGACTTTGATAAAGGTTGAATTGTAGCCTATCGCGATTGCGGTTTATCATATTGCGGCATTGCTGCTCACATTGGTCAACATCGAATGACTGTTAGCAGAATATGGAATCGGTGGGTTCAGAAGGGTAACATGGTATGCTGTGCTGGATCCCAACGGCCTCGTATCACTAGCAGTCGAGATGACAGGCATCTTATCCGCATGGCTGTTACGGATCATGCAGCCACGTCTCGATCCCCGAGTCAACAGATGGGGACATTTGCAAGACAACAACCATCTGCACGAACAGTTTGATGACGTTTGCAGCAGCATGGACTATCAGCTCAGAGACCCTGGTTGCGATTACCCTTGATGCTGTGTCACAGACAGTAGCGCCTGAGATGGTGTACTCAACAACGAACCTGGGTGCACAAATAGCAAAACATCATGTTCTAGGATGAATCCAGGTTCTGTTTACAGCATCATGACGGTTGCATCCGTGTTTGGCGACATCACGGTGATCGCACATTTGAAGTGTGTATTTGTCATCGCCATACTGGCATATCACCTGGCGTGATGGTATGGCGTGCCATTGGTTACACATATGGCTCACCTCTTGTTCGCATTGACAGCACTTTGAACAGTGGACATTACATTTCAGATGTGTTACGACCCATGGCTCTAGCCTTCATTCTATCCCCGTGAAACCCTACATTTCAGCTGGATAATGCACGAGCGCATGTTTCAGATCCTGTAGGGGCCTTTCTCGATACAGAAAATGTTCGACTGTCGCCCTGGCCAGCACATTCTCCAGATCTCTTGCCAACTGAAAACGTCTGGTCAATGGTGGCTGAGCAACTCGCTCATCACAATATGCCAGTAACTACTCTTGATGAACTGTGGTATCGTATTGAAGCTGCATGAGCAGCTGTACCTGTATACGCCATCCAAGCTCTGTTTGACTCAATGCCCAGGTGTATAAAGGCCCTTATTACTGCCAGAGGTGGTTGTTCTGGGTGCTGATTTCTCAGGATCGATGCACCCAAATTGCGTGAAAATGTACTCACATGTCAGTTCTAGTATAATATATTTGTCCAATGAATACCCGTTTATCATCTGCATTTCTTATTGGTGTAGCAATTTTAATGGTCAGAAGTGTATTTAACCTTAGCATAAAATTGTAGTTACAAAGTAACTTGCAGCATAACTGGATTGATACAAAATCTACTCACCAAACAGCGGGAGGCGAACACAGATATAGAAGGTATTATGTATGCAAGCTTTCAGAGCCATTGGCTCCTCCTGGCAGAAGAATTTAAGGGGAAGGAAGGGGAACGAAGGAAAAGGATTGGTGGGTTCGTTGATTTGGGGGAGGAGGCCAAACAGCGAGGTCATCAGTTCCATCGGATTACGGAAGGATGGGGAAGGAAGTCGGCCATGCCCTTTTAAAAGAACTATCCCAGAATTTGCCTGAAGTTATTTGGGGAAATCAAGGAAAATCTAATCAGGATGCCCGGATGTAGGTTTGAACCGTCTTCCTCCCGAATGTGAGTATGCTGTGCCACCTCACTTGGTATGTAGGAAAAGGACTAGTAGGAAAAGGGGTAGAGTTCAGAGGAGTCACCTGGAACTCCATATCAGGGGCGAATTACCAGATGGGATGAGAAGGTAAGACTGATTGTTGGGAAATGCACTGGACAAGGTTTGAAAACCTGAGAGCTAAAAAGTGGAAAATAGGGCAGTATGGAAGACAGAGATTACTGCTAAAACATCATACACAAGTTAACAAGAGCACTGTGTGTGATAGAGAGGTGGGCAGAAAAAAATATACACGTCAGAAAGTGAAAGATATAGAAAACTAAAATGTAGTGAAGAAAGGAATAGTTACTGTGAAGAAATGCAGAGATGGAAGAAATTAAGCTAAATAAGGGCCAGGTGGGTGGCAAGAGCTGGGACATGTTGTAGTGCCAGTTCCCACCAGTGGATTTCAGAGAGACTGGTTTCTGGGGGAAGAATCCAGATGGTATGTGTGGTGAAACAGGCACCAAAGTCATGACTGTCATGTTGTAGCGCATGCTCTATAACAGGCTATTGTGTTTGCCAGTATACATCCTCTGTCTATGCCCATTCATCCTGATAACCTGGTGGTAGTCATGCCAATATAAAAAGCCAAGTAGTGTGCACGTAACAGCTAGTATATGACGTGTCATTTCACAGATGGCTCTACCTTTCATAGTATACGTTTTGCCAGTTACAGGACTGATACACGGTGGTTGTAGGTTGTTTTATTTCACTATGTTTACCTCACAAAACAGCACATACCAGATTTGTAGTAATGGGAGATGGGGAAGAAATGGGGAAGAAATTAGAAGAAATCATGAAGAAATTAAGGGTCCAGTTACAGGAACTAGGAAAAGACTGCATCTAAGTTGAAGTGTTTTGAGGTAGTAAGTACTGAAGAATGATCAACATTTTATTCTCATTGTTGTACTAACCCAGTGCTAACTAATCAATGAAACAGTGAATGGTAACCGACTATGATTTTCAGCACTTTTGATTAGTTACTAGCTTAATTTGTCTTCTGTATTTTGCACAGTTACAAATGTATGATCTACCATTTTGTGATGCACACAGAGTCAAACAAAACAAGTTACAAAATAAGTGCTTTTTTATGCCCAAGTTAAATCTTTTGATATATAAGAAGATAGTATTTGTTCTTTCAGACATGACTTCCAAAAGAACAGATACCATCGGTGACCATGCAGCTCGTTAGAATGAAATTACAATGAAATAAATACACTTAGCTGCATACAGGCGTTGATATATATCAACAGGGACAGATGAAAATATGTGCCCCGACCGGGACTCGAACCCAAGATCTCCTGCTTACATGGTAGATGCTCTACATCTGAGCCACCGAAGACACAGAGGATAGTGCGACTGCAGCGACTTATCTCTGGCACGTCTCCCGTGAGACCCACATTCTCAACTTATTGTACCGCACTATATTCATAGTGCTCCTGCCCATTATACTCATTAATCGTGGCGTTACTGCCGGCACTGTTTGTGCATCCACACGGAAGAAGATGGTCAAACGGCCACTGAGCCATATTTCACCTTTCTTTTGGACATTTGACCCTCTTCTGTGCGGATGCACAAACAGTGCCAAAACGGGAATCGGCAGTAAGACCACAATGATGCGTTCAATATGTTGTGTGCAGTAGTTTTATTCATTATTAAACCTACTCCTGCATTACCCCTATTTGATTTTGTATTTATAACCCTGTATTCACCTGACCAAAAGTTTTGTTCCTCCTGGCACCGAACTTCACTAATTCCCACTAGATCTAACTTTAACCTGTCCATTTCCCTTTTTAAATTTTCTAACCTACCTGCTCGATTAAGGGATCTGAAATTCCACACTCCAATCCGTAGAATGCCAGTTTTCTTTCTCCTGATAACGACGTCGTCCTGAGTAGTCCCCGCCTTGAGATCCGAATGGGGGACTATTTTACCTCCAGAATATTTTACCCAAGAGGATGCCATCATCATTTAACCATACAGTAAAGCTGCATGCCCTCTAAAAAATTAAGGCTGTAGTTTCCCCTTGCTTTCAGCTGTTCGCAGTACCAGCACAGCAAGGCCGTTTTGGTTAGTGTTACAAGGTCAGATCAGTCAATCATCCAGACTGTTGCCCCCTGCAACTACTGAAAATGCTGCTGCCCCTCTTCAGGAACCACACATTTGTCTGGCCTCTCAACAGATACCCCTCCGTTGTGGTTGCACCTATGGTACAGACATCTGTATCTCTGAGGTATGCAAGCCTCCCCACCAACAGCAAGGTCCATGGTTCATATGTTTTATTCTGCGTTTAAGTTGGCATGAAATATATCTGAACCGACTATGATTTTCAGCACTTTTGATTAGTTACTAGCTTAATTTGTCTTCTGTATTTTGCACAGTTACAAATGTATGATCTACCATTTTGTGATGCACACAGAGTAAAAATTTCTGTTCTTATTGTGAAACATCTTGGTATGAAGTAATGGCTTACTATCCCATATTGGCAGGCTGCAGAGCCACCACTCATATGCCATCTAGCATAAGTGAGGTTAGTTATGTAGTGATGAGGGCCACTGTATTCATTCTTC
The DNA here is from genome assembly GCF_023898315.1 of Schistocerca nitens. Lineage (NCBI taxonomy): Eukaryota > Metazoa > Arthropoda > Insecta > Orthoptera > Acrididae > Schistocerca > Schistocerca nitens. Next base: position 134,468,927 of record NC_064624.1, read on the forward strand.
TGCTAGATGTGTATGCGCCATCACAGCATTTCCTTCTTTACGTGAATGAAGTAACTTCATGGTATTATATGTCTAAAGACTTCTTTATCATAGCACTGTAATTATAGTGTATTGTAGTATGTATTTAAGCGATAAAAATATGAAATTTGGTTTTCACACCTTTACACTCATATTAATACATCTCTATACACTTTGACATTTAACTATATATATATATGACTGTAGTATCTGTTCCCAAAAGAACAGTTACCGTGGATGACCATGCAGCTTTGTTAGAAATGAAATGATAATTAAATGGACACCCTAGCTACAAACAGGGTTGGTGTACTTCATTGGGGACATATTGAAAATGTGTGCCCCGACCGGGACTCGAACCCGGGATCTCCTGCTTACATGGCAAACACTATCCATCTGAGCCACCATGGGCACAGAGGATAGTGCGTCTGCAGGGACTTATCCCTTGCACGCTCCCCGTGAGATCCACATTCCCAACATGTCCATACCACTACTTTCGTAGTGCGCCTAATAGATGTTTGCCCATCATACTCATTACTCGTGGCAGATTAATCTACCAAGTCCCGTACGAGTTTGGGCATAGCGTGTGCGTTCACACAAGAAGGTCAATGGCCGGGAACCCATATTTTAACTATATATATGATGGTAGTATCTGTTCCCGAAAGAACAGTTACCGTGGATGACCATGCAGCTTTGCTAGAAATGAAATGATAATTAAATGGACACCCTAGCTGCAAACAGGCGTTGGTGTACTTCATTGTGGACATGTTGAAAATGTGTGCCCCGACCGGGACTCGAACCCGGGATCTCCTGCTTACATGGCAGACGCTCTATCCATCTGAGCCACCGTGGGCACAGAGGATAGTGCGTCTGCCCACGGTGGCTCAGATGGATAGAGCGTCTGCCATATAAGCAGGAGATCCCGGGTTCGAGTCCCAGTCGGGGCACACATTTTCAACATGTCCACAATGAAGTACACCAATGCCTGTTTGCAGCTAGTGTGTCCATTTAATTATCATTTCACTTTGACATTTGCAGTATAAAAACGAGTTGTTAATTTAGTAGGTCATCTGGCAAAGGGGTTACACCAAAAACACAATATGAAAATAAAGGAATTCCATTACCACCTAGTTATTACTTTTTGCGAACTGTCAGCCTTTTATAGAATCACATTAAAAATTGTTAGATATGACTGCACGTCTCACTATTGATTTTCATTCGTAGTTACAATAATCCATGTGTGATCTCATGACTGTCACACTTTTGCTGACAACAAAAACCTTCATTTTGCACCCATTGGACTGCATAATTAACTCCTAATGATATTTATCAGATACTGAACTTTACAGCTGTTGCTTGTGCCAGAGCCTTTTTTATGTATTCAAAGACAGCTTTTGATGTAGACTGCAATGAAACTAACTTCTCAGACAAGTGATCTTTTCAAACTCAATTCCAAATTAATTATTTTCATTTAGAAGGGAACACCTAACAACAACAACAACTAAATCACAATTTCCATGTAATGTAATAATGCACTAACTGTGCTGATTCAATTTATAAACTTCTTTACATTACTGATGTTCACCACAGGGTGACCATTCTTCTACTGCACATTAAGAGTTTACATTTAAAAGAAGCATAACAAATCAGAATAAACCCTTTCTATGCTAACATACCATGAATTCCATTGAGTGGTGCATTATTAGTTTATAGACATTTAATAGACTCTCCTCTCCACCTCTCCAATGTGAGGTTCTACACAAATCGTACTTTAATGTAGTGTTATGAAATGTCACGTTTAATATCAACACACAGAGTTCCTATGGGGCAGCCACATTATTGCTCACACAGTGGGTTCGGAACAGTTAAAAGTTCCATCATCTGGTGTAAAAAGTAAAATCAATTAACCATCAGAGATCATCTTCACCCCAATGTTGTCGAAGAACTATAGTTCAAAAGAGCAAAAGGGGGAGAAAGTCCATAAAAATTGCTCCCCCAAAAGAAAGATTTTATGGAATTTATGTTCCCTCATCCTTCTTTTAGTCTTTTGACAATTTTTGTCCCATGAAAACATTGGGGTTCAGATCACGTCAGATGGTTAAATTATTCTGTTTTTTTACACTACATGATAGAAATTTGACTGTTGTGAAACCAGTCGTGTATGCAATAAAACATTGTTGATTCAGGATTATTGTGCAATTTATTCATTTTACATAATTAAATCAACAGATAACCGTATTATTATTATTATTATACTGAATTTATCATGCTTCCAGCAACATAACATGAATTATGCTTACTAACACACCATCCTGCACACAGAAATTAATGAACAGCAGTGAGAAACACAAGGAAGTCACTCACCATGGTGCCTGGCTCAACACACATCTCCTCTGTTTTTTCTTCTTTGACTGAAATGGTTTTCAAATTGTCCAGGACTACAGTTTTGTATATCTGAAAAACGAGGACTCTCATAAGAACACTCAAATTTAAAACCCTCTATTGGCCACAGGAAATGGACAACTACACAGTAAATAAAACAATTGGTAAGACACAAAATGTTCAAAGGAAAAACTGATTCACACCTTTCTGGTTATAACATCACAAAACAAAGTAAAAGGATTTTTTTAAAAATAAAAGCTTCAGAATTATGATCAACGAAAACAACTGAGATACTAAAGTAAATTCACCAAATCCAAATAAAACCATTTATTACAATACTACTTATGAAGGAGAAAAAGATAAGATGGCTCTTGAAATCTTGCTAGATAAATATTCAACCTAATTTATTTTGGGCCTATACCGCAACCCATAAGGTTTATAACCGTATTCTTATTAATAATAGTAAGGACAGAATGGAATTCGTACTGTGAACCACATTTTCCATCAGAAAATTTAATATGCATTTTTAACACACGGTTTGTTTGAAACTTTCTTCATACGCATTTTCATGGTTTTATACCCACTACTGCAGTGCTGCAACCCTTATGAACTCACTACAGGGAAAAAGAACCACACACACAGCTGTTCACATACTGTACTGAGAAACAACTGATGTTTGATTAACACCAACATTTAACACATGTTCCCTCACAAACTGACTTACGTTTCCTCTGTCGTGCGTACCACTAATGACGAATCTTCTATTCTCTGATTTTGAATAATGCACTTAGAGAAAATACACGTACTAGCAGCTCTCACTGAACCTATTTCGTTTGTTACACATCTCCAAAAACCCTGTTGCTAAACGTTTTTACGGAAGTACACTGAAACATGCCTATTACTATGTTCTTCTGTCAATACACGATTTTGCGATCTGTGGAGCGGTACGAATTGGTGAATGCTCGAAGCACACTAAATGGCCACAGCAAATGCAACAGAATTCGGCTTTTCCTTTCATCCAAACGTAACAATTCACGAAATTATATAACTGCCGTGGGAAGCTTTAATCTGAAAAATTTAGTAACACGAACCAATGGCTCATGCTTCAGACGGAGGGAGCTCTACATCAGATCACAGCAAACACACTTACTGTTCCTCGTTAACAGACATCACAGCCCATGGGCTAGGCAACTCACCATAACGATACTAATATACGTAGTAAATGTGCGACATTCACTGTGCATTTCTTCTGGTCAATAACGAAGTATTGAACACTAACTTTGACTTTCTCTCTCTGGACAAACACAACCTGAAACATTTGGCAATCAAACGCAATCTCAGTATATTACAGAAGTCGCCAGTGGTGACGCAACCACTACTTTTCAGGCACGGAATAAAATTTCTTTGAAGTATGCCCAGTAAAAAACATTACACTAATAAGCACTGTATTAGTATAGTTAACATAACACGGAGGCATTTATTGCTTCTCAAGAGCAAACAAACTATAATATAAATTCTGCATTAATGCTGTTTCAAAATACATGGTTATAAATTTCAGTAGCTTATTTCTTACCTAGAGGCATTAATTCACGTATTGCAACTGTGTTTTTTCTTTTTATATGTATATATAGAACAGTTAATTCCACAGAACAACAAGAAAATTTTAATTCTTAAAATACAAAACTGAAAACACTGTTCTCAAAGTAGTTCACTGTGAAAGAATCTACTATCAAGGATGCTTCACAACCTTGCATACAATGTTGTTGCTCTGTCAGAACGGGCGCCCTATCTACTGCTCACGCGCTTTCCGTCAGTGAAATGTGTTTTATTCATTTCATAACTTACACAGTTTCAGATCTTATGTCTGAGATACAGGAGACATGTCAAGGTTACAATTTCCTTTTTTTGAAATTTTGTCACACTTACAATAATACTTAAGAATTTACTGACTTAAAATTTGTCAAACTTACAGTATTTACATCCACTATAACTATCATAAATTTTAGTTAATTTTAGGGATCCAGCTCAAGGTATCACTTCGTCCTTCATGAAATCTTCCGCAGCGTCGCTTTACGTGAAATACTTTGAAACGTAACAGAAGCGTTCTGATATGATGTTAACTTACAATAGCCTATCTTAATTTACATTACACCCCGTGCAGTATGTGGCCTCTATTTACGGTGGTAATAAATTATATAATTTAGACAAGACATCTGTATGACGCAAAAAGTGGCAACTGATCCTAAGGAATTAAAAGTGTGAAGTTATCCACATAAGTACTAAAAGAACTCCACTAAATTTCGGTTACACAATAAATCACAAATCTAAAGGCTGTAAATTTAACTAAAGACTTAGGGATTGCAATTACGAATAACTTCAATTGGAACGATTATACAGATAATGTTGTAGGGAAAGCAAACCAAAGACTGGGATTTATTCGTAGAAAACTGAGAAAATGCAACAGGTAGACTAAAGATAGTGTGTACACCACGCTAGTCAGCCCTCTTCTGGAGTACTATTGTGCGGTGTGGAATCCACATCAGATGGGACGGAGGACATCGTAAATGTTCAAAGAAGTAGAGGAAAGAGTGCAACGGACAAAATGCGTAAATCTGGGTGAAAGTCATTAAAACAAAGGAGTTTTTTGTTGCGGCAGAATCTTCTCGTGAAGTTTCACTTCCGAATGCGAAAATATTCTATTGGCTCCCACCTACATAGCGAGATACGATCATCACGATAAAATAAGAGAAATCAGAGTTCGCACAGAAAGATTTTAAGTGCTCGGTTTACCCCCGCACTGCTAGAGAGTGTAACCGTAGATAAATAACTTGAAGGTAGTTCGATGAACCCTCTGCTGCGCACTTAACTGTGAATTGCAGAGTAATCATGCAGATTTAGATGTAGGTATAGACAGTAGTATTTTTTCGTGTTATGGGGTCGTATGATTAAAACAGAGAAGATTCTCCGAATCTTATTCTCAGAGCAAAAGAAAATTCTTTGTGCAAGTTCTTTGTTTCATATTAACAGAAATTTTGAAGCATATTCTCTGACCAGTGCTTACTCTTTTTCTTATTTTTTTTTATTTTTATTCTCCAGCGCGACTCTATTTAGACACCATAATTTAAATAAAAAGACAATTAGAGCAGTGCAGTCTTGGTCAGATGGACTGTGGAGAGGAGACATACGTAAATACGATTTGAGAATATAATGGTAACACTCATTCATTGAGAGTAATGGATAAAAAAAAACAGTAAACCATTTGTTTGTTTGGAAGTCGGTAATTCTGTTCCAGTTCATTACTTCTCGTTTTGTATATCTTCTTGAGCCATAAACTTGGCTAAGGCATCGTATATACTCCTGGACTGATCTCCAAGAACTCTGGTAGTACAGAGTAGGTGGCAGTCTCAAGAGTTCCTGTACAACGTAGTCTCTGCTGATCTCACAGTGTTACTGATATCACAAATTGTGATGCCACCACGTTGACAATAAGGTGTCCCCAATACGTCAATCTAATGTAGGTGGACAGGGAATGATTAGTGATTGAGGTGCATCCATCTACACAGTAGATGATATTAATATCCTTGACTGTTTGGACTTCACTAGCTATGGCCATCTCGTTGTGTTTGGCTGTATACCTGTGTACCTTTTACTCTGTATTTGACGACTATCAGTCCATTCCACTGGCCAAGAAACAATCGCTTGTCGTTTGATCTGTAAAAGGAGGTCTGTTTTTCAAAGTCTGATGTTCATAGGTCTTCCACTGCTAACCACATGTTGTGCTATTTGGTCTGTTTTGTCATTATGGATGATGTCAAAATGTCATTTGATCGAAATGATTTCTGTAACGTGACCAGTCTTTTTTGCTTGATAGTAGTGATCTCCTGGGTGTAGGGCAAACTGAAAGGTCCGTTTGTTCCAATTCTGACCACTGATAGAGTTTAATATACTATGCAAGACAGTACTTATTACTGCTTTGGAGCAACATAGTAATCACCAGTAAGACACCAGCACAAATGATGGAAAATTCTACTGAAGTGCTGAGGGATGTTCACAAATGGTCTCAGGAAAACAAAGTAACTCTCAACGTAAAGAAAACAAATACAATATTGTTTAGAATGAACCGAAAACAGAGTCCCTTAAATTTAAAACTAGATAACATCTCCATAGATGATGTACATACAACAAAATTCTTAGGGTTGCACATTGACAGCCAAATGAAGTGGAAAGAACTTGCGATGAAACTCTCGAAAAAGATATCCACAACATGTTATGCACTTAGAGTCCTTGTATCCGCTTGCAGTAGTGAATGTTTGAGAACTGTATACTTTAGTTATGTTCATTCAGTAATCATTTATGGTATTGTTTCTGGGGAAACAGTGCTCAGAATTTACAAACAGTATTTAAAGTGCAAAAGCGAGCAGTAAGAATTATAACAAAAAGCAGTAAGTGGGCCCACTGCAGAGAACTTTTCGAAATGTTACAAATTCTAACTATTCCTTGTGAATTTATATTCCAAACCATAGTGTACATCAAGAAAAATATAGAAAATTATAGCACAAATAGCAGTTTTCATAACTATAGTACAAGAACAAGTCACTGTCTTCACCTAGACAGGAAGAATAAACATATGACTCAAAATAGCTTCTTGTATGAAGGTGTGAAACTGTATAATAAATTGCTGCAGAAAATAAAAGAAGCAGATAACATGTACCACTTTAGGAAAAATCTTAAATTGTTTTTGCAGGAAACTTGCTTTTACACTATACGTCAATTCCTTAGTACAAAATGATTGTAAATAGCTTTTGTTTCGCAATATTTTGACAAGAAGTAAAAATGATTGTAAATAACTTATATATCACAATGTTTTACTACCTGCAACAACAAACTGTATAAATATATGAAAGTACGCAACTGACAACATCCATACATTTTAAAATGTCCATGGATGGCTAAATAAATAAATAAAAAAAATTGAAATGTAGCTATTTTCTTTTCTGCAGAACAGTGAATGTTTCAGCGAGAAAAAGGAAAGCTTCTCATGGTCGCTGGAACTTCATTTGTTTAGCAGTTTTTTTGGCAGAAAAATGTGTACCCCACATAATGTTCCATATCCATGTTGAGCCATCAGTATAAATTTGAGTATAGTTTGCCCACTTTTACATGAGGCATTAGATGGGCGAAAGCTCCTCTTCTGGTGCTTGAACAAGCGAAATATGTTACATGAATGAACTGAGAAGAGCCATGATAGTCATACTGGAAAATTTGGAAGGACTTCAGTGCAGTGAATTTTAATTTGCCATTGCTTCCAGTATTAGCACCATTCATAGAGAAGAAACTGATTCCAGCGGATTCCAACTTCCGTAGCAACACACGCACATGTACATTATCATAGGCACCAACGACTTCAACAAAGATGGCTGTGATAGTTTCTTTCCATGTGGCTGCGTCATAGATGTCAGAGATTAAAATATTTAAATTATCGATTACTCCTTTGCATTTTCGAAACCCATACTGACTCGATGGCAGGATTTGATTTGATACCAACCGCTTTTCCAAGCGATTTTTGATCAGGTGCTCTACAGTTCTGTGGATGCAGGAAGAAAGTGAAATAGGTGGATATGACGTGGCCTGCTCTTCATCTTTATGTGGTTTCAATATATCCAGTCTTCTGTTTTGTGTCGTTCATCCAAATTTGGTTAAACCTGTGCAATTGTTTACAGAGTGCTACGTCTGGGATATTTTCTATCACTTGATAGTGAATAATGTCCTTGCCAACCAAGGAGTATAACGGCATTTTAATACTTGAGTTCTTGATACGAAAATCGTCCTAGTAGATGATGACTGTGATCCCTGTTTTCTGATGGGTGAAACGTCTGCTTGACTACAGAAGCTCACGGTGTTCAGTTCATTACAGGTAGTCGAGTTCTTGTATTTAAAAAACCAATTTTCCATACATCAGCAAGATTAAAATTTTAGTTAAAGATTAATGAAATGTTTTCCAGCTGTTCCTCGTAATGTCTTTTAATTGTTGTCGAGCTCTCACAGGTATTTCCTAATACACAATGAAGTTTTCCATAATTCGTTGTTTCCAAAAGGACCAAACACAGGTCTTCATTGTGCTATAGTTCTAGAGCACTTTGGTGTCCACCAGACAGGGACTATTGCTTCACCTCGATATGGCAGCTGCTGTTTGGATTGTAACATTAACATGATTTATTTGTGGGTGTATCGAAGTTTACAGAGGGAGATGATCCAAGTCAAGAGAGACTTTTTCGACTGTACACTCCGTTACATGCTTAAAGCCAGTGGAGCAAAATGTCAAATGAACGGTCGATGGTCGTCTGTATGGGTTATGTAGCATGGTAGGAGAAACATCACTAAGGTGTACTAAAATGAGATTTCCCAGAAGTGTAAGCAAATACGTGCCAACTACAACGTCCGTTTCCCAAACCCATACAGAGCACTGTGCATTGAAATCTGCACAAAGGAGAAATGACGTTTGAAGCTGGCCAAGAATCTGTTCCAAGACAAAGTTTCGTAATTAACACTGAGGAGGTTTCTATATGGTGACAATAGTAAGTGCTCTAGTAGGAGAATAACTTACAGTGGCCACTGCTTGGCAGGCTGTCGTCCTGAGATCGATATCAAAGTTTTTAAACTGCATCATATCCCTAATTAAAAATGTGACAACTCCTTTTCGATCCTCAGCATCAGCAACAGCTGTACACCTGGACGACACACATACACTTTGCACTCACACTAAGAAATCTCAAATAGTAATAAAACACAAAGTCCTAACGTACCCACAGCAGAGACATAGAAATTAAAACCAGAATACGACTCAACAAACTGTGGACCTCACATAAAGGTAGTGCGCTTTGTTTGTGGAGGGTCTACAAACAGTCAACACATTCAAGTACCTGTAATAGACAGCTCGGAAGCATGTGAGCAGAATGCAAATAAACCAGTGATTAAAACAAAACCTGTGACAGTCAGTCGGAAGGAAGGTAACAATAATGTAGCTGCCACACAAGCATAAACTAACATGAGATCACACAGACACATAAAAAATTAGAAAATATAAACACTCAAGCAAAGACAATTCACAACCATCTGTGTTACGTATGTTAACAGTAGAACCAGAGTATCTTAAACAGGTCCAGAAACAGATTCCACAGACCCACTCCTAACTAAGAAGACAACTACTACGATATGAAAATTTTAAAGTTTTCCCAGCGAACTGAATGTTCAAACAAATTTCGGGCTTGCAGCCAGTCGTCAATTAATTCACTGCATGATATTTCGAAAAGGCATCTTCAAGTGAGTCATTGAAGACTTTGGAAGTACACACACACAATATGCTACCCAATCACGGAAAGACCAAACTAAATCCATTACACCACACAAAACGAAACCCCTAAACACACCACCAGAGGGCACAACGAACCACAACACTACATCTACAAACATGCCACAATCACAAACCAAACTCCGTGCCGTCATGATGTCACACACAACAACTGCCTTACGTCACGGGCCAAAGCCGTCGGGTGGGATTGGACGCTTATGTCGGCTCCCCAACCACTTAGCAGATTCATGTTCTGTAGATCCAGTATACAAGATAATTGTATGGATGTGGAATGAGCCACAATAAAATTATACGTGAGGACAGTAGCCTACTTATAGATGCTAATAGATAAAATTGCGGTATGTATAAGGGAACAAAATATGTTAACAATTACAAGCTTAGCCAGTTCTTTAAGTAAAACAGGAGGTATAGTACAATTCAATAATAAATTACAATTATTACATATTAAGTTATAACTGTCCTAGACGTGAAGTAAATTGTTATTCTGACATAGGTCGTCATATTCAGTTACAAAGTGGTAACAGGAAGTATTATAAGTCAATGTGCCATATCTGACTTACAATATAGAAGTGTTTATGTCAAACAACTCACCAAGAGAGTAAAAAGAGTGTTCCAGAAGATATTCTTTTAATTTACTATTAATTTTTTTTGTATAATTGCCATTCTTGGCGTGTAAGGCCTTCAGCCATGACTGTGGTTACTTGACTTAAGGTTCTAATTTGGGATAAAATTGGCTTGTTTTTAAAACATTATTTGCTGTATCTGTATTTCATGATGATCTGCTAAATTGTAACACACTGAAAGCACTATTATTTACACAGTAGTTTATTCCTTCATTAATAACGTGTGTGATTTTTATTTATTGCTGAGACTGGAATTAATATTTTAAAATAAATGGGTGTAATTGTAAAAGGGAACCAATTTTTTGGTCGAGCGGTTCTAGGCACTGCAGTCTGGAACCGCGCTGCTGCTGTGGTTGCAGGTTCGAATCCTGCCTCATGTGTGGATGTGTGTGCTGTCCTTAGGTTAGTTAGGTTTAAGTATTTCTAAGTCTAGAGGACTGGTGACCTCAGATGTTAAGTCCCATAGTGCTCAGAGCCATTTGAACCATTTTTTTTTTAACCAGTAGTAACTGATTACAGCCCCATCCACAATCGTAACTGAATCCTGCCTTCCCTTGACTACCATGTCACGACTGGTAGCAGAGCGTGGTTATGATTGTAATATCGCCATTTCAGTTACTGTTGGTTTGATTTGTTAAACTCTGTTAGTGTTGTATGATTTATGCCTTTCTATTGTGTTCTGTTTTAGGTGGTCAACTCTGTAATGGCGGTCACACTTATGAGCTGGCGACAAGACGCCAGCCTATTGAGGGTAGTGTTCCAGACTTAGCAGCCCACTTGCGTCCTACCATTCTTCAGCCAGTTGACGTCATGCCGGATGTTGTGAGTGGGACAAAGGCAGCCATTGAGTTTTTGTTTAAAGCTGTTAGGTGTCTTGAGAACATCGGCTTTTTAGAGGGCACTCAACCTAGTGGCAGTCAGTTAGACAGTGTGTAGGCAGAATTGATACATTTAATTAATAGGATATCTGACTTAAAGGCTATTAAGGTTAGGGGATCGTGATAAAGAATCTACTGCTGAATTGGAGTCTTTGGTTAATGTATTGCAGTTTAAGGTCACATGTTTAGGGCTTGATGGGAAGAGGACGGGGGAGCAGGATTTGCGTTGCAGTAGCGAGCCTGGGAATGACGCCCTTGTGTCCTCCGAGGGGTTAGTTGGGGCGTTTGCTAAATTGTCTAATCCCCTTGTGCATATGTTTCGAGACATCACAGAATTAGCTATAGAAGGTATAACATTAAACAGCTTATGTAGCGCTATCAGTTACTAAATTTGGTTTACCACATACCATGACCCAACAGAACAAAAAAGTTCTGTCACGAAAAAAGCTGAGTATAACACTCATGCTGCCTCTCGTTTATGTTCTGAAACTATTTTGTTAACCAATTATGGTATATAGAAGCAATACAATGTTACCATCTGTAAGGAATTTTGCAGTTTTGACCATGAAATGCCTAAAGGAGGTTGCCTATCGAATATGAAATTTAGAATTACGTAAATACAAAACTAGCAACAGATACTGTTTAGAAACTGTTTTAACTGTCCAAACTGCTCAAATGATAAGGAAAACGGTCGCGATCATAATTAGGCACAGAAATATGTAACATCTCTTTTCAAAGATAAGATATACACAACTTTATTGGAAAGAGACAACCTATACTTTTCTGGTACGGAAGTGCAATGAACCCAGTCACAAGCAAAACCAAAATGTTATAGTGTGTAAAAGCAGTAGCAGAAAGATATTCACGTTCTCACAAACACATAGGACACTGTTAAAATCATCAACATTGAATACTTTGTCAAAGTTGAATAACTTCATCAACACTCCAAATGCAAGTCACTGTTAAACTGGAGATTGGGCATGGGCCTAGTCTTACTTCATCAGATACTTTCTGCACAGTACAAATTTCAATAAAATCTCACTTGCATAAATATTCACACTATTCTTTAAAGTCAAAGAAGTAATGTATTCATGGAAAACGTTATTCATAGTAACTTTAACTTCAGTAAGTGGGTGCTCATAAACTGATGTTACACTTTTTAGAACACAATGTGCACAGAACTCAACATAAATATCAAGAGTAGTTAGAACTTTCTATAATCAAGTAACTTTGTGCATTTGAGCAACTTTCAATTGCGGAGGGGGAGTGGGGGGGGGGAGGGGGGCTTAATCTTGTCCACTGTTGTAAAGCAAACTAACATGCTTTCAGGAACAACGTAAAGAATGCCAACTGAGATAAATAGTTCTTAATAATTGACTTACCTTGTACGCATTTTTAATAGATTTTACTGTTAATATGTCACTAGGTATTGCTTTTCAAACCAATCATTAAGACCATTTACTTTAAACTGACTTCAAAATGGATTGTTCTCTATTAGTTACCATCATAGTTCTTTACTTTTGAAATCAGTGATCAAATAAATAATTTTGAAAGTCAACAAAATTTTAAATTGGACTGTTTCAAACACTGAGAGGCTTTCACGAGGCTACACTTACTACTTCCCTCAATTTTGCTAAATCCACATTACTTTTAACTACTTTTTCTCACTTAGTATCAAACAACATAATTAAATAGGTGTTATGCTTTGAGATTCATTTTTCCACAACAAGGACACTCAGTAATCATAGTCAAAATGGAGAGGACCTGAAAAGTGTTGTGATAAGGATAAATTCAAGGTAGGTACATAAATTCAGGTATGAGTTACCTTATATTTGAGCACACAGAAAGTGCTGTTCCATCACTTTACAAATCTATAATTCTCACTCTCCGTTGCAGTGATAGCGTAATATTGGTGGCGAGTATTGATAGTAGATGGACTTGCACTTGTAACTGATGTGCTCTGTCATTTTTGTCTTAGGGACGCTCCTCAGATTTTAAGATAATTTCCAGTAACTGAGCATAATAATTAATCCCTCAATCCAACCGACGCTTTAGCATTGTATGAACAAGCACAAAAAGCCTCCCTTGGCACCAGTAAGATAAAAATCTCAATCATTAGCTGCCAATGGTTCAGTCACTAGTCTCTGACAAATTCCTATATCCACGTTTTCATTCATGCTAGCCACATTTCACGCACGCTGCAAGGTTCCATTCCAGAGGGGAACCACAAGACCTTTTTTACATATAAAAAACTAAGAACCCTAAGTGAGGATCAGCAGAGTAGTAAACAACTATTTTAAATAAAACATATCATTTGTACATATTAGTAAGTTATCAAAATGTTGATTAACAAATTTCCAGTTATATGTAATAATTTTTGTTTCTCTCCAAGTGAGGCAAAGTATGAAGATAAAACATTTCATATAGTCTAAAAGACATCAAAGTTCTTAACTGAGAAAAGAGCATACTTTTTTGTACAGTACCGAATTAATCATACAATAATTACAGAAACTCAACGATGGAATGTTGAACAAAACAGAAAGCAAAATGAATCAGTAAAGCATTTGAGCTATGGTGTTACACATGTCTCATGTTTCGTTGAGGTTTCCCGTTAGGGATGCTTCAAGGAAACAACCATAACACCTAAGTGGTGTCGGCAACAAAAAAAAATTATATATATATATATATATATATATATATATATATATATATATATATATATATATATATATATATACGAGGGCGGTTCAGAAAGTAACCTCCGATTGGTCACAGTGCGGGTTGTGGGGGGAGTAGCGACGCCATCTGTGCGTTCACGCACTCAACAGGTCAGTCGGCATCAAGCTGTGGTCGAGTGAACGTCGTACCTGCACTAGTTTAGTTTTTGTGGCAGTTTGAAATGTGTGCTGCAATAGAAAACCCCGCCAAATGTGAAGTGCGTGCTGTCATAAGGTTTTTTACAGCCAAAGGATATTCTGCAGCAGCTATTCATCGTGAGCTTTGTGCCGTGTACGGACCAAGAGTTATGAGTGAAGGAGTTGTCCGTGAATGGGTACGTTTATTTAAAAGTGGACGAGAAAACGTTCATGATGAAGAGAGGAGTGGTAGACCATCATTGGTGACTGACGAACTCGTTCAGACAGTTGATGCAAAAGTTCGTGAAAATCGACGTTTCTCAATGTCGGAGTTGTCTACTGGTTTTCCACAGATTTCTAAGACTCTCTTGTACGCGATAGAGACAGCAAGATTGGGTTACCGTAAGTTCTGTGCACGATGGGTGCCCAAAATTCTTACCGACCACCACAAAACTCAAAGAATGGCCTCTGCATTAGACTTTCTGTCACATTATGAGGACGAAGGAGAACCATTATTAAACAGAATCGTGACCGGTGACGAAACCTGGATTAAGTACGTGAACCCTAAGACAAAAGAACAATCAAAGATGTGGGCACATTCAAATTCGCCTACCAAACCAAGAAAAGCCTCGCAAGATTTTTCTGCCAGAAAACTGATGGCAACGGTGTTATGGGATGCCAAAGGGGTGTTGTTGGTTGAATTCATGGAATGTGGTACGACCATTAATCAAGACGTGTACTGTGAAACAATAAAAAAGTTACGACGGGCTATACAGAACAAACGCCGTGGTATGCTGACTTCCGGTATCATTTTTTTGCACGATAACGCCCATCCTCACTCTGCTCGCAAAACAACGGCCCTTCTTGAGTCCTTCAAGTGGGACGTTATCAACCATCCACCTTACAGCCCAGACCTGGCGCCAAGTGATTATCACCTCTTCATGCATTTGAAGAAATGGCTCGGGTCACAGCGGTTTGATGACGACGAAGAGCTCAAAGATGCGGTCACAGGCTGGCTCCAGGCACAAGCGGGTGATTTTTATGCAGAAGGAATTTCAAAGCTTGTGAAGAGATACGATAAGTGCCTCAATCGCTATGGAGACTATGTAGAAAATTAGTGCAAAGATGTAGTTGTAGGATGTATATATTAAAATATTTTTATTTAACTTGGTGTATTTTTTTAAATCAACCGGAAGTTACTTTCTGAACGGCCCTCGTATATATATACTATGCAACTTCAGTTGGGAGAAAAAAATACACATATTGCAGACATACAGTATATACACTCAGAAATTTCATGGATTTCTTCCAAAACATTTTGAAAATAAAATATCTACAGTCATTTTTATTACTAAATAGAGTAATTTATCCTCATATTACTTTAAGAACCAAAAAAATCCGTCATTAAACAGGACACCTTTAAACATTTTCATCTCAACCACATTTTATCTCAATAACAATAGAGACAAATAGTATACAAAATAATCTGCATATTAGTAAAACAGGTATAACATTCTAGAAACAAGTTAAATATGCATATACAGTAACATACATTAGCAAAAGCGCACAACATTTTATACTATTCAGAGGATATTGAAATACTTAAAAGTCTTGTATCTACACTTATACACATATACAATCAAAAATAACCATTTAAAACAAAAGTATCCCACTGGACATTTCACTAATAGCAATCCAATTTTTTTGTCAATCACATAAGCAAACAAACATTTATCATAAATCTTATTCTTGCTGCCTGCAGTAGCATTTGGCAGTCCATGTTGCAAACAATTAACCACATAAAACTATATACAAAAAATATTTCAAAAGAATCACTACAAATTCACATTCTGCCCATTATTGGTTTGGCACTAAAAGAACACCTATTTAAATTGAGACACTGGCCCATCATCAAGGTTTGGAAGTTCGTGATCATTTATCAACTCCTTGCCCCACATTGGCAAGTCCTTTGGCTACTGCGCACATAGCAGTTTGGGTAGTTCTATGCCTCAGATCTACTTGGGATTTCGTTAGATTGGTTTGTTACCCAACAGTACAAGTTTTGGGTATTCTTTTTCATTCCAAACTGCAGTACTTTTACCACTGCAGTTGACTTTCCATCATATCTAGTACAGATTAGACAATCAGTGTAATCATAACTTCTTTATTCAGTATCTGAAACTTATACAAAGATTTTAGACACTGGTAACAAAGATGAAAAAAACATTCTTTTCAACAAGACAACATAGAGTACTACATACATACTATGTTATTTAAATTACGTGTCATATTCAAGAGTAAGTCAAGATAAAATTTTCTATTCATTTTTCATGTCAATAGCTTATTGTAAATGATTTTATGACAACTCCTATGGTTTAGAAAAGAAGAATATCTTATTACTAACACATATAGCAGACACCCTTCTCCTTTCTTAGACATAGCCAATTTTCATATTTACTTAAAGTCATTTTTACCCAACCATTTTTAGATATTAGTCATATCAGATCATTCATTTCAAATTTTACCTTTATTTCCTCCGTTGCATCTTTATGATTGAAACCATTTAAGTCATTCAGTTATTTCTATTGCATGTTTATACTTTTCATTACAGCACCCACTTTACTTACAACTGGCTCAGTCATTTTCTAGTGTACCCACTAGTAATTCACAATATTTAATATCACTTCTA
The DNA here is from genome assembly GCF_023898315.1 of Schistocerca nitens. Taxonomy (NCBI): domain Eukaryota; kingdom Metazoa; phylum Arthropoda; class Insecta; order Orthoptera; family Acrididae; genus Schistocerca; species Schistocerca nitens. The sequence continues at coordinate 134,485,738 of NC_064624.1, forward strand.
CACTAAGTAATATCACTTCTACACTAAGTAATTCGTCCTGATAGAGAAGAAGCCCCCCCATGAACCATGGACCTTGCCGTTGGTGGGGAGGCTTGCGTGCCTCATCGATACAGATAGCCGTACCGTAGGTACAACCACAACGGAGGGGTATCTGTTGAGAGGCCAGACAAACGTGTGGTTCCTGAAGAGGGGCAGCAGCCTTTTCAGTAGTTCCAAGGGCAACAGTCTGGATGATTGACTGATCTGGCCTTGTAACAATAACCAAAACGGCCTTGCTGTGCTGGTACTGCGAACGGCTGAAAGCAAGGGGAAACTACGGCCGTAATTTTTCCCGAGGGCATGCAGCCTTACTGTATGATTAAATGATGATGGCGTCCTCTTGGGTAAAATATTCCGGAGGTAAAATAGTCCCCCATTCGGATCTCCGGGCGGGGACTACTCAAGAGGATGTCGTTATCAGGAGAAAGAAAACTGGCGTTCTACGGATCGGAGCGTGGAATGTCAGGTCCCTTAATCGGGCAGGTAGGTTAGAAAATTTGAAAAGGGAAATGGATAGGTTAAAGTTAGATATAGTGGGAATTAGTGAAGTTCGGTGGCAGGAGGAACAAGACTTCTGGTCAGGTGACTACAGGGTTATAAACACAAAGTCAAATAGGGGTAATGCAGGAGTAGGTTTAATAATGAATAGGAAAATAGGAACGCGGGTAAGCTACTACAAACAGCTTAGTGAACGCATAATTGTGGCCAAGATAGATACGAAGCCCACACCTACTACAGTAGTACAAGTTTATATGCCAACTAGCTCCGCAGATGACGAAGAAATTGAAGAAATGTATGATGAAATAAAAGAAATTATTCAGATTGTGAAGGGAGACGAAAATTTAATAGTCATGGGTGACTGGAATTCGAGTGTAGGAAAAGGGAGAGAAGGAAACGTAGTAGGTGAATATGGATTGGGGCTAAGAAATGAAAGAGGAAGCCGCCTGGTAGAATTTTGCACAGAGCACAATTTAATCATAGCTAACACTTGGTTTAAGAATCATGATAGAAGGTTGTATACATGGAAGAACCCTGGAGATACTAAAAGGTATCAGATTGATTATATAATGGTAAGACAGAGATTTAGGAACCAGGTTTTAAATTGTAAGACATTTCCAGGGGCAGATGTGGACTCTGACCACAATCTATTGGTTATGACCTGTAGATTAAAACTGAAGAAACTGCAAAAAGGTGGGAATTTAAGGAGATGGGACCTGGATAAACTGAAAGAACCAGAGGTTGTACAGAGTTTCAGGGAGAGCATAAGGGAACAATTGACAGGAATGGGGGAAAGAAATACAGTAGAAGAAGAATGGGTAGCTTTGAGGGATGAAGTAGTGAAGGCAGCAGAGGATCAAGTAGGTAAAAAGACGAGGGCTAGTAGAAATCCTTGGGTAACAGAAGAAATATTGAATTTAATTGATGAAAGGAGAAAATATAAAAATGCAGTAAATGAAGCAGGCAAAAAGGATTACAAACGTCTCAAAAATGAGATCGACAGGAAGTGCAAAATGGCTAAGCAGGGATGGCTAGAGGACAAATGTAAGGATGTAGAGGCTTATCTCACTAGGGGTAAGATAGATACTGCCTATAGGAAAATTAAAGAGACCTTTGGAGATAAGAGAACCACTTGTATGAACATCAAGAGCTCAGATGGAAACCCAGTTCTAACCAAAGAAGGGAAAGCAGAAAGGTGGAAGGAGTATATAGAGGGTCTGTACAAGGGCGATGTACTTGAGGACAATATTATGGAAATGGAAGAGGATGTAGATGAAGATGAAATGGGAGATACGATACTACGTGAAGAGTTTGACAGAGCACTGAAAGACCTGAGTCGAAACAAGGCCCCCGGAGTAGACAACATTCCATTGGAACTACTGACGGCCTTGGGAGAGCCAGTCCTGACAAAACTCTACCATCTGGTGAGCAAGATGTATGAAACAGGCGAAATACCCTCAGACTTCAAGAAGAATATAATAATTCCAAACCCAAAGAAAGCAGGTGTTGACAGATGTGAGAATTACCGAACAATCAGTTTAATAAGCCACAGCTGCAAAATACTAACACGAATTCTTTACAGACGAATGGAAAAACTAGTAGAAGCCGACCTCGGGGAAGATCAGTTTGGATTCCGTAGAAATACTGGAACACGTGAGGCAATACTGACCTTACGACTTATCTTAGAAGAAAGATTAAGGAAAGGCAAACCTACGTTTCTAGCATTTGTAGACTTAGAGAAAGCTTTTGACAATGTTGACTGGAATACTCTCTTTCAAATTCTAAAGGTGGCAGGGGTAAAATACAGGGAGCGAAAGGCTATTTACAATTTGTACAGAAACCAGATGGCAGTTATAAGAGTCGAGGGATATGAAAGGGGAGCAGTGGTTGGGAAGGGAGTAAGACAGGGTTGTAGCCTCTCCCCGATGTTATTCAATCTGTATATTGAGCAAGCAGTTAAGGAAACAAAAGAAAAATTCGGAGTAGGTATTAAAATCCATGGAGAAGAAATAAAAACGTTGAGGTTCGCCGATGACATTGTAATTCTGTCAGAGACAGCAAAGGACTTGGAAGAGCAGTTGAATGGAATGGATGGTGTCTTGAAGGGAGGATATAAGATGAACATCAACAAAAGCAAAACAAGGATAATGGAATGTAGTCGAATTAAGTCGGGTGATGTTGAGGGTATTAGATTAGGAAATGAGACACTTAAAGTAGTAAAGGAGTTTTGCTATTTGGGGAGCAAAATAACTGATGATGGTCGAAGAAGAGAGGATATAAAATGTAGACTGGCAATGGCAAGGAAAGCGTTTCTGAAGAAGAGAAATTTGTTAACATCGAGTATAGATTTAAGTGTCAGGAAGTCTTTTCTGAAAGTATTTGTATGGAGTGTAGCCATGTATGGAAGTGAAACATGGACGATAAATAGTTTGGACAAGAAGAGAATAGAAGCTTTCGAAATGTGGTGCTACAGAAGAATGCTGAAGATTAGATGGGTAGATCACATAACTAATGAGGAGGTACTGAATAGGATTGGGGAGAAGAGGAGTTTGTGGCACAACTTGACCAGAAGAAGGGATCGGTTGGTAGGACATGTTCTGAGGCATCAAGGGATCACCAATTTAGTATTGGAGGGCAGCGTGGAGGGTAAAAATCGTAGGGGGAGACCAAGAGATGCATACACTAAGCAGATTCAGAAGGATGTAGGTTGCAGTAGGTACTGGGAGATGAAGAAGCTTGCACAGGATAGAGTAGCATGGAGAGCTGCATCAAACCAGTCTCAGGACTGAAGACCACAACAACAACAACAACAGAGAAGAAGCAAAGAGAATAGTAAAGAGTCCTGACTGACAGAAGGTGAAGGTTGTCAACACGAAAAGAAATGGAAGCAGTGTTGACAACAACTCGACTACCTGGTGCTCATCATACACCTAACATTGCATAGAGTGCAATGCCCTCTGAGGCTTAAACATTTCATTCATTATTGGTTTCTGTGGGCATACATCTTTAGGCCAACAATATTCCTAATTTCCAAAGGTTTTCTTGATCGAGGGCACACAAGAAAATATGTGTTGTCATGTGGAGTTCCTTGCACTTCAAATGGCCCATTGTAAAGGTATTTAAATGCAGAAATTTCATTATTAATCTCACTAGAATTTTCATGGTTTTTCGCTAGCACATAGTAGTCAATTTTAAATTTAGTTATTTTGAGGTTCATATCATGCCTTTAAGATCTAGTGGCCGCTTTCTTTTTCATTCTTTTCCTAACCAGTTCTTTTTTCTCATGCAAGTTAATTCCTACAACAGGTGGGAATTGCAAGATGTCATCAGTAATACTTTTGCTTTTATGGTTCAACAGAATTTCTTCAGGGGAAGGACCTGTGGTTTCATGGTAGAGGGTGTTCATGGTTTTTTGAAAGTCAGTCACAAATCTGCCCCAAACCATATGATTATGGTGGCAATACGTTCTACCCAACCTTCCTAATTCACGTATATACCTTCGACAGGGTTATTTGCAGGGTGGTAGGCTGAAATATATTTAACTTGTATACCATATTGTCTCACACCTTCCTTCCAGATTTTAGAAGTAAACTGTGGTCCATTATCGGATAAGACAGCTTTAGGTTTACCAAGGGTGTTAAAATACTCAGTCATTTTATTAAAGACTGCTTCAGCAGTGGCTTTTCTGACAGGATATAGCTTAATAAATTTAGAGAAAACTTCTAAAGATACCACAATGTTAGACCAGTTTCCTGACTTTTCTTGGCAGCACATACATTAATCATAATTACATCAGTCAATTTTTCAATACACTTTTTAGGACCACAGTGCCCTAAGGCAAGATGGAAATAATAAGTTCAGTCTGAAATTGCATAGGCCAACACACTTTCCATTCCTCAATACTTATATTCTTTCTCCTGTACAAAATTCCTTTGCAGATCTTATAACATTTAGTAATTTTTGGGAAGTTGGAGTTACTAAAATTAGTTTTTACTGACTTCCAGACTTCATCATCATTCTGATAAAACGTCATACCCTTACAAATCTGTTCTATTCTTTTCCTATGTGGAACTTCCTTGATATACCTCATATGAAACTTGCTATCTTCATTACATCCTGTCAGTAAGTTGTCCATATCTCTGGCAATCGAGATAAAGCATCAGCCACATGCTTGTCACTGCCTTCAATGTACAACATTTCATAATGAAACTGTTGTAGGTACAGGGCCCATCGACTCAATCTTCCGGTGAACAAGTGACAGTCTGTCAAAAAGGTTAAGACTCTATGGTCTGTATGGATAATAGTTCTGTGCCTCCATAAATAATTCCTTAATTTCTCTAATCCCCAAATAATGGCTAAAGCTTCTTTTTCTGAAACATTGTAATTTTTCTCAAATCTGGTCAGAGTCCTACTAGCAAAAGCTGTAGTCCCATGTTCTGCTCCCCCAGATTCTGTGTTTTCTTGAAATATTTCAATACCAATACTGTATGCACTCCTGTCTCTGATCATGAGGAATGGATCACTTAAAATAGGGTGATAAAAAATATTTTCCCTCTTCAGTTTTTAAGTTCTCGAAATCTCTTTGACATTCAGGTGTCCAAATACATTTCTTCAACAAACTGTTCAAATGTGGGCTGTTGGAAGCTTGCCCCTTTCCAAATTTGCGATCAAACCCAGAAAGACCAAGAAATGCCTTCAACTGTTTCCTGTTCGTAGGTGGAGGGTACTTTTCAATTCCATTAAGCTTTTCTGGGTCCTTGCCAATCCCAGATGTAGTTATGTGTCCTAGAAACTTAATTTCTTGTTTTACAAATTCACACTTCTTCAATTTCAGAGTCTTTCCCCCTGCTTGAAGAGCAATGAGGGTTTTATTCAATAGTTCACGATGTTCCTCCCAACTATCAGTGGCAATCAACAAGTCATCTACATAAACAGTTAATGTGGAAGAATGTCCTTTTCCTGAGACAGAATCTCATGCCCTAATAAAAACTGAAATAGAAGTATTTAAACCAAAAGATACAACTTTATGTTGATAACATTTTCCTGCAAAGAAGAATGCAGTATATTTCCTGGAATTTTTATTTAATGGGATTTGCCAATATTCCGCACTGAGGTCGAGACTTGTTAAGTACTTTCCATTATCGAATTTTTGTAATAGATCATCCAAATTCTCTGGCCTGTCTACTTTTTATTTATTTATTTATTCCATGTGATCTGATGGTATACAGTGTGTGGTAGATGTCGGAAAGTATTAGTTAACATTGTTAACATATATTAACATGTAGTATCCTAATGTATTACATTGCAAATATTGGTTAAGTTTACTTCACTCCAATTGCTCAATGTTTTCAATTTAACACAAATAGCAAGGTTACTGTTCTAAATATTCATTTACAGAGTAAAAACAGTGACAACAAATGTGACTTCATGGCTTTGCTAAATTTTATGTTGTCTTCGATGGACTTAATACAAGTGGAAAGATTGTTCAACAGTTGGAGGCCCATGTGGAAAGCTCCCTTTTTACACAGTTGAGTGTTTGTACATAAAACATGCAGATTTGAGTTTTTCCTCGTGTTGTATTTATGTATTTCATTATTTTGTACGACTCTGGAGTCAGTTGGCACTATGTGGTTTCTGAAAAATTTTAGAGTCTCGAGAATGTATAGGCAAGACAGTGGAGGGATTTCCAACTTTCTGAAGATGGGTTTGCAGGAGTCTCCGGGTTTGCTCCCAGTAATAATCCTCATTGCTCTCTTCTGGATTTTGAAAGTGCTCAGAGCAATTGGAGAATTTCCCCAGAGTACCATACCATATTTTAGGTAGGCTTGTATGTAAGTGTAGAACGCACTGGTTAATGTTTTCAGGCTAGCACATGATTTCAGTACACTCAATGCATAACAGCCAGTACAAATTCTGGCATTTACCTTTCCTGTATGTGTATTCCATTTCAGGTTATCTTGAACCCACAGACCCAGGAATTTGAATACAGTGTCAGTATCTATTGAGTGGTTATTTACAGTGACAAGTGGCTGAGAGGAATTTGCATTTTGTGTTGTGTGAAAGTTTGTGGATGATGTCTTTTTGGTGTTGATAGTTAATTTTAGTTGATTTTAGCCCAGTTGCTGAGTTGTTCAAAGGCCAAGTTCACAGCTTTTTGCACATCCTCTGTATTTTCCCCTTTGAGGAGTACAGTTGTGTCATCAGTAAATATTATTGTTTTGTGTGCATCTACTTTCAGGCTCTAGTCATTAATATACAGGAGCAAAAGTAGAGGTCCCAATACTGAGCCCTGTGGCACCCATTGCTTTACAGTTTTATTACTTGATAGAATTTCAGTTATTGAGTTGGTTTGTCTATTAGTGTAGTTCATGCTCATTCTCTGCATCCGATTGGTTAGGAATGAAGCAATCCAACTGTTGCAGTTCCTCTGATGCCATAGTGTTCTATTTTTTCCAGCTATATTTTGTGGTCAACAGTGTCAAAAGCCTTTGACAGATCCAGAAATATGCCTGTTGTGGGTTATTTTTGATCTAACAGATCTAATAGAGTATTTATGTAATCATATACTGCAATTTCAGTAGACTTGTTGCTTCTGAACCGATGCTGAGCTAAACTTAGTAATTTTTTTTTTTGCAATGGAGTCTATCAGTTTTTTGTACATTATTTTTTCAAAAATTTAGAAAAGCAGGATGAGACTGATATAGGCCTGTAGGTATTCATATCTTTATTATCACCTTTTTTGAAGACAGGAATTACTTTAGAAAGTTTCAGAGCTTCACTGAAAGTACCTGCCTCGAAAGAACAGTCACAGAGGTGAGTTAATGGTTGAGCAATTGTTTGTACACAATTTTTGATTACAGCTGCTGTAATACCATCAATTCCAGCTGAACATAAATTTTTTAACTCTCTGAGGGCTTTTGCAACATCATTTTCAGGGACTTTGGCAATGAAAATGGACTCTGTACATGTGTGATATTTTTGCTTTGCTGGTTGGTAGTTTGTGTTAGGATTATTTTTGACCAGTTTTTCGGCTATGCTCGTAAAGAAATTGTTGATAGACTTCACCACAACTTCGGGATTAGATATAGATTCATTGTTGAGTTTAATTTCTATGTTCGTGTGTGTAGCTTTCATTTCCCCTCTTTCCCTTTTAATGATATTCCACATTGCCTTAATTTTATTGCTGGATTTGTCAATGTACTCATCATTTTGCATTCTTTTTGCTTGTCTTATCACTCTTCTTAGGATACATGTGTAGTTTTTATATTATTCTGTTAGTTGGTGGAGTCACTACTATGTTTGCATAGCATGTGGAGTATTCTTGTATGTTTGCTAGAGATTTTTATAGCTGGTGTCATCCAAGTCTTGTTTCTCTTATTATTGTTTATTCTTACTGGTTTTTGTGGAAAAACCTCTTCAAAGTGGTGGATCATTTTGTCAAGAAATACGTTGAATTTCATGTTCACATCATTGGCTGTGTCAATCTCTATCCACTTTTTTTTTACTTTGAGGGCGTTTAGCTTGTTCAAGTTATATTGAGTGAAAAACCTTCGTAAAGTTTTAAGTGGAACTATGTTTGAGGTATCTTTGTTAACATCGACCTTTAGAATGACAGCTCGGTGGTCGCTCGCTGAATCCTGCAGTGTATACTTCTAGAGTTGGGTTAAGTTTATTTCTATTTGCAAAAATTTGATCTAGAGCTGTCTTGGGTGTGGGCGTTATTCTAGTGGGCTCTTTTACAAGGCCATGCAGATTATAAGTTTTTGTAATGTTAATCAATGTCTCCCTGTTTCTGTTGTGGGTGGGAAAGTCCATATTGAGGTCACTACATATAATCACTTCTATCCTGACGATTCTGTTCAGTGTTCGTGCATCAATGAAAACTCTTATGCCTCTGTCTTTATTGTTTACTATAATAAGCAGACTATTGTACTCACTGTTGTTTCCAACATTTTATCAATTTCAGCTTGTAACTGCTTCTTTCTTAGCTATTGGCACTGGATAGGGTCTTACAAAGAATGGTTCATGTTCAATGGCATCTATATGGTATTCAAAGTTCTTTACCACACCTGGTTTATCAGAAAACACTTCCCTATTATTATTCAAAACAGTAAATAAATCCCCTTTTTGTTCACATGTAAGTTCTTGGATAGTGTCAACAATTTCCCTGAACCTGTCAGTTTTCGTTTCATTAATTACTAAATTTTTCACGTGGCAGATTTCATACAGTTGAGATAAACCATCATTTTCAGATTCTATTTCTAGCAATATAGATTCTACATTAACCCCACACACATTGTCATCTTCTTCTAATTTGATTTCTATTGCTTTAGGCTCCCTATTAATTTTAAACATTCCATTGCCACAATCTAAAAACCACTTTTTCCTTGTCCAGCCAATCAATATCCAAAATCATCTCAGCACTTAATTCAGGGACCACTAAAAAGTCATGATAAAATCTTCGTCTTTGATCATTTATTTATTCGTGTTCTGAAGATCCGGTATACAAAAGAATTGCATGGATACGGAACGAGTAACAATATAAATTAACACAGTAGCCTACTCGAATATGTTAACAAATGTAAATTGCAAATTGTGTATAAGAAACAAAGTATGTAAATAGTTACAGGCTTAAGCATTTTCTATGGTAAAACAGAGGTATAAAACGATAAAATAATAAATTACAATTTTCCATATTACAACTATACATTAGCAGGAATTTGACAGTGCCAATTGCCTGAACCCGAATTCCCATACTGGTGTAAGATGTATTAAGTTACAAAGTGGCAATATCAAATATTACAGGTAAAGTATTACATCTAAGTTACAATGTTACATTAAAGAATTGATTAAGAGATTGAAACATTTTTTCCAGAAGATATTCCTTCAATCTACCCTTAAATTTTGGCATTTCACTGGTAAGATTTCTTATGTCAGGCAGGAGTGCATTAAACACCTTTATGCTTGAGTAGTATACTCCCTTTTGCATCAGACTCGAAGTTTTTTCTGTCAACACAAAAGTCATGTTTTGTTCTTGTGTCACAGTCATGATAAGAAGTATTGGTTTTGTACATGTGTAGGTTCTTAGCTGAAAAACACATAAGGGATAGGATATATTGTGAGGTCATTGTTAATATTATGTGTGCTTTAAAAAGATTTCTGCATGAATGATTTCTGTTAACTCCACTTATTCGAATTGTTCTTTTCTGAGTCACAAATACTTTATTTGCCATTGGTCGGTTACCCCAGAATATTAAGCCATAGGACAACAAAGAATGGAAATAGTCAAAATAAGCTTGCCTTAACAGCATCACTATTAGCAGTTGTTGCTATAGTAGTAGAGCATAAGGTGCTGAACTAAGTCTTTTTATGAAGTCCAAAATATGGCAAGACCAATTTATTGTCAATGTGGAGGCCTAAAAATTTTGTTGAATAAACTTGATGTATATCTTGATCATTACAGCTTAGACTTACGTCATCCTGAACTTTGATAGACAAAAGGAAGTGTATGAACTGGTTTTTTTTTTAGATAAAAAGTTAGGCCATTGCATCTGAACCACTTATGGAGGTCATGGAACACCAAGTTGTCAGATCATGCAGAATTATTTTCAGGTGTTTTTTTTCAATTACAAGGAAAGTATAATCTGCTAAAAGAGTAAATTTGATGGTAGGCTTAGAACAGCGAGGAAGGTCATTAATAAAAATAAGAAAGAGTAAAGGGCCAAGCACTGACCCTTGCAGCATGCCTACACTAACTGTTCCCCAGGCAGATGAAGCAATTGAGCCATCTTCATTATTAAGCTCAGATTGGAATGTATACTGCAGAGACAGGCTGGACAGTGAAGGGGGAGGCGTGTTTATAGCAATAAGAAGTGCAATGGTATCGAATGAAATTGACGGAGATCCGAAATGTGAAATAATTTGGGTGAAGGTCACGGTTAATGCAGGCTCAGACATGGTAATTGGATGTCTCTATAGGCCCCCTGGCTCAGCAGCTGTTGTGGCTGAGCACTTGAAGGATAATTTGGAAAATATTTCGAGTAGATTTCTCAACCATGTTCTAGTTCTGGGTGGAGATTTTAATTTGCCGGATATAGACTGGGAGGCTCAAACGTTCATAACGGGTGGCAGGGACAAAGAATCGAGTGAAATTTTTTAAAGTGCTTTACCTGAAAACTACCTTGAGCAGTTAAACAGAGAACCGACCCGTGGCGATAACGTATTAGACCTTCTGGTGACAAACAGACCCGAACTATTTGAAACAGTCGACACGGAACAGGGAATCAGAGATCATAAAGCGGTTACTGCATCTATGATTTCAGGCATAAATAGAAATATTAAATAAGGTAGGAAGATTTTTCTGTTTAGCAAAAGTGACAAAAAGCAGATTTCAGAGTACCTGACGGCTCAACACAAAAGTTTTGTCTCAAGTACAGATAGTGTTGAGGATCAGGGGACAAAGCTCAAAACCATCGTACAATATGTGTTAGATGAGTATGTACCAAGCAAGATCGTAAGAGATGGAAAACAGCCACCGTGGTACAACAACCGAGCTAGAAAACTGCTGTGGAACCAAGGGGAACTTCACAGCAAACATAAACGTAGCCAAAGCCTTGCAGACAAACAAAAATTACGCGAAGCGAAATTTAGTGTGAGGAGGGCTATGCGAGAGGCGTTCAATGAATTCGAAAGTGAAGTTCTATGTACTGACTTGGCAGAAAATCCTAAGAAATTTTGGTCTTATGTCAAAGCGGTAGGTGGATCAAAACGAAATGTCCAGACACTCTGTGACCAAATTTGTACTGAAACAGAGGATGACAGACTGAAGGCCGAAATACTAAATGTCTTTTTCCAAAGCTGTTTCACAGAGGAAGACTGCACTGTAGTTCCTTCTCTAGATTGTCGCACAGATGACAAAATGGTAGATATCGAAATAGACGACAGAGGGATAGAGAAACAATTAAAATCGCTCAAAAGAGGAAAGGCCACTGGACCTGATGAGATTTCAGATCGATTTTACACAGAGTACGCGAAGGAACTTGCCCTCCTTCTTGCAGCGGTGTACTGTAGGCCTCTAGAAGAGCGTAGCGTTCCGAAGGATTGGAAAAGGGCACAGGTCATCCCCGTTTTCAAGAAGGGACGTCGAACAGATGTGCAGAACTATAGACCTATATCTCTAACGTCTATCAGTTGTAGAATTTTGGAACACGTATTATGTTCGAATATAATGACTTTTCTGGAGACTAGAAATCTACTCTGTAGGAATCAGCATGGGTTTCGAAAAAGACGATCGTGTGAAACCCAGCTCGCGCTATTCGTCCACGAGACTCAGAGGGCCATAGACACAGGTGTTCACAGGTAGATGCCATGTTTCCTGACTTCTGCAAGGCGTTCGATACAGTTCCCCACAGTCGTTTAATGAACAAAGTAAGAGCATATGGACTATCAGACCAATTGTGTGATTGGATTGAAGAGTTCCTAGATAACAGAACGCAGCATGTCATTCTCAATGGAGAGAAATCTTCCGAAGTAAGAGTGATTTCAGGTGTGTTGCAGGGGAGTGTCGTAGGACCGTTGCTATTCACATTATACATAAATGACCTTGTGGATGACATATGAAGTTCGCTGAGGCTTTTTGCGGATGATGCTGTGGTATATCGGGAGGTTGTAACAGTGGAAAATTGTACTGAAATGGAGGAGGATCTGCAGCGAATTGACGCATGGTGCAGAGAATGGCAATTGAATCTCAATGTAGACAAGTGTAATGTGCTGCGAATACATAGAAAGAAAGATCCCTTATCATTTAGCTACAATATAGCAGGTCAGCAACTGGAAGCAGTTAATTCCATAAATTATCTGGAAGTACGCATTAGGAGTGATTTAAAATGGAATGATCATATAAAGTTGATTGTCGGTAGAGCAGATGCCAGACTGAGATTCATTGGAAGAATCCTAAGGAAATGCAACCCGAAAACAAAGGAAGTAGGTTACAGTACGCTTGTTCGCCCACTGCTTGAATACTGCTCAGTAGTGTGGGATCCGTACCAGATAGTGTTGGTAGAAGAGATAGAGAAGATCCAACGGAGAGCAGCGCGCTTCGTTACAGGATCATTTAGTAATCGCGAAAGCATTATGGAGATGATAGATAAACTCCAGTGGAAGACTCTACAGGAAAGACGCTCAGTAGCTCGGTACGGGCTTTTGTTGAAGTTTCGAGAATATACCTTCACCGAGGAGTCAAGTAGTATATTGCTCCCTCCTACGTATGTCTCGCAAAGAGACCATGAGGATAAAATCAGAGAGATTAGAGCCCACACAGAGGCATACCAACAATCCTTCTTTCCACGAACAATACGACTGGAATAGAAGGGAGAACCGATAGAGGTACTCAAGGTACCCTCCGCCACACACCGTCAGGTGGCTTGCGGAGTATGGATGTATGTAGATGTAGATGTAAGCAATACCCTCTGCTTTCTGTCAGTCAGATATGATCTGAGCCACATTCCCACTGTGTAAGTTAAACCATAATAGGCTGCTTTTGAAAGGAGGATTTCATGGCTCACACAGTCAAAGGCTTTGGTTAAGTCGCAAAAAATACAAACTGAAGCCAATTTATTGTTCAGTGATCCTAGAACATTATTAGTAAAGGAGAATATGGCATCATCAGTTGACAGGCCTCTTTGGAAACCGAATTGGCATTGAATAAGAGCCTTGTGGAAATTCAGGTGTTCTACAATTCTGTATGCATCAGTTTCACGAGAACTTTGGAGAAGCATGTTAAAAGGGATATAGGGCGGTAGTTAGACACATCGCTTTTTCCCCCTTCTTGAACAGTGGTTTCACATCGGCATACTTCATTCTACCCGGGACAATACCATCTCAAAGGGATTCATCAAATATATGGCACAGTATTACACAAATGGCATTATGACAATGTTTAAGTACCTTAGTGAAGATATTATCAAAGCCAGATGACATTTTGGTTGGCATTATAGTGATTATCCTTTTCACTTCACTGACTGTAACTGGGGCTATGAGAATTTGATTAATTTTGCACAGACCAGATCCTTTCAGAAGGTCTATAGCCTTGTTGACTGAACCCCTACAGCCAGTTTTCTCAGAGGCTGTTAGAAAGCGCTCATTTAAGACTATTGGAACTGCATTCGTTTCTATAATTAAATTACCACACTGTCTTGTTTCTATGCTGTATACACACTCCACTTTTTTCCCCAGCTCCCTTTTGATGATATCCCAGATGGTTTTTATTTTGTTGTTAGAGTTGTCTATTTCGCTTTTAATATGTAAGGTTTTGGAGCACTTTATAATTGTTTTATAGGATTTTACAACATAATCTGTAGTGTTCTCTTATTGCAGCATCTTCAGAACTCCTTTGTGACCATTTTTTTGTACTACATGAAATTTTTATCCTTTTTGCAATCCAGGGTTTGATTTTGCAATTCTGGGGGTTAATTTTAATAGTTTTCTTGTGAAATACTGCTTCAAAGAGGGACATGAATTCATCTGTGAATAGGTTGAACTTAATATTAACATTTCTTTCTTTGCGTATTGGGCTCCAGTCAGTTTACTGCAAGAGCTGATTGAAATTTTCTAGTGTCCACATTGATTTTTCTGAAGGACCTAAAAACTGCTTTATATTTTTTAATGCCAGAACATAAGTCATTAAGAGTTAGCAACTGCCCATCATGGTCTGACAGATCATTAAGAATTTGACATACAGTTCTAAGACTACTACTAAACTTATCAATAAAGATGTTGTCAATAAGGCTTATGCTGATATCTGTCACTCAGTTAGGAAATTGAACTATTAGAGTTAAATTAAAGGTTTCCAATAAATGTTCCAGTTCTTTTCTACTTGTGTTGCCTGTAAGGACATTTACATTAAAGTTACCCATAATGACTAACTGCTTAGCCTTAGAGTATATTTTTACCAAAACTGATTCAAACTGTTTTAAGAAAATACAGATTTTCCCTGCAGGAGCCCTATAAATTGTTACCACTATAATAGACCTACTATCAGCAAAAATTTCAGATCCACATGCTTCAAAATTAAACTCTTCACAATACATACTTAAGTCAAGTTATTTATGATGTATACCCTCTTTGATATAAATTACAGACCCACCTTTCTCTCTGTTTGATCTACAGTAACTATCAGCTAAAACATAATCTTCCAGATGGGGCATCAGCATGGCAGACCTTATATGGTGTTCCATAAAGCAGAATATATGATGTTGGTTTTCATTTAAAATGAGACCCAAAAGCTCCAATTTTCTTCTAAGACTCATGATATATTGGTGGAATATACAGAATTTATCTCTCAATATGGTACAGATTTAAAGTTGCAGTTTATGGGTGTTAAATTAGAAACTCTCAATACATCAGGATTGAAACTTGATTTACTGACTTGTTCCCTGTTAAGGGGCCTGCTTGTACACACATTACTTACGATTTGACTTCTGCTTTCCTCTGTTTCTTGATGAAACACTAATACCATAAAAAATAGTCTTTGTGAACAGCAGGTCTTCTACTTCTATGGCTTTTTCTTGGATATGTGGAAGCAGGCATTTCAGTGGACGGTAGAAGCTTTGAAAAAAGTGACTCATTGTTTATCTCTTCTTTTTCTGTTCCTTCAGGTGATGCTGGAGATGGGACTTGGAGACTGTGGTTGTGGCCTGTTGACATGTTGATGGTGTGCCACAGGAGTCGTCTATTGCTGCTGCTATTGCTGTAGTTTCTTCTTCTACCGAAGTTGTGGAGGCTGATGCTTCTGTCATTGGTGATGCTGGCATAACAACTGACTCTGATAATAGTAGTTGTGATGTTTGTTGGGGTGACAATAATGCGTCTTCTGTAATTGCTGTTGTTTCTAGAGAAGGTAACGTTGCTGTTAGTGTTGGTAACATCTGTGTTTTATCAGTAGATAGTGTCGGTTCTGCTGCTACAGTTGGTAAGGTTTGATGAGGTATTGTTTGTGGCTGGCAAGCTAAGCGTGGTTCTCCTGCTATCAGCACATTATTAATATTACTTCTGTGAGCTGCAACCAACAGTTCCATAATTTTATATCTGAAAAGTTTCTTGCCCTTACCGTTAAGGTGCAGACCATGTCTGGTAAAGCATTTTCTTTCCAGATAGTTCAGAGGCAAGAACTGGGTGTTTTGATGCATTGTACAGAGCTTCTAAAACTGTGTGTTGGCTTAATTGATTTCTGTATTAACACACGATCCATTTATTAGGTCGTGTCTGTGAGGTATTCCAATGATGATGTGCTTGTTTTTTGTATTAGATTCCAACACTAACTTTAGGTTTAGAACAGCACGAGATAATTCATTCTTGTAGACATCATTGGCACCTCCCATTATTACTGTAAACTCATTTGCATTTCATGAAAAACCAGCATTTATACACTACTGGCCATTAAAATTGCTACACCAAGGAAAAATGCAGATGATAAACAGGTATTCATTGGACAAATATATTATACTAGAACTGACATGTGATTACATTTTCACGCAATTTGGGTGCATAGATCCTGAGAAATCAGTACCCAGAACAACCACCTCTGGCCATAATAACGGCCTTGATACGCCTGAGCATTGAGTCAAACAGAGCTTGGATGGCGTGTACAGGTACAGCTGCCCATGCAGCTTCAACACGATACCACAGTTCATCAAGAGTAGTGACTGGCGTATTGTGGTGAGCCAGTTGCTCGGCCACCACTGACCAGACGTTTTCAGTTGGTGAGAGATCTGGAGAATGTGCTAGCCAGGGCAGCAGTCGAACAATTTCTGTATCCAGAAAGGCCCACACAGGACCTGAAACATGCGGTCGTGCATTATCCTGCTGAAATGTAGGGTTTCACAGGGATCGAATGAAGGGTAGGGTCACGGGTCGTAACACGTCTGAAATGTAACGTCCACAGTTCAAAGTGACATCAATGTGAACAAGAGGTGACCGAGACGTGTAACCGATGGCACCCCATACCATCACGCCGGGTGATACGCCAGTATGGCAATGAAAAATACACTCTTCTAATGTGCGTTCACCGCAATGTCGACAAACACAGATGCAACCATTATGATGCTGTAAAACAGAACCTGGATTCATCCGCAAAAATGACGTTTTGCCATTCGTGCACCCAGGTTCGCCGTCGAGTACACCGTTCCAGGCGCTCCTGTCTGTGATGCAGCGTCTAGGGTAACCGCAGCCACGGTCTCTGAACCGATAGCCCGTGCGCAACTCCTGACTTGACCCGGCGTCTAGCCATACCCCCTCCATTCCGTCTGAGCACCAAGCTAGCAACCAATGAGTGTTCAGAAGTGGGCGAAACCAAGTATCCAATCAGATAGCGCCTTATAAAAGCTGTATTGCCGGGCTGGGAACAGCTGATGTTTGTTGTAGCCTAGTAGGAAAGTACATAGAAAGGCGTGGATATGTATATTTAGTTGTGAAAACTTGTTTTTTTTTCTGTGAAAGTTATATTTCTTCGCGGAAATTGTAGGTGCTTCTTTATGAATAGTGTGCTAAGATTACAACAAGTGCGAATATGTTGTGCCTTAGTGATGATTATCCGCCGTAAAATCGGAGAACTGTCGATTTATTGCGTAGAACGTAAAGCTTTTGGTGTGGTTGTTACTATAAACCTTGAATGTAATTTACTCTTGATTTTGTATTAACACAGTGAAATATAATAATCATTCTACTATAGAACAATAAAACTGTCAGCTTAAGAAAACGTGACAAATCACAAATTTTGTTGCGCTAAGAGTTTGTTTATAAATAACTAAGCTACCAGTCACAATTTTTTCTGTTCTTTATATTTTGCACGAATCGTTGTGCTAAATAATAACCATTATCAATTGCATTCTTCACCATCTTGTGCCATTTTTTCGTGGTGTTTTCGCTTGTAACCATATATGCGCGTTTGTTATTTTTTTTTACGTATGCCTGTATTGTGCTCAGAAAATTGGACCACAGAAGAATTTAAGGACAACAGAAGAACCAGAACCCCACACAAACACCACGAAAAAATGGCATAGTATACAGAACAATGCACTTCAAAATGAGAATTATTTCTCGAAACGCGTCGTGAAAAATATAAATAGAAGTAAAAATCGTGTGGTAGCAGTTATTTATAAACAAAGCCATTGTTTCCACAGTCGTTGCTGGCTTTCACAAGCCATGTCTAACGCATAAAATCAAATTATTGCGGTATTTTTATTAATTTTTAAAATTTATGTGTCCGCAGAGAAATATTAATTAAATGGTACGTGTTTATTTTTAAAATTACACATAGATTACTAGTTTTGAGTCTGTAAGAGTGCAAAGGATGCCACAGAACATTATTGGTGTAAATGATTCCCACAAATTTGGTCAAAGGTATACAACAAATTTATTAACTAACATTTGGGCTACTGCACTGTAAATGAGTATTTGAAATACCTGTGGACAACCACATATTCATCAGTACTATGTAACAACATGTGCCATAATCAGGAATGCCAGCCTAATTACAGAAAACCGAAAACTGTAAGAAACTAGAGGTCAATGGAAGCGTCCGATCCCACCTGTGCGCCTTCACTCGCAACATAAGGGTGTTGTGATGTGACACGTCATTATGGCACAGAGCTATGAGCTGGTTTATTATGAGAAAACTAAGACATCTGTATCTATAAGAACATCATTCTATTGTCAGACATTTATGAAATATGGTCAAAGTTTTCTTAAATTTACTTTCTTTTTTTTAGGTGCCCATTTAAAAAAGTATTTTTCGAAGTTGCGTTTCTATTGCAGATGTTTTGATCTTATGACTCAACTTTTTACTGTGCAAAAGTAATCTCTTCAGAAAAGACTGACCAAGGCTCAATAAAACCATACATAGAGTTTCATAGCTGCTGACCAGTATTTTGGTGTATTACTCATACATTTTTATTTTTTTTTATTATTATGAATTTGGCCAGTTATGGGCCGCATACAACTTAAGACTTATGGTGTTTCTTTTTCTTCCATTCTTCCCAGTACTTCATTTTCTCGCCAACTGCTTGTCTCTGCTCATCTGTCCACTCTCTCTTGGGTCGAGGTTTTGGCGCATCTTCTTCATAGTTTGCATTTTCTATAAGTGGCCTAAAGTTATTCCTGTCATGTATTATTTCTTCTGTAACACCTATTTTGTTGGCGTCTTTCTTTACTGCTTCTATCCATCCTACACAAAAAAAATTTTTTTCCAAAGCACACACAACATATGTATGAGAGGTCAACATATGTAAGTATGCAACAGTACCTATGGGGATTTTTGGGGCATTATCCTGGATAAAAACGAGTAGAATATAATACAATACATCTTATCCCAATTTTGCTAAAAATGATTCCATGGCAGCATCTAATTAGTGTATTGCTCTTTCATGACCTTTTCACAGTATTAAATGTTACTATTTAACTGACTCTTTCCTCTTTAATTGTTTCTAGGACTGTACATCATTTTCATGCACGTAGGATGAAACATGGACACATTAACAAATGTATTAATCTTCCAGTTTGTTAATATATCTGTTTGCCCCAATAGAAGTTGAATATAGCACAGTCAGCCATGATACATTAGGTAAATTGCCAGTACCAGACCTCAAAGGCTTTTAAGGCACAGTAAAATATGCTTACTATAGGCGTGTTGTGATGGAATCATTATAAAGAAGCGTAGAATGTACTTACCTTCAATACATTTTTTTTAGTCGAATCAGAAAATAACATGTGCTCATGTAATAGTTCAGGCTAAGCTCATAAAACTACATTCATACGGGTCCAAAAGTCTTACTTGTGTTATTTTTATACAAATTAAAGAATTTTACTAAATTAGTTTAAGTGTAAAGAAACGTGTTACGATAACACCAGTTACCTTGGATCTTAGCAAAACAAAATAGGCTAAGACTTTTCAAATGGTAACAACTTTCAGATTTAAAAATAAATATGCCAGACTGAGTGTGCAGTACAGATTAAGGTGTGGGGTGTCAGCTTTTTTTTTACCCCCATTGCTGTTAAATGATATGGAGGTTTTACATCTGTCCATCTTTTGTCTTCCACTTTCTATTTTTACCTCAACTTTGAATCTAAAAATGGGCCCTAATATTTGTTTTAACTGTATTATACTACATATAATTTTAAGAACAACAGAAAATGTGGAAATATACTTTCAGTTGCTTGTTCCACATATTGTCTCAGATTTAAAAATTACATCTATCTGGAAAAATTTGTCTAGTATTACTCCATACAGTTAAAGATTTTTCTGTGGGCAATAGTGCTTTTTTCTGTTTGTGTATGCCTTGAAGACAATCTATACATTCCAAGCTCTGGTATCCTAAAATATTATCACATAACTGATGTTTGAATGTTTGTTTACAAAGTAGATCACTTTGAGAATTCTCAGAGTAGTGTAACATGTGCTCTGCTAAAATGTTCACACGTTCTCCTTGTTCCAGCTGGCAACACATTAATGCCCACAAATTTACTCTCACATGTTTTAATCGATCTTTGTTAACTATTAGTCAAACCTCACTATGGTTTTTATTTGAATGGAAGTTCATACAGTTAGTTTTATTTATGTTTAGGGCCACTTTGTCTTTATGTGATGAATTTTAACCATCTTTGAAACATTTATTTGATTTTTCTGTCAGCTGGCTTGGATTTTTATTTGGGATTACTTAGTACCATCGTTAGTGAATGGAATTTATCCTCCATGCATGATAGTTTGTGGGAAACATTCATGAAGAAAAAGACTTTGTATAATATGGTCCCCTGAGTGACACACACCTATTTAGGTTATGATAAATGTTTTACTAAGTTTTTTTGAAGTGAGATATATCAACAACTTGAAGCACCCTGTTTGACAAGTGTGGTGGAGGAGTTTCATTAGGAAGACAATGACCGAGATGCATTTTCCTGGGCAAGCTGGTATACCTGCCCTGTTGTAACTCATTCCAGTTTCTTTCCTGATACATACTGTTGTTTCCTGTGCACCTTAATGTCACAAGATAATGACTCAAGATTGTATATGTATATACATAAAGGAAATACAGTGCGTCACTTACCTGAAAGCTGATATCTGGCAGTGGTGGATAAGCATGATCTCCTCCTCAGATAT
Source organism: Schistocerca nitens (assembly GCF_023898315.1). Classification (NCBI taxonomy): domain Eukaryota; kingdom Metazoa; phylum Arthropoda; class Insecta; order Orthoptera; family Acrididae; genus Schistocerca; species Schistocerca nitens. The sequence goes on from NC_064624.1 coordinate 134,506,424, forward strand.
GGATCACACAAACAGCATGCAATCCGTAAATGTGTGGTGTGCGTCTCTCTCTCTCTCTCTCTCTCTCTCTCTCTCTCTCTCTCTCTCTCTCTGTGTGTGTGTGTGTGTGTGTGTGTGTGTGTGTGTGTGTGTGTGTGTGTGTGTGTGTGTGTGTGTAATTGCAAAATTAGAAAATCAAAGTTACTTAGACATTACATGGTTCAGTTTTTAGTCCTTAATAGGCAATCTTTATGAAAAGAGCAATTAAAACAAAATTTTACTATGCTGAAGTCCTAAAGGACTATCTTGTGAACTAAATAGCCTGTCAGTTCGTTAGTAATATGTTCCAGGGATTACTTTGCAATATAGATTGTAGTGATGTGCAACAAATGACAAATTAATTTGGACATATGATTGCATTCTCAACATTTTTAATTTTGCATTTTTGTTGATGGTAATACCACTAAAGTTGAACATAACTCCACTAGTCAAATGGCAGTGAGAGCTGTATGTATAAGCTTGCTGGCAATTTGAAGGCAGCACTGAGTGGGGTTTTAAGAGCACCAGACATCTAGGTCTAAGTGAGCTTGGTATGGGTTAGGACAGAAACACTACAGTACATTACATGAAATCCCAATTAGTTTAAATGACACAACAGTCTGTATAGCAATACAGTATCATTTTTTTAAAATGCTGTAATGTGAATAACCCCAAATTGTGTTTTACTGTCAGTGTTTGTTTTGTGGCAGTTGTGTACAAATTGTAATCATTATAGTGAATACCTTTCTTAAATTGGTTTCTTGAATTTAGTAAATGTGTGCCAGTGCTATATCTATATTCTTAGTCTTTGTCATTGATGCATGCAGTTGGACATTAATACATATACAAAATTAAACAAATCATTACTCTCTCCTGTCCAGTTAATAGCTCTCTGTAGACTAGGCAGTGATTTGAAACACACAGTTAAATTACAAGAATCTGGCTTTCATCCACCTACTCATGCCAACCCTCTTCTGCAGGTTGTTTACCACACAAGCATAGGTCTCTTTGGACCCTGATTCTGTCTTATTACTTACTCACATATTTCACAATTTTTGCACACTCCTTTGCTTTTCCCCTTTGTCTTCACTTACCAGAAGCAGAACATTGCGTCACCAAAAGCTGAACATAAACATTAATGGCGAGTACACTTACCTAGTTCAGCTTTCTATCTGCTATTCAAATAAAAGTTTAAAGAGATTCATTGTCCTTTCATTTTCAGAATGAAGTCACAAACTGTGATATGAAGACATGCGGTCTGACTAGTTGGCTTGGCATTTAATGAAAAAATTAAGTTTTTTACAACATTAATGCATTTTTTTGTTTAGTTTAGGATGGTTGCCTGAAAGTGTGTTCTGCCAGCAAAAAAATAATTTACTTCCCTTTTAGTTAATTTGAGATGGAAAATTTTTGTTCAGACTCTACATGCCAGAGGAAGCTATCATCATAAGCAATTCCTTTATGCCAACCTTGGTGTAAATCGGGGCAATCTGTTCATAATTCCTATTTAAATGTAATGCTTATATTAACACTGCAAAATGTCTTCACTTAATCTTCCAAAATAAAGTTTTAATACCAATTAATAAAATAACAGTTCGTTCCTGCCAATATTACAGTATATTATTGCCAATATATATTAAAATGCAGGAAACATTTTTCATTATCAGCTGACAGAACTACTTCAGAAAGCAGACATAATATGACAAATTAAATAAGCTACATGTAACCTGAAGGAACAGATGTAAATAAAAAAAAGAGTCATATGCAGAATATAAAATGTAGTTTACGTTTTAAGAAAAGATAATTCACATTTCCCAGAAACTTGTGCAACATACACAATAAGTATCCACATTGTTGGGATATCCCAATTTAAAGAAGAACTTCTATATTTCAATAGTAAGTTTGGTCTGAGCTGTAACAAAAAACTTATTTCAATAATCAGGTTAGAAAATGGCTCAGCGCACTACGGGACTTAACATCTATGGTCACCAGTCCCCTAGAACTCAGAACTACTTAAACCTAACTAACCTAAGGACATCACACAACACCCAGTCATCACGAGGCAGAGAAAATCCCTGACCCCGCCGGGAATAATCGGGTCAGACCCGAGGTACAACAAAAAAACTTAATATATTTCAGCAGTCAGGCTAGGCCTGAGCTTTAAGAAAAAACTTACTACAATCATTCCCTTAATAGTTCCATTACGTTGGATCTCAGATTAAGAAAATCCTACACACTATGCTGCAGTAAACAGTCGCGCACCTTCAAAAGTCTGAAGCTGACTGGGATGACTGCGTAGCTGGTGGTGGAAAGGTAGCCTGAAAAGAAATTAAAATCCACATTAACATTACTGAAAACCTTTATTTCTAAATTATGGATTACTAAGTTTGTTGCACTAATACTGGGTTAATGTTGGGGAAAAATGTTTATGTAACATGGCTTTTCTTATCCATTTCTGTACCGAAATATTCAATGACGGAATGAAACTCAAAGTGGCTCCACATTTGTGCGTATTTACATCTTTATATTGTAATTAGCTACTTAAAGCCATAATATGTATATGCCACACCTTAAAAAAACACTTAGATAACTAATAATAAAAAATATAGGCCTAGTTAATTGTTACAATTTAGATGTCATGTAATGAGAATTTTACTGTACATGCAAGACATACTGGACCAAAGAAACGAAATGCCATGATGTTAATAACCTAACATCTAAACAGGATTAGCAAACAGTATGAACGTGAGTATATTAATATGGGTGATAATACCAGATGTAATTTTTCTGCCTAGATGGTGTTATAGTCAGGACTGAGATTTTAAGCTAATGGGGAACTTGAGGCAACTGCCAATCAGGAAGTTGTGTTAACACAAGATATGAGCACTTTTACCCATCAGCAATTATTCCATAATGTACTAATGCCACTGCTTTGGAACAAGACGTGTTGTGAACTATGTTGGAACATTCACATTTGCATGAGAAAGTCACAAGCCAATGGAAATATGCAATGCTGCTTGCACAGAAGGGAACATCCTGTACACACATCAATTTTTTTTCCGAATGAAACAGAATGTGTAAACACTTTATGACTGATTTGCAGTGTATCATTCAGCTGGCTTGCTGTGTAATGGAATTATCCACACCAAGTTCAAGGTGTGGAGTGACTTCAGTTTTTTCAATAGCAATGTCTACAAATTATTCCACGTGACAGTCACATCAAATCATAATTAAGTATTTTCTTTTCCTTTAATTATACTAACAGAGCTACCTTCAGATAAAATAAGAATTACTTTAAAGATGGTGCCAGAAACTTGCATGCCATAGCCTTTATCAATACTGGATGTGAGGTCAGTCTGGAGGCAGTTTTCAGTTGCAATTTCTTATTTCTTTTGTGGATTGTTTCGGTCTTTACGCCACCATCAGCACACAGTATTAAATTTATGCAAGTTAGCCAATAGCACTGTATGTCCAGCAGTGCTCCCTCAAACTTAAAAATGTTAAATAATAATTACTTTATTCCTTAATATGCCCTTTGGGGAAAGGAAAGTTGCTAGATAAATTTCAAAATGCCATACATGACTTTAGAAATGTAATACTTACCATTTCAGAAATTTCTACTGTCTTTACAAATTCCTCGCTTTGCTTAGAGTGTGGTCTTTGTCTTCCCCCCGGATGACATCTGCGACCTGCCAACTTGTTTTTTCTTCTGCTTATTGCAGTGGACTGAACGGGAATATAGTTACCGCGATTTTTTCTAGATTTTCCTGTAACAAAAATTAGAATTCATACAATATTGAATTACTTGCCATAACATTTATATAAAAGTATGTTTTACTTACCTTCACCAAAATTTGCCAAATAAGATGCAAGCTTTCTCAATTTTTCGCACATGACTTCAAGGCCTTTCCTCATTTCCTCAGGGGATTTATTTGAAAAATCTATGAGACGAGCTTTTATCTCGTCGATTAAATCATTATTTCTATTGTCTGGAACTGTCTCCGTGTGAAGTGTCTCTGGCATCTCTCCTTGGCTTTCACAGAGCAAACCTGTGTCCGTTTGCTCCAAACGTTCCGAAGAACTTGAAGCCCCTGCATTCTGAGAGCAATACAGAGGCTCTAGCCACCCTTGAGGAGGCTCCTCATCTGTAGCAATAAAATAATACAGTCTACGTACACTGTCACTATCCGTCACCTCCCTGTAGCTCCCCAGTCTATATGTTTGCAGATCTTCCCTGTATTGCCTTGGCAACAAGTGCAAACAAGAACAGCCATATTAACAATGTAATAATGATTCTCCCTTTCTTCACTGGGAACGAGCAGAACATCCTCATTGACTTGTCTGATTTTTGCTAGAATCTCCTGTGAAGGAGCCTTTGTAGGCCTACAGAAAGACTAAGGACTTGCTCCATTAGCAGCATCAAGAAGTCTCCTCTGAAAATACAAATTCACCTTTGTGAGAAAAAAGTCCACCATCTGAACCACATTGAAGGTACGCACCCTCTCAAAAATCCTGTCCTTTAAAATTCTCGTGAAGGCCCCAGTTATATTATTTGTGTTGTGCCCTTCTACAAGCATACCTCGCCGACGTGAAAGGGTCCACAGTCCTCTCCTATCCCAAAACCCTTCCAAGTATTTCAATAAATTTTGATTATTTTCACCGATGTTCGCTCTTGTTACATTATAATTTACCACTGCTTCCTTTGTTTTTTTGTTTGCGCAAACATTATTTTTTTGAAATTCTGGAAGAACTCGCACTGTTTTTGCTGTGGTATAGCATTTTTTGCTTTGAGAAGCCAGCGCCACACTGCCTGCAGGACGTGGAATATACACAACAAAGCTTTTGTGTTTAGGAAGCACCTTCTAATTGCATTTTGTTCTGAATGGCTGTCGTCAGTCAGAAACACACTTGGGCCATTGATGTTTCCCCCGTAATATTTTCCCCCACTATCTCTTTCAGCAACTCTAGTCCCATTTCTATAACTCCGCAGCTTTCTGAAGACATAATCGGAACTCCTAGTGGTAAACCTCCACACTCACTGTGAGTAAGTAAAACGAACACTCTGCTGCTGTCATGATCCAGAGAACCAGTGGAATCCATAAATACAAGTTTGGAAGCAGCTTTTACACGAGTATGGACTTTTTGCATCAGTGGTGAGCAAATGCTGAAAAACAATTATACAAATATTAATAGTAGCTAAATGTATATGCATAAAGTTTTCATCAGACTACAAATTTGTAAATATACTCTTACCATACTATATAATCATCATCTTACTGAATCATCTTGGCACACACAGCTCCAACTTCGCTGTTGTATTCCTCTAACCTCTGTTGTAACAGCTGCTTTCCATCTTTGTTCAAGTCTGTTGGCCCATAATTTTTCTTAAAAACTTTGTTGAACAAATAGTGGCAAAAGTTGTAATCAGGACACCTGCTTCTGTCTGCAAGGACTAAAGGGTAATCTGAACAATTCAGCTGAATTTCAACCTTTATTGACTCAGGAGCAGTGGCTGGTGAATGACCTCTTTCAAACAGGGATATTAATTTTTCTTTGACATCACTTGGTGGTTGTCTAAATCTTAAAGCAGCAGCACTCTCAACACTGTGGTTATGACCCAACACCAAGTTAACCTCACACGGCATTTCCTTGTAGAGCATTGCTTTCTCTACAGACTTACCTCTGTATCTATCATGCACGGCATGAATTGTCACTGTCATTTTTGATGCACAGTCAGTGTTTTTTGTTGCCCTTTGCACTGAACCGTGAACTTTTATACTGCAAGTATTGTGGTGACAGACCAGCCTTTTGTTGTGACTCGCCGATCATTTAAAGTGCCGCCGCGCAATTACGCACGTCCTCTACGTGCGGCGCTATCTGCCTGCCAGCCATGCAGCAGCGGCGCCACCTAAGCGGCCAGCCGAGCAGCGGCCGCTAGACTGAGACTCAGTGCTTATCTGAACGCTAACGTGTTCACATGTCAACTTACTCTGTGACATATATGTGTTGTTGTGTCGTTTCTGAATATACTTATTAAACTGGAAGTTCTAACACCTTTGTTTGCAAACAACATACTTTCCTGATGCAGGTTCAGTGCACCTTATTGTATAAGTTGTTTTTGTTATGTTTTCAAACTGTGCCAACCACTGTCCAAACTCCTCCCTTGATTTAACATCAACAAGGATGTTTAAAGATTTAATTTCTTGCACATTACAATCATTTCTGTGCAGCTCCAACACACGTGTTTTCCACTGCGGGAGAATTTCCTGTTAAGAGAGAAGAGCATGTATTACTAATACTTCTGTACTTGGCTTCATTTAAATTATGTCAGAATTTTCCTCCCTACAGTAACATACATTTGATATAAGAAGTGCAGCAGGTATGTAGACACATGGTAGACCAGACCACAATTTCATAAAAACCACCAACAAGTACACATTTTACCTTGGGTAGGGAGTGGTAAAAACAAAATAATATTTAAACTTTCGAAATTTTGGGTGAAAAGCTTTTGTACTCGTCAGAATATGGTTAAAAATGTTTCATATTCACACAAACATTTCACTGAAAAAAGAAAAAATACTTGGGGGCACAAAAAAAGACCTAGTGACTAAATTGAAGAAAGTGCCTACACAGGTGACAGGACAATAAAAGTATGAGGCAAGATAAAAAGAATTCATATAATGGTCTATTAGACATATCTATGTCAAACAAATTAATGTAGTATAAGCTTTGAGGAAAAGGGTAGATTTTTATACATAGGAAATATTAACTATGTCCATTAATGTTACAAACAGTATTTAAACTAATAGTTTTGACCTAAACAAATTTTTCTAGACACTTCAGTCTGATAGTTCCAATTCCAAATCTTAAGGGAAATGTTTTTAAGGGAAAGACAAATGGACATGTTGGTGTGCTCCTATAGATTATTTAAAATTTCTGAAGTTTCTGGGTGATTAGAGCTGGGTGTTTGGTAAAATCTGAAATCAATCCTTACTGGGAAAACTTCTTTTCACTGGTAAATATGCTTTCTGTAGTACCTGAACAAACTCAGCAACAAACTGTTTTACCTTGAATGAAGTTACAGGAAGGCCCATGTAGCCAAGCAAGTATATTCATCTTTACTGAGAACAGATCTTTGTGTATTCAGAACTTTTTAGTATTACTCTCAGATACCAGTGGTATGTTTAAATTACAGTTGAGTAACAGCTTTTATTTACACCTGGCATTAATTTTAAACTACCACAGCATACGCTGTGTCTTTCTCTTGAAGGTTGCAGGTTAATGTAATTTCTAGGCATTCAACACTACTGATAGTCTAATGATTTCCAAATTGAAATACAGAGAGTAAACAAAAAAGTTACTAATTAAAAAAAAAGCAAACACTATTTGTAATTAATCTGAACTTAGGATGCAGTCAGCTGCTCAAGATATGATTGCCTTCTGTTTACTCCACTTTTCCTCCACCTTTCCAAACAATGGAAAAAAAAACAACTCACAGTTTAGTATACAAATGTGTTTTATAATTCCAGTACACAATGTTAATAAGTTTTAGCTGATTATGAAACTTCTTACACATATACATGTTTCACATATACGTGAAACATAAAGAAAAAATGGCCTACGAAAAAAGCCTTCTTTTAAAGGATCATTAAAAGTCTATGTGGGTAACAAGAAACATAAAAACCAAATTCGTACAGAAACATGTATTAAATGGTAATTTTCCAGTACCGAGAAATGAAAATCTGTCAAAATAGGTATACCGCTGTTTTATATTACGATTTGCGTGCGCTGTTTCATACAGTTATTAAATCTCCTGCTTACTATCACACCATTTAAATTACTGGAGTCCACAGCAAGATTTTTAAATGAGGATTTCTGATCAGGTAAACAAGTTGGCTGTACCTTCATCTTATTTCCTTCCATAATGTACTCTAGTAATAGCTATTTTTACCCGATCGTGCTTATTTTATTTTTACCCTACCAATACCCTTATCTTTCATGTTTTATTTGATCCCCGTAATTCTATAATCTTAAGTAGCCAACATTACCAAGTTGCCAATAACAACTGTCAAGTGAGCAGTCTGGTTTAATAGCTTCAAAAAGCAAGCAGAGAATACACCCACTTGAGAAATAGTATTAACTATTTCACTCTGCCTTTCGTTCGCCGACAGCATTATCATTGAAAGCAATGAATTTCAACGCTTAAAAAAACATTAAGTTCAAGAAATTCATACTAAATATGGTACTTACAAATACTTCAGCCTTTCGCTTGTACACAACACTATCTTCGAACGAAATCATTTCCAAAATACAGTACGGAGGACACGCTGACGCAGGAAACGCATACACATACAAACCGAGGGCAACGGGCTCGTTGGCCTCGATACAAACACAATAGTGAGTAGTGACTAACACAAAATTTCGCACGCGCGCGCCTGATGCACAGCACTTTTTCATTGGTAGTCGTCTGGTGGCTCCTTATTGGTCGCTAGCTACAGTGCTCAGACGGTGTGGAGGGGAGATGGCTAGACCCCGGGTCAAGTCAGTACTCGCTTAATGTATCACCATCGGCGCAGTCGTTCGAAAATGTCGCTCACTGGCAAGTTGGCCATAATTTCCCTTTACATAGATTTATGCACTGCAGTTCGCACCTGCCATCTGTCAGTGGTAGTCCGTACTACGCGGGTCCGGCTACTCTGCTGCCCTCTCGCGTCACGACTCTACACTACGTGCAGCTGGCTGGGTTAGCATCGCCATTACATCTCTTGCCGTCTTCTGCTTGCCTGGACTTCCACTGGGTAATACGAAACGTGGGAAGAGTTTTTACGTGAAGCACATAAACCTGGAGACACTCGAAGTAAGACCCTATAACAGTAAGTTGGAAAGTATGCTTGAAATTCGATACAAAAACTCAGCTAATATGCAGCGAACAAATCGATAAAGTTGCGGGTTGGGCAGAGAAGAAATGTAAACGGGAAAATGGGCTGCTTTACTGTAAACTCGATATAGGTTTTCCATAACGGATTTTCCTGCTGCTTCGAAAGGCGAAGTTAAGAAATGTTAACCGTTTTGAGTTTCGTGTATGTATGTGTGTGTGTGTAGCCAAGCACATAGATGATAGATCATTTATCGACCGAGGAAGTTCCAGGCTGTAGTCGCAAGTACGGCTAACGAATGGAAAATTATGGGCACAGCAATTCCGGTGACGTATCAATTCCAACTGCGCGCTGTGCTGTTAAAACACGAACCCTTACGCCGCCGATACTATTGCATTTAGAGCATGTGCTCGGAGAATACTTCTCCGAGCCACTCAAAAATTGATTCCATCTCTTACCCAAATGATAATACACATCTTTTTTTTTTTCTTTATTGTAATTTTAATCACCTATACAGGCCGGCTGTCAGCAGCATAGTACGCTGCTCTTCAGCCTTAAGTGGAACAATGACATGACAGAGGTGATACAGAGAATACAAAAAATGGAGATACAAAAAACAATAAACAAGAAGCCGTTCACGTTGGACGATAAAAACGCTAACACTTGTAGACACGGCGCACAAAACACGGAGAACGGTGATGGCACATGTGAACAGTTGAGTTGTAACTGCACGAAACACAAAACGAAGCACACACACTAGACACTGATGGCGATGATCTCCGGCGCGCGAATGTTCACTGAGCGTGTACGAGTCCGGGGACCTGCCAAGAGAGGAGGAGGAGGAGGAGGAAGGGGAAATGGGAGAGGGGAGAGCAGAGATGCCATGGGCAAAGGAGAGAGGGGGAGGGGAAGCCCGGGGGAGAGGGTAGGAGGGAGGGGGGAAAGGAAAGGGAAGGGAAAGGGGGGAGGGAGGGTGCCTGAAGGAAAGGACACAGGAGGTGGGGGGGAGAGGATCAAAGTTGATAGGAGGGGTAGATGGAGGGGAGGAGGGCATCATCAGGGAGGGGGAGCTGGCGGAAGCCACCTTGGGAGAGGGTAAGGAGGGTTGAGAGATGGAGACCGGGTGGGACGTGGGAATACAGGCGCGGCAGCGGGCGGGGGTGGGTGAGGATCGGGGAGACGAGCGGGTGAGGAGGGTCGAGTTTACGGGAGGTGTACAGGATCCATATCCTTTCAAGGAAAAGGAGGAGGTGGGGGAAGGGGATGAGATCATACAGGATCCGCGTGGGGGAGGGGAGACGGATGCGATAGGCGAGGCGGAGAGCATGGCGTTCAAGGATTTGGAGGGATTTATAAAAGGGAGGGGGGGCGGAGATCCTAGCCGGATGGGCATAACAAAGGATAGGGCGGATGAGGGATTTATAGGTGTGGAGGATGGTGGAGGGGTCCAGACCCCACGTACGGCCGGAGAGGAGCTTGAGGAGACTGAGTCGGGAGCGTGCCTTGGCTTGGATTGTCCGGAGGTGGGGAGTCCAGGAGAGGCGACGGTCGAGGGTGACGCCAATGTACTTAAGGGTGGGAGTGAGGGCGATAGGACGGCCATAGATGGTGATACACATCATTCCAAGTTATCATATCTAAAGAACGCCTTACCAAGAAACTGTGTGTATGAAGTATATCCTTCACAAATAATGAAAAGACGTTGGCACTTATTCCTATTTTGTTAGCAAACTGTAAATAAGAAATTGATATACCTGCAAAGATGTGTCTTACTTCCAACGTTTTCGTGCTAAACTTGCCAATGCGAAGTAAAATACGCAGCGCTTGAGCAATGTAGTGTTGCTCGGTGTTGCCAACAGATGTCAGCTCAACACGCTGCCTCAGAACTGGGCTAGTTTGTTCGGGCGAAAACAAGGTCTCCCATCCTCACAGCTTTACATCTGCCAGTACCTCGTCTCCTACCTTCCAAAGTTAACAGAAGCTCTCCTGCGAACCTTGCAGAACTAGCACTCCTGAAAGAAGTGATATTGCGGAGACATGGCATAGCCACAGCCCGGGGAATGTTTCTAGAATGAGATTTTCACTCTGTAGCGGAGTGTGCGCTGATATGAAACTTCCTGGCAGATTAAAACTGCGTGCCGGATCGAGACTCGAACTCGGGACCTTTGCCTCTCGCGGGCAAGTGCTCTACCAACTGAGCCACCCAAGCACGACTCACGGCCCGTCCTCACAGCTTTGGAAGGTAGGAGACGAGGTACTGGCAGAAGTAAAGCTGTGAGGATGGGGCGTGAGTCGTGATTCTGTACTTTTTCATGGATTTGTCTATGCATTTATAGCGGTAACAGTAAAAAATGACAAAACAGCAAAATAATGTAATACTCAAATTCTTATATTAAGCATAAAATGTAAACAAAAAGTGACATATTAAACTCATGTAATAATACCAGTTAGACATTCTCAACTATTTATCATGAAACAAAGTAGAATTATTTATTGTATGTGGTTAAAAGGCAGTATACCATTCGCCCACTGCATTTTTTGTAGTTACGTACAATATATGTTATGCACAAATGAGGTACATGTCTTTTATCCTGTATGTGCTTTCTGAATTTACCTTGCAGTTCGTTTTTGTAACAAAAAGTGCACTAAATGGGGCACGAACATAGACATCATGCTACTCTACACATCACTATGTTACATCTAGCTCAAAATAACTTTGCACCCACATACGACAAGCCTTGTTCTCAGCTCCAGGTGTGTCTACCTTTTTGTTCCAAAGGAGGGACCATCTCAGTCTGCAGTAATCTGCTGATCAGTGTACTTCATCCACTGTCAGCAGTTGCGTTAATTGTTAACGCGGTGATTTCCTTATTAGGCACTCCGGTTGTAACACCGAAAATGCAGGATGCATGGCACCTGATACCGTTATATAATTTTTTTTGCTGAATTGTGTGTAAATATTTGTAATTTAAATGCTTTCTTTTAATCAGTAAGAAAGTATGGTTCATCTGTAAAGGAGACCACATATAGGACACTGGCGCGACCAGGATTAGTTAAAGACTATGGAACTGTGTACAAAGAAACACATAAATTACTGGGTCAGAAGATATGAAATTTTACTTTTCCCATACATTATTGTAGCTGGTTCTAAATTTTCGGTTAATCTTTACGTGTTTCGTTGTGTGTTGTCTACCCGATGTTTCACACTGTGTCGTTAATCACATACGCATGTTATTTTACGCAAGTGCTCTGGTTGACAGAAAGAGTCATCCAGTTTGTGTGCAATTTTTCAAGGATTAACAATAAATGACATATGATATGATAGAGGAGACAATTAGCTTCTACAGTGCGAGAAAAGAAACTGTGTGAGTGAGAAATCATGTAGTCCAAAATTACAAGTCCTGGATGTATAAAATATATTTTTATTCACAGAATACATGTGGCAGTAAGATGCTGATTACCAGCTAACTATGTAGGCAGTACAGTTTACTATGTATCCTCTGTATTCGCTTATGCTCAGGAAACCTTATTTTTTACCTTTATATTTATTCTCATTACCAGTTCTCCATTTCGTGAATAGACCGGTGACACACAATAATATTTGAAAGTGTTGATGTGGAAGGGAAAACATTAGAAAGGGATCACGCAGATTGATACCACAACTCTCTGCTCATTTGTGGCAAGATTCCAATTTACAAAACAATTATAATGTTAGGAACAGTAATCTTTCATTCTAGATGATATAATATCTAAATGATTATGAAACAGTAACACATCAAACACATAAAAATCGATAAAATAGTACAAGCATCTGAAACTGTTACATTGTCTTGTAATTAGCATATACTAAAACTCCATTGTAGCACATTGCTCTGTTTTGCTGTTACCCAAAACTGAATGTCTGAAAATAATAAGAGGGAAAATTGACTTTTGATCATTTTTAATTGTAATATCTAAATAGAGCAATACTATCAAACAACTGTTTGAAAACATATATAACAGGTGGGGTTGAGGTTCGCACTGTTCACTGTTGATCTGACATTTGCAAAGGACTGTCTGTGTATCTTTGAGTAGTAAAAATTTGATATCTATAAAAGCATATACTGTTTACTCTATTCACTTACTATGCTGACTGGACCTTAGATTCATATCCTATTCTTGTCAAAAATTTCGGGAAAATGAGGAAGAAAAGACAATTACTTCAGTTGCACCAGATATCTGCCAGCCAGCCATCTGAAGTGTTTACATTTCATCGAATTATAAATTCAGTAAGCTTATATCATTTTCACAGTCAAGAAATGAAAAGCATTTAGTACCAAGATTTTCTTTGTATCGTCAATAGATGGCTTAATGTGTAGAGTGGCCCCGCACCAGCAGTCCATGAGAAGTGTGGGACTGGAGCAGTGCAAAATAGGTGAATCTTAAATATTCTATAGTACATAAATCTCTCAGTTTCCATTATAGATGTGATACCTTTGACAATTTTTTGCAGATGTGACTAATGTGTTCTTCCCAGGTCAACTTGGAGTCAATATGGACTCCTAAAAGTTTAGCTGTTCAATTTCCTATATCTTTAGATAGTTCTGACAGAAAATGCTGGTTCTTGTCAGGTTTAGACAGAAGTTTGTTAGAGGAGAACTGTTTTACTGCAGCATCTAGTGATTACAGCCACATTTGTTGTACTACTGAAGTGTCTTGACGAGTTGCAATAGCACATTACAGATTGGGGAATATGATGTGGCAATTGATATGCCAATTCAAAAAAGCTGTACAGACAAGAAATCATTTCTGCAAAGAAAAAAGCTAATGATAACTATATTTATCATTCCAGCAGCAAATATAAAGCAGCATGGAAAATAGTTAAAGCAGAAACAGGGCTAATTGCAGAAAATTTACCTGTTCCTCTAAGTGCAGTTGAACTAAATAATAGTTTCATAAATTCTGGAGAATTAGCTATGACAGATGAAAGTAATTTAGATGATAGTGAGGACAGACTTCCCAAATTGCAGGAAACAGAGTTGACAGGCAACTTGCCAAAATTTGAATGGAGAACCATTTATCTTAAGGATATGCTGGATGTAGTCAGATCACTAAACAACTCCACAACTGAGGACATCCATGGTTTTTCTAATTTTACCATAAAGAAAATATGACACTATATGCATTCCACTGTCTTACTTAATCAATAGGATGTTTACTGAGGGAACATTTCCAGACTGCCTTAAACTGACAATTGTATTGCCCATATACAAAAAGGGAGACAGAAATTCACACCAAAATTACAGACCTATAGCAATAGTACCTATATTATCTAAAATTATTGAAAGTCCAATTAAACGATTTTTTTGAGTGTCACAACCGTCTCAATAAGGCTCAGTATGGATTCCGAACTGGGCTATCAACAATAAAAGCAGTTCAGGAAGTTGTCTTATCAATATTACAAGGTTTTGAGAAAAGGGAACATACCTATACAACTTTATTTGATTTAACTATATATGACGGTAGTATCTGATCCCGAAAGAACAGTTACCGTGGATGACCATGCAGCTTTGCTAGAAATGAAATGATATTTAAATGGACACACTAGCTGCAAACAGGTGTTGATGTACTTCATTGGGGACATGTTGCAGCTAGGGTGTCCATTTAATTGTCATTTTATTTGATTTAACCAAGGCATTTGACACTGCCTCACATAGTATTTTAATTAAGAAACTAGAAAAATATGGAATAACTGAAACAGAACTATTACTGCTGAAATCATATTTGACAAACACAAACCAAATGATCTATATAAATTCAAACAACAAATCTGACCTTCTCAAGGTAAAATATGGAGTCCCACAAGGGTCTGGAGTGGGACCTTTCTTATTCATTGTGTATGTGAATGACTTGCCCAACACATTACCATATAAATCTGTAATGTATGCTGATGACACACCTTTTATCATGTCACATAATGATGCGGATGTTGTCAAACAAATGAACAAATCTATGAAGGAAATGGCAGCTCACTTGTTCCATGAAAATAGACTGTCGTTAAATAGAGATATTAATGATGTACCTAATGAAATCAGACATTCAGTAAAATTGCTAGGCATTTGTCTTGATACCAAATTGTGCTGGAATACTCACACAGAAAAGCTGTGCAGTAGGTTGGAAAGATTTCTATATCTCCTTAGGAAACTGAAGCATTGTGTCAGTAAGGAGTGCATACTTATGGTATACCATGCCTATTTTCATACTCATCTGCATTATGCAATAATTCTTTGGGGAAACTCTGCTGGGGCAAAAGATGTTTTCCTCTGGCAGAAGAAAGCCATTAGATGTATTTTTGGTGTGAGCAATTTAACTTCTTGCGGACAGTGCTTCATTGAGCACAAAATTCTTTCAGTTCCCAGTCTATACATACTTAAAGCACTTATGCATGCCAAAGAGAATTCCCACATGTAGGAAAGCAGGTCAGACGTGCGCTCATATGAAACCAGACTTAGGAACTTATTAGACATTCCTTGGACACGTTTGAGTTAAATCCAAAATAATTTTTTACATGCTGGCAAAACATTTTACAAAAATACATCACATGGAATGACGGAATTGCATGAGAATAGATTTAACATGGTAGTAGAGACATGGTTGAAAGAGAAAGCATTCTATAGCATAAGTGAATTCCTACATGATGAAAAAATATGATTCTCTATTATTATAAATGTGATTGTGATCAAAGGAACTGTAATTTATGTCATACAACCACACTGACCTTTTGTATAATCATATACCATATGTTAACTTTTGTGTAATCTTTAGTACCACAATCTGTATAACTATGTAACTACTGACCTTATGTATAATCATTTGTATAACCATCTGACGATGCCTACACAACACAACAGTTGTCTACAGGCAAATAAATAAAATAAATAATCACATTTAAGTTTCTTAATGACTGCATATGAGCAGTAACCACTTATGTAGTGGAGTACAGGCCACACATACTCATCCAATTCCTGTATATCAACATCTTCCACAACTACATTTAACTCTTCATTATATGTCACTCCTGGAAGGTCATGTATGTCTGTCTCAGTAGAAAAAATGTCATCCTCGGCAATTACAACACCACCCATTTTTGGGACTTTAATATTAATGATACATAGCTTCATACCCTCAGTTTCTTTCTGTCTCAAAAATCTGTCTAATTGACACATGGTAATTACCACCACTCATCTGATAAAATTTACCAAACCTGCTTTCCAGGTCATCAGTTTGAACCTTGCCTGTTAGAATGTATTGCCTCTTTTTCTCATTGAGCCAGTACCTAGGCAGATCCACCAATGTGAGAATGGTATGCCCAAGAGCTAAATGTGTTTGTCTGCTAAGACCAATTAAAACCTGAGAATTTTCCTTTATTAACCAATTTGCAAACTGATGTAGGAACTCCAGTATGTGCTTAGAATTCCTGGTTATTGGCTGTTGAATCCTATTTAATAACCTTTGACCTTTTAATAATGTTTTTACATTAACTGCATCCACCACTTGCAAATGATCTCAATGAAAGTTGCAGTATTCAATATTGTGTTTAGAGCCTAATTCTCTGAGAGCAATAGCTGTTGTATGGTCAAAAATATGGAGAGCAAGTTTTACATTCTGCCTTTCTATGGTTCAGGGATACAGTGATTTAAGACATAGCTTGTTTGCAAATGTCAATAAATTTGCCTTTTCCAGCAAATGAAGAGATTTCAAGCTGTTGAAAGACGCAAAACCATCACCCAGCTCATAATTAAAATCCGGAAGCTCTATAATCGCTTCTTTCTGATTCAGCCAGTTGTTTCTTATGCATTTTGATGGGCGCACACTATCGATTAGAAAATAAAATGGCCTCCTTCCAGCACCTGGAGAAGGGTGTCGGTACTTAATTTCAAGTTCGGGTTGGTCACTGGAGTAAGATACAGCTTTCTTATTGATGGTATTATTATGAGATACAATACCAACAACTTCAAACTCCATGCTTTCTAACTTCGATACAATATCTTTAAGGAAGGTGAAAAGAGCAGGGGCGTGCAAGACTTTGACCGGCAGAATATGAGCTACATCGGTGTACTGTGTATCCAAACCACGCACCACGAATACGTAGGCTGCAGATGCAAATTCACTACTATTGTAGGCCTGGCCAACTATGTTTCCACCTTTGTGACTTTAAATGGATTTCATGCACCGAGAGGAGACTGCCCGGTCTTCTTCAGTTAAAAATCTCACTGTCCTAGTTATATATCCCAGAAAATGTGTAGGAACTTGTTCAAGAGCAGTATTACTAGCAAATCCACCACATATTCTAGTCAGAGTAGCAGGGTTAGACATAGTTATTAAACCACTGCTTCTTAAAAACTTGTAACACTGAGGAGAAATAGAATGAACTAATGACCACAAAACTAAAATATCCCACGAATATCTTGCCATTTTCTTCTTGCATTTTAGCAATGGAATCTGTTCTTCCATAAAGTTTATAATTTCATGTTTATCTGGCAAGTTTTCAGATAAATTATTCAAAATAGTGGTTATGAAAACAATACTCTCATTAGGTTCCTGATCTTCTCTGTTGCTAAATTTTAACTCGACAATATTAAGAATATTAGCTAACTGTGTTTTGGTACTTACGGTTACTAGAAACTTTATGTTCCCTATTTGACCAAGCTGTTAATCATTGACATTGACAGTGAAAGTGAGATTTGCGTTAATTGTAACATACCACAGAACTCTCAAAAATGGCATTTCACTAATTAAAAGAAAATACACACTACTCAACTTTTTGACACAGGTCCACTCATTGGAATGGCTACTATTAATTTTATCACATAATACCTTCAACGAAAAGAATGATATTTTCCTTCTTGTGGTGTAGTTAAATAATCAGGACATTCTGGCAATAGTGCTGGTATTGCACCTATAAACAAATATTCTCAGTACCTTACCATATAAACCAAGAGTGTAAGAGATTCATCCAATAATTATATAACCTAACTCAAAGTCCGTAAACGACCAACTAACTAACCTTTCCTTAAACGTGGACGATCAAGAGGCGTGTAATTAATCTTCCAGTCTTAGCATCATATGACGATGTACTTCTTTCTATTTCGTGTGCCTGGAAATGCAGCTCACAAATCTGTTAAAAATAATGGATTACGTTATGTTAATATGAGAAAAGTTTGGCCTATGTATACAGGTTATGTTTACAAATCACAATTAACACTCAGACTAAACAGAACCATTTCATAGGTTTATTTACTAAAGCTGCTACTTACCACAGAGTGATCTGAAGGGATGAAATTATCACGGTGAACTGCTCTTATCCATTCTCTCCATGCATCTTCATCACGAGGGAAATGGAATGTACTGACTCTTTCCCGAGCAGTATAATTGCCTCTACAAGCAGGCATAAAGTCTTCTTTTTTCCTTTACTGCATTTCGATTCCCCCCCCCCCCCCCCCCACTTCACCACCGTACGCTGCTCTGCAGCCTACAGACGTTAAAAACGTAAGAAGAAAAGAAACAAGAAAAACAGGTGATAAAATGGTGACTTAAATTGTAAAACGGCGGAAATTTGTGGAAAGTAGGCATACAGCATCTACGTGGCACGTTTATATGTTGAATTCTATAAGTCCCTCCAGATCCTTGAGCGTCGTGCACTGCGCCTCGCCTTCTGTATACACCTCACGTCCCCCACAACAACAACAACAACAGGCTGTAGAGCAGCGTACTAAGCTGCTGCCAGCCCACCCCCTTCGGGAGGAATTGAAAATCAATAAAGGAAAAAAAAAAAATGCGTGGCGAACGAAATAAATAGGAGAGTGAAAATAACCTGGCCTACTCGGCAGTGTTTCCATCACTAATCGAATATACTGAGCCTCCGATTTGTACGAGAAAGTAAGTTAGGAGGCACTACGATTACTGCTTATGACTTTTAGTATCGAGATATGCCGGTCAACGTTAACTGCGAGAACTGGTCAGGAGCTGAAAGTTGGTCTCACAGCAATGTGGAGATGCGCACTGTCAGCTGCTGTACTAAAACAGGGAGCTGCAGGAATTGCGCATAGCTGCACATTCAAATCCAATAAGCTAGATGTTTCGCGCATTCACAAACACATCTGCATTGTGCTACTGACTGCTGTGTGCGAAGTTTCGGCTACATCGTTTGACGCGGTTTCATAAACCACACCGTTCTGAGTGCTAAGTTTCAGCTACATAGTTTGACGCGGTTTCATAAACCACGCCGTTCAAAAATTCGAATTAGAACATTGTTGTAGGGTGTACAGACATTACTGGAGTTGACCGAATATGTAGAATACACTACCAAACTTGTACCTGGGTGTAAGAAATTCTCGCCACAAACCTTGTACAGACAGGGGCACGTACAGCAGTTGTATTAGTAAAAAAGCTATAACTAAACATTAGAACACACCAAGCAATTGTTTATTACCTCTAAGAGTTTCCTGTCAAAGTTCTAAATTGGAAATGAGGCGAAGAAATACGAGTGATGCTCCCGAGTGCACTGTTGCTGATCGTCGCCGATAGATGGCACACCGGCATGCTGCCCTGGTAAACACACCGCAAATGCAGCGCCGCAGAGCGGAGAGCATCTCAAATTCTCAACTCACTGTGCTGGCAACACGGCTGCTTCACGGAAAACGAATAAACGAATTTTTAACACTAAACTTTTAGGCGTGAGCCATTACACACTGTGGTTAATATTCATAAGGCTTTGCATGCTGTGCTAATTCTTTGTCCAAGTATGCTGATGTGTTAACACCATTTTAATAGTTGATCGACATGGATACCTAAGAATTATGTGCACAGTCTATGGTTTCACCACATTCTTTAAGTTTTGTTATATTATCTTTTGTATTTGTGTAGAAGTTTATTGTTATCTGACCAGTTACACAACGACTCAAGTCCTTTTCATTTTTTACTTCTAATATTTCTGGTGTCCTATCTGTAATTACTATAATGCTATCAGCAGCAAGTAACACAGTTTATCCTAGTGTGACCAACAGTGGGAAGTCATGATGGAAATGAGAAACAGTGTTTGGCCTGACACACTCTCTTGTTGACATATTGGTGATCTGAAAGGTGTTTCACCATATAATTAGGGCCACTTGAGATCTGGGATATCTCTGTACTCTGTCTGCTAGGTAAGACCAAATCATTCATTAATCACTAGTGTTTCAATTTTACCTTGAAGTATTTCATGATCAATCGTGTCAAATGCTTCACTGAGGTCTAGGAAAATATCTGTTACTTGTTCTCCTTTACCTAGAGCTAGCTATCACTTTTGTAAATTTTGCTATAGCTTCTAGTGTTCACTCTCCAGACCTCAAGCCAAATTGTTCTTTGCACCCAAGTTACCACTTATGAAAATAACCCATAAGTCTGTTTTTCATAATAATTTCTATCATTTTCTTGAAAAGTAAGACAGCAATAAAACTGGTCTGTTGTCACCTATGTTTTCTGTATCACCTTTTTTATGCACGGGAAGGACTTTTGCTTACGTCAGGCAATCGGGGAGACAACCTGATGAGAACTCATTTATTACGTCTGTTAAGGGTGTTTTTGTGCTTCTAATGCAGGGGGACACCAAGAGTCTCCTTTCTGTGCCATATACATCACAATTAACTAGCAATGAGTTATCTAATTGTTCAGCACCCCACATAAAGGTATTAAGTTCACAGTTGAGGACAAAGTAGGCACCATTGTAAACTTACTAGACCTGACCATTAGAATAACAAGTAGTAGACATAAAATTGAAATGTATTGGAAGTCTACAACAGCATTCCGCCATCCACAACTCCTCTTGTCATCCCACAGCCCCAGAATGGCAGCATTCTGGTATGTTGTCAAGAGGAACAGCAACCCAACTGCAACACTCTGAAGATAAATGTAAACAAGAGATTGAAATAAACACCAGAATAGCAGAATCCCTGAAAAACACAAATAGTTGCAAAAGAATCGCAGCACACAAAACAAACGTAAAATAAGACCACCTAAACAGTACAATTTGTGGGTAGTATTTGGTATCAGACTGCCAATGTCGTGATACGTAAAGGCATAAACATGTCACATGCAACGCGATTGGGCAGAAAATAGTGCATCCTTGAACCACCGCAGATGTACAAATATCAAACAAAGCAGACTGAGTCCATCCTAATTGACAACATATACCAAAGCGTTTGTCATCTCTGGTCTTAACAGCAGCCTGCACCATTAGATTTGCAATGCACATGTCCAATCTCTCTCTCTCTCTCTCGTATCACATACACTACGTTTTTGCCCCACTTCATATTTACTACGAATTTCGTAATTTGTGTTTCATTAATATTTTCTAAATGAACATTTGACTAGCGTACTCCCAGTACTCATTAGATCTACTTAAAATGACAGCACAGTTTGGATCATTGTCAATATAGTTGGCTATAACATGCTACAGGTGGAAGCCTAGCAAACCCATAGCTCTGGGGTGACCAATATTTCGCTCTTCTTCTGTCACTCCTTTCATCCTCTATCTCTGAGTCCCAAACTGAATTGTTATTTATGTATAATTATATCATTTCTAGCAATATAATTATCACATTTCATGTTTTCAACAGGTCACCTGAACACACAAATGAATACAACGTTTGAATTATGTAAACTTCAAAGAAGTCATGTTCAATTTTAAATACTTTATATCTATTCATGTGCTCAACCACAGATATGCACAATACTTTAAGACTTACTCAGACATAATGGTCTGTTTCACTATATGTTCTTAGTATTTTGAAGTAGTGTTTCTGCTGTATGTTGTTTGTATCTACCACTTTCCAAATATCGTCTTTGTTTAGAAAGTGTGTCAGTTTATTGTGCTGTATATGATGCACAAACTAGCCTGTGAAGACCAGAGGTATTCTATTGTAACTGTTTTATTTGTACATTTAGATTTACGTCCACGTTTTAGTCGGAGATCTCCACAGAGCCGTGTTCCAAATAGTGATTTGTTTCCCAACAGGCAGTGCCTCAGGTTAGCCAAAAATCATAACATAATACAAACATCATATTAATACAAATAACCCACCTGGTAATGGAGGTTTAAATCTTTGAAACATGGCGAGGAAATAAATTAAACAGTGACTGGTAACAGTAAACACATTGCTTCAGTTGAATTAATATAGTTACTTGAAGTGTCTTCAGAAGTATTGGGGTGAAGGGCTTAACTGAATCACTCAGCATGTCTTGTAGGACTCCGAATGCAAGTAAACAGAAACCACAGGAAAATGTAAAACAAGGTAAAGGGTTGTAGTCAAATTACGGCAGATAATGCGCAAGGGATTAAGAGTGGGAAATGGCACACTTCTAGGACTGGACGAATTTTGCTATTTTGGCAGCAATGCCCAAACTAGAGAGCATGAAAACTGCAGTGCGGCAGTGAAAAAACTGAGATGTTTACATCACGTAATTGTAAATATGAGTAGTGGAAAGTATTTTTTTAAAGAATTTTTGTGGAGTTTTACTAGGTATGGAAGTTAACTGTGGACAACAAATACCGTAGACAGGAGGAGAAAGGTAGTTGTTTAAATGTGGTGCTACAGAAGAAAGCTGAAGATCAGATGTGTAGGCTGGATAACCCATGAAGAGGTATTTGTTTTTGAATACGAGTCCCACGGGAAGTCCTCATATCCATATTTTGACCGTGTGTCTTCGAATGCGAGATAACCTTCCTTGATAAATCAACCGTTGATTCCCTTGGGTACATGCCCTGCCCATCTGTAACACATTCCCAGTATAGCTGTAATTATGTCCATCCCGTCGGTCTGCTTCCTCGCCCATTTGTACTCTTCTGTATATTCAAGCTGTACTCTGAGGTCCAATAGTCCAGAAATAATACACCCAAAAACTTTCCATCTCAGAGATTGGAAATATATTTTGTACTCACTTAACTTGAAAGAATTCAGAAGACATGATGGTTATATGAGGTGCCTACAGCACTGAGTGATATTTTAATTAACAAAACACACAATGCTCGTTTAACTATTATTTAAGTTAGATTCTCTGCATGCTATTCAAATCTGCACATGCTCAACCGTAGGATGCTTACAACTAGTATAAAGACCTCACTTATCTGTACAAATATATCGAGAGGCAAAAATTTGTTTCTTTGACTGCCTGGGAAGAAATTTTGTTTGTTATGACTGTAACTTACAAATGATTCACTGAAATGTTTATATTGTTATAAATATTTGTAGCTACAAATTGTAAACTCGTTCTTTCCGTGTCTCCACACATGACAACTCATCAGTCATGTATACAATGAAGTGGATGATGATAGATGAAATGTTTTGAAATCGCTACTTATATTTACCACAAATATGTCATTGTACCTATAACTACAGATATCACATGCTAATATATCTGAATCACAAACACATCCTTAAGGATTCCAACTGTTTGCAGCAAATTTGGAGGCCACAGTTCAAAATCCAGAGTTGTCTTGGCTTTATAAAAAGATAAATCTCTTGACTGGCAGGTTTTACTCAATTAATGAATAATAAAATTGTCAACCACCTCGAGTCACACATATAGGTAATAAACAAAGTTATGTATCGTCTTGGTGAGCACAGGGCATGCAACTATTGACACCAGTGCAAGAAAAAGTTTCCACTTCTAAACTATTGTTTGAAACTCTTGGGTTTTACGCCGCACATGAGCTAACTTTCCTCTCACCCTTACCAAAACAGGTAGGGTGAGGGCACCACATTTCACGCAAATGATGGTAAAATGTCTATAAACTGTTTTCCCCTGTCAAATAGTGGAATTTGATTTCACTATGAATGATTTCCAGTGACAGAAAGCAGACTTGAGTACTACAGTGGTACAGACTTTTTTAAGTTGGACTCAAAAGAAGAAAAGTCAGTGAGGATTACCTTTGTAACATACGTTAGTGCAAAGCACGTGCAAGGTAGTGTTAAAATCATATACGTGTGTGTCACAGAACTGCAGTATTCTCATCTCAGACTGAAGGCTGCTGAAGTCACAAAGTCAGTAACAAGGCAGGAGGCCATTGCAATACTGCCACGGAACTCGATTGACATAGGTGGCGGTTGTTATTGTCGTTTATTCCAAAAGACGTTTCGGCAGTGAACGGATCTTCCCTCCTATCGTAGTACTCGGATGACTCCATCCGTCTTCCCACATATTCCCACGCACAGGCACACACCGTCCCGACACGTAACCGACTGCTCACATATTCCCACACACCGGCACACACCGTCCCGACACATAACCGACTGCTCACATATTCCCACACACAGGCACACACCGTCCCGACACTTAACCGACTGCTTACATATTCCCACACACAGGCACACACCGTCCCGACACGTAACCGACTGCTCACATATTCCCACACACAGGCACACAAGGTCCCGACACGTAACCGAGTGCTCACATATTCCCACACACAGGCACACACCATCCTGACATATAACCGACTGCTCACATATTCCCACACACACGCACACACCGTCCCGACACGTAACCGACTGCTCACATATTCCCACACACAGGAACACACCGTCCCGACACGTAACCGACTGCTCACATATTCCCACACACAGGCACACACCGTCCCGACACGTAACCGACTGCTCACGTATTCCCACACACCGGCACACACCGTCCCGACACGTAACCGACTGCTCACATAGTCCCACACACTGGCACACACCGTCCCGATACGTAACCGACTGCTCACATATTCCCACACACCGGCACACACCCTCCCGACACGTAACCGACTGCTCACATATTCCCACACACTGGCACGCACCGTCCCGACACGTAACCGACTGCTCACATAACCCCACACACAGGCACACACTGTCCCGACACGTAACCGACACCTCACATATTCCCACACACCGGCACACACCATCCCGACACGTAACCGACTGCTCACATATTCCCACACACAGGCACACACCGTCACGACATGTAACCGATTGCTCACATATTCCCACACAACGTCCTGACACGTAATTGACTGCTCACATATTCCCATACACCGGCACACACCATCCCGACACGTAACCGACTGCTCACATATTCCCACACACCGGCCCACAACATCCCGACACGTAACCGACTGCTCACATATTCCCACACACAGGCACACACCGTCCCGACACGTAACCGACTGCTCACATATTCCCACACACCGGCACACACCGTCCCGACACGTAACCGACTGCTCACATATTCCCACACACCGGCACACACTGTCCCGATACGTAACCGACTGCTCACATATTCCCACACACCGGCACACACCATCCCGACACGTAACCGACTGCTCACATATTCCCACACACAGGCACACACTGTCCCGGCACGTAACCGACTGCTCACATACTCCCACACACCGTCCCGACACATAACTGACTGCTCACATATTCCCACACACCGGCACACACTGTCCCGACATGTAACCGACTGCTCACATATTCCCACACACAGGCACACAAGGTCCCGACACGTAACCGACTGCTCACATATTCCCACACACAGGCACACACCGTCCCGACACGTAACCGACTGCTCACATATTCCCACACACTGGCACACACCGTCCCGACACGTAACCGACTGCTCCCATATTCCCACACACTGGCACACACCGTCCCGACACGTAACCGACTGCTCACATATTCCCACACACAGGCACACACCGTCCCGACACGTAACCGTCTGCTCACATATTCCCACACACAGGCACACACCGTCCCGACACGTAACTGGCTGCTCACATATTCCCACACACAGGCACACGCCGTCCCGACATGTAACTGACTGCTCACATATTCCCACACACAGGCACACACCGTCCCGACACGTAACTGACTGCTCACATATTCCCACACACAGGCACACACCGTCCCGACACGTAACAGACTGCTCACATATTCCCACACACAGGCACACACCGTCCCGACACGTAACCGACTGCTCACATATTCCCACACACCGGCACACACCGTCCCGACACGTAACCGACTGCTCACATATTCCCACACACCGTCCCGACACGTTACCGACTGCTCACATATTCCCAAACACAGGCACACAAGGTCCCGACACGTAACCGACTGCTCACATATTCCCACACACAGGCACACACCGTCCCGACTCGTAACCGACAGCTCACATATTCCCACACACTGGCACACACCATCCCGACACGTAACCGACTGCTCACATATTCCCACACACAGGCACACACCGTCCCGACACGTAACCGACTGCTCACATATTCCCACACACAGGCACACACCGTCCCGACACGTAACCGACTGCTCACATATTCCCACACACAGGCACACACCGTCCCGACACGTAACCGACTGCTCACATATTCCCACACACCATCCCGACACGTAACTGACTGCTCACATATTCCCACACACCGTCCCGACACGTAACCGACTGCTCACATATTCCCACACACAGGCACACAAGGACCCGACACGTACCCGACTGCTCACATATTCCCACACACAGGCACACACCATCCCGACACGTCACTGACTGCTCACGTATTCCCACACACTGGCACACACCGTCCCGACACGTAACCGACTATTCACATATTCCCACACACAGGCACACACCGTCTCGACACATAACCGACTGCTCACATATTCCCACACACAGGCACACACCGTCCCGACACGTAACCGACTGCTCACATATTCCCACACACAGGCACACACCGTCCCGACATGTAACTGACTGCTCACATATTCCCACACACAGGCACACACCGTCCCGACACGTAACCGACTGCTCACATATTCCCACACACAGGCACACACTGTCCCGACACGTAACCGACTGCTCACATATTCCCACACACAGGCACACACCGTCCCGACACGTAACCGACTGGTCACATATTCCCACACACCGGCACACACCGTCCCGACACGTAACCGACTGCTCACATATTCCAACACACCGGCACACACCATCCCGACACGTAACCGACTGCTCACATATTCCCACACACCGGCACACAACATCCCAACACGTAACCGACTGCTCACATATTCCCACACACATGCACACACCGTCCCGACATGTAACCGACTGCTCACATATTCCCACACACCGGCACACACTGTCCCGACACATAACCGACTGCTCACATATTCCCACACACCGGCACACACCGTCCCGACACGTAACCGACTGCTCACATATTCCCACAAACCGGCACACACCATCCCGACACGTAACCAACTGCTCAAATATTCCCACACACCGGCACACACCGTCCCGACACGTAACCGACTGCTCACATATTCCCACACAAGGGCACACACCATCCCGACATGTAACTGACTGCTCACATATTCCCACACACAGGCACACACCGTCCCGACACGTAACCGACTGCTCACATATTCCCACACACAGGCACACACTGTCCCGGCACGTAACGGACTGCTCACATATTCCCACACACAGGCACACACCGTCCCGACACATAACCGACAGCTCACATATTCCCACACACTGGCACACACCGTCCCGACACGTAACCGAATGCTCACATATTCCCACACACAGGCACACACCGCCCCGACACGTAACCGACTACTCACATATTCCCACACACAGGCACACACCCTCCCGACACGTATCCGACTGCTCACATATTCCCACACACAGGCACACACCGTCCCGACATGTAACCGACTGCTCACATATTCCCAACCACTAGCGCACACCATCCCGACACATAACCGACTGCTCACATATTCCCACACACAGGCACACACCGTCCCGACACGTAACCGACTGCTCACATCTTCCCACACACAGGCACACACCGTCCCGACACGTAACCGACTGCTCACATACTCCCACAACCGACTGCTCACATACTCCCACACACGGGCACACACCGTCCCGACACGTAACCGACTGCTCACGTATTCCCACAGACAGGCACACACCATCCCAACACGTAACCAACTGCTCATATATTCCAACACACTGGCACACACCGTCCCGAAACGTAACCGACTGCTCACATATTCCCACACACAGGCACACACCGTCCTGACACGTAACCCACTGCTCACATATTCCCACACACAGGTACACACCGTCCCGACACGTAAGTAACTGCTCACATATTCCCACACACAGGCACACACCATCCCGACACGTAACCGACTGCTCACATATTCCAACACACAGGCACACACCGTCCCGGCACGTAACCGACTGCTCACATATTCCCACTCACAGGCACACACCGTCCCGACACGTAACCGACTGCTCACATATTCCCACACACCGGCACACACCGTCCCGACACGTAACCGACTGCTCACATATTCCCACACACCGACACACACTGTCCCGATACGTAACCGACTGCTCACATATTCCCACACACCGGCACACACCATCCCGACACGTAACCGACTGCTCACATATTCCCACACACAGGCACACACTGTCCCGGCACGTAACCGACTGCTCACATACTCCCACACACCGTCCCGACACATAACTGACTGCTCACATATTCCCACACACCGGCACACACTGTCCCGACATGTAACCGACTCCTCACATATTCCCACACACAGGCACACAAGGTCCCGACACGTAACCGACTGCTCACATATTCCCACACACAGGCACACACCGTCCCGACACGTAACCGACTGCTCACATATTCCCACACACTGGCACACACCGTCCCGACACGTAACCGACTGCTCCCATATTCCCACACACTGGCACACACCGTCCCGACACGTAACCGACTGCTCACATATTCCCACACACAGGCACACACCGTCCCGACACGTAACCGTCTGCTCACATATTCCCACACACAGGCACACACCGTCCCGACACGTAACTGACTGCTCACATATTCCCACACACAGGCACACGGCGTCCCGACATGTAACTGACTGCTCACATATTCCCACACACAGGCACACACCGTCCCGACACGTAACTGACTGCTCACATATTCCCACACACAGGCACACACCGTCCCGACACGTAACAGACTGCTCACATATTCCCACACAGAGGCACACACCGTCCCGACACGTAACCGACTGCTCACATATTCCCACACACCGGCACAAACCGTCCCGACACGTAACCGACTGCTCACATATTCCCACACACCGTCCCGACACGTTACCGACTGCTCACATATTCCCAAACACAGGCACACAAGGTCCCGACACGTAACCGACTGCTCACATATTCCCACACACAGGCACACACCGTCCCGACTCGTAACCGACAGCTCACATATTCCCACACACTGGCACACACCATCCTGACACGTAACCGACTGCTCACATATTCCCACACACAGGCACACACCGTCCCGACAGGTAACCGACTGCTCACATATTCCCACACACAGGCACACACCGTCCCGACACGTAACCGACTGCTCACATATTCCCACACACAGGCACACACCGTCCCGGCACGTAACCGACTGCCCACATATTCCCACACACCATCCCGACACGTAACTGACTGCTCACATATTCCCACACACCGTCCCGACACGTAACCGACTGCTCACATATTCCCACACACAGGCACATAAGGTCCCGACACGTACCCGACTGCTCACATATTCCCACACACAGGCACACACCATCCCGACACGTCACTGACTGCTCACGTATTCCCACACACTGGCACACACTATCCCGACACGTAACCGACTATTCACATATTCCCACACACAGGCACACACCGTCTCGACACATAACCGACTGCTCACATATTCCCACACACAGGCACACACCGTCCCGACACGTAACCGACTGCTCACATATTCCCACACACAGGCACACACCGTCCCGACATGTAACTGACTGCTCACATATTCCCACACACAGGCACACACCGTCCCGACACGTAACCGACTGCTCACATATTCCCACACACAGGCACACACTGTCCCGACACGTAACCGACTGCTCACATATTCCCACACACAGGCACACACCGTCCCGACACGTAACCGACTGGTCACATATTCCCACACACCGGCACACACCGTCCCGACACGTAACCGACTGCTCACATATTCCAACACACCGGCACACACCATCCTGACACGTAACCGACTGCTCACATATTCCCACACACCGGCACACAACATCCCAACACGTAACCGACTGCTCACATATTCCCACACACATGCACACACCGTCCCGACATGTAACCGACTGCTCACATATTCCCACACACCGGCACACACTGTCCCGACACATAACCGACTGCTCACATATTCCCACACACCGGCACACACCGTCCCGACACGTAACCGACTGCTCACATATTCCCACAAACCGGCACACACCATCCCGACACGTAACCAACTGCTCAAATATTCCCACACACCGGCACACACCGTCCCGACACGTAACCGACTGCTCACATATTCCCACACAAGGGCACACACCATCCCGACATGTAACTGACTGCTCACATATTCCCACACACAGGCACACACCGTCCCGACACGTAACCGACTGCTCACATATTCCCACACACAGGCACACACTGTCCTGGCACGTAACGGACTGCTCACATATTCCCACACACAGGCACACACCGTCCCGACACATAACCGACAGCTCACATATTCCCACACACTGGCACACACCGTCCCGACACGTAACCGACTGCTCACATATTCCCACACACAGGCACGCACTGCCCCGACACGTAACCGACTACTCACATATTCCCACACATAGGCACACACCCTCCCGACACGTAACCGACTGCCCACATATTCCCACACACAGTCACACACCGTCCTGATACGTAATCGACTGCTCACATATTCCCTCTCACAGGCACACACCGTCCCGACACGTAACCGACTGCTCACATACTCCCACAACCGACTGCTCACATACTCCCACACACGGGCACACACCGTCCCGACACGTAACCGACGGCTCACGTATTCCCACAGACAGGCACACACCATCCCGACACGTAACCAACTGCTCATATATTCCAACACACTGGCACACACCGTCCCGAAACGTAACCGACTGCTCACATATTCCCACACACAGGCACACACCGTCCTGACACGTAACCCACTGCTCACATATTCCCACACACAGGTACACACCGTCCCGACACGTAACTAACTGCTCACATATTCCCACACACAGGCACACACCATCCCGACACGTAACCGACTGCTCACATATTCCAACACACAGGCACACACCGTCCCGGCATGTAACCGACTGCTCACATATTCCCACTCACAGGCACACACCGTCCCGACACTTAACCGACTGCTCACATATTCCAACACACAGGCACACACCGTCCTGACACGTAACCGACTGCTCACATATTCCCACACACAGGCACACACCGTCCCGACACGTAACCGACTGCTCACATATTCCCACACTCAGGCACACACCGTCCCGACACGTAACCGACTGCTCACATATTCCCACACACAGGCCCACACCGTCCCGGCACGTAACCGAGTGCTCACATATTCCCACACACAGGCACACACCGTCCCGACACGTAATCGACTGCTCACATATTCCCACAAACCGGCACACACCATCCCGACACGTAACCAACTGCTCACATATTCCCACACACCGGCACACACCGTCCCGACACGTAACCGACTGCTCACATATTCCCACACACTGGCACACACCGTCCCGACACGTAACCGACTGCTCACATATTCCCACACACAGGCACACACTGTCCCGACACGAAACCGACTACTCACATATTCCCACACACAGGCACACACCCTCCCGACACGTAACCGACTGCTCACATATTCCCATACACAGGCACACACCGTCCCGACATGTAACCGACTGCTCACATATTCCCAACCACTAGCACACACCATCCCGACACGTAACCGACTGCTCACATATTCCCACACACAGGCACACACCGTCCCGACACGTAACTGACTGCTCACATATTCCCACACACAGGCACACACCGTCCCGACACGTAACCGACTGCTCACATACTCCCACAACCGACTGCTCACATACTGCCACACACGGGCACACAACGTCCCGACACGTAACCGACTGCTCACGTATTCCCACAGACAGGCACACACCATCCCGACACGTAACCAACTGCTCATATATTCCAACACACTGGCACACACCGTCCTGAAACGTAACCGACTGCTCACATATTCCCACACACAGGCACACACCGTCCCGACACGTAACCCACTACTCAAATATTCCCACATACAGGCACACACCGTCCCGACACGTAACCGACTGCTCACATATTCCCACACACAGGTACACACCGTCCTGACACGTAACTAACTGCTCACATATTCCCACTCACAGGCACACACCGTCCCGACACTTAACCGACTGCTCACATATTCCAACACACAGGCACACACCGTCCCGACACGTAACCGACTGCTCACATATTCCCACACACAGGCACACACCGTCCCGACACGTAACCGACTGCTCACATATTCCCACACTCAGGCACACACCGTCCCGACACGTAACCGACTGCTCACATATTCCCACACACAGGCCCACACCGTCCCGGCACGTAACCGACTGCTCACATATTCCCACACACAGGCACACACCGTCCCGACACGTAACCGACTGCCCACATATTCCCACACACAGTCACACACCGTCCTGATACGTAATCGACTGCTCACATATTCCCTCTCACAGGCACACACCGTCCCGACACTTAACCGACTGCTCACATATTCCCACACACAGGCACACACCGTCCCGACACGTAACCGACTGCTCACATATTCCCACACACAGGCAGACACCGTCCCGACACGTAACCGACTGCTCACATTTTCCCACACACAGGCACACACCGTCCCGACACGTAACCGACTGCTCACATATTCCCACACACAGGCACACACCGTCCCGGCACGTAACCGACTGCTCACATATTCCCACACACAGGCACACACCGTCCCGGCACGTAACCGACTGCTCACATATTCCCACACACCGTCCCGACACGTAACCTACTGCTCACATATTCCCACACACCGGCACACACCGTCCCGACACGTAACCGACTGCTCACATATTCCCACACACCGGCACACACCATCCCGACACGTAACCGATTGCTCATTTGCAGATGACATCAGTCCAGCACGGACCACAGCTCCACTGCCAGTGCTGCCAACACTGCTGACCGTGCCACGTATCTCACAGTTGCAGCAGCCAGCTGCTCCACTTCCAGCATCGTCATGACTACGTCTGGGTTCGGAAGCAGCTTTTTGGCATCCCCCACCTACTCCAGCAACAACAGACCGACACTTACAAGCTGTGCCACAGTTGTTACCGAACTGGCTCCGTCTGCATTGGCCTGAACCCACGTGCTAAAGGTAGGAAAGTAAGAAAAGGCATTCAAAATCTTGTCCCACTGCACAGTCAATATCCTCTGACACCGTAGCCTCAAACGATGCCAGTAACCCACCTAAGAGAGGTACCCCACCTATCTGTGACACCCTCCGACATTTGCCCGCCCCCCCCCCCCCCCCACACCCGAACCTATGCGGTAACATCCCATCCCAGCCCACACGTCTCCTACATCACATTCCTTAATGCTCTCACACTCTGATTTCGGATTCCCCAGTGCTGAAACACTTTTCCTCAAAAACAAAAAAAACAAAGATAGTCCCAGACAACATATCACAACTCATACCCTGCAAAGACTCGGTAATAGTAAAATCCACCGATTCTGATTCCCAGACCCGCCTCCTGCAATGTCTACCAGCCGTCACCTTAGGTCCACATGCCTCCCTCCTCAAAAACTGTCCACTGTGACCGAGCTGACCCCGACGCCCCACCTCCTGCTGACTCATTTTTGCGATTGACGGTGGTGGACCCCGAGATCACAGTGGGGGCAGTTGTGTGGAAGCCGAGTCCAAATCCTGACACGCAGATCCAAAAAGCCCACTGAATTGTCACAATTCTGGCCCTATATTCCTCATTCGCATCTTTTCTGATGACCCCTCAACCGTAGATCGCCACCTTCGGACTGCGGTGCTCGTCTCTTACCAGAACACAAAGTAGAGCCTTCCTCATACCTAGTCAGAGACTGTCATTACCACAGATTCATCATCTACAATGATCATTTAACTCCCAACTGCGAAAACCCTCCTACGTGTTCCCACTTGCCCTATTGGTTGGGGAATTGTAGGACACCCCTAGATAGGTCAGGGGTGCTCTACACAAAGGAAGCGGCTACTCGGGTAGCAGAGTAATTGCGGCGTGCACAGGTGTTTTTTTTTTAGGATAGGCATCAGTGCGAGGTGTCCCGATGAACACTCACCAGTCGATGTGCGGGCAGGGAAATCGGGACGCGCTCACTTTAAATACACTCCAGCTATCAAGATATTAGCAGTAAATTTTCAGAGTGTTCGGAATAAAGTTCCCGAATTTACTGCCCTCCAGGAAGCGTGTGGCGCGCAAATTATTCTTGGGACTGAGACCTGGCTGAACCCTGAGATAGGAAGTTCTGAAATATTTAGTGAGGGTCGGAATGTGTATCGGAAAGACAGATTAGACAGCGTAGGAGGTGGTGTCTTCATTCCAGTTGACAAAAATATTGTGTCTACTGAGGTCAAAGTAGAGTGTGATTGTGAAGTTATCTGGACACGTCTAACAGAGCAAGGAGAAATAAAGTTAATTGTTGGGTGTTATTACCAGCCACGAGGTTCCACCGTGACAGTTCTAGAATCATTCAGAGGGAGTCTACACTCTGTATCGCAGAAGTACGTGGATCGTGCTATATTAGTCGGAGGTGACTTCAACCTATCTAGTATAGACTCGGATGTCTATAGATTCATTACAGGTGGTACAGACAAGCTGTGGTGTGAATTACTTTGGAACACATTATCCGAAAACTGTCTTGAGCAGCTAAATCGACAGCCAATGCGTAATGGAAATATTTTAGATCTGGTAGCCACGAACAGACCAGACATCATCGATGGTGTCAGTGTTGAGACAGGGGTTAATGATCCTGATGTTGTCATTACGACTATGGTTACGAAAGTTAAAAAGTCGGTCAAGAAGGCTAGGAGAGTGTTCTTACTAGAAAGTGCGGATAAGCAGTTGTTAGCATCCCACTTAGTAAATGAATCGACTTCATTTACTTCCAGTACGATGGACGTGGAAGAATTATGGGCAAATTTTAAACACATTGTAAATCACACATTGGACAAGTATGTGCGGAAAAAGTGGGTTACGGGCGGAAAAGACCCACCTTGGTTTAACAGTGCAATTGGGAGAATGCTCAGGAAGCAAAGACAGTTGCACTCGCGGTACAAGAAAGATCGGGAGAATGAGGACAGGCAAAAGTTAGTAGAGATTCGTGTTGCTGTAAAAAGAGCGATGCGCAAAGCATACAACCACTACCACCGTTGTACCTTAGCAAAAGATCTTGCTGAAAACCCAAGGAAATTCTGGTCTTACGTAAAATCGGTAAGCGGGTCGAAGGCTTCCATCCAGTCACTCACTCATCAGTCTGGCCTGGCAACGGTGACAGCAGAACGAAAGCTGAAATTTTAAATTTAGCATTTGAGAAATCTTTCACGCAAGAGGATCGTACAAACATACCGCCGTTTGAGTCTCGTACAAATTCCCGTATGGAGGACGTAGTGATAGACATGCCTGGGGTTGTGAAGCAGCTGAATCGGTTGAAAATAAATAAATTGCCAGGTCCTGATGGGATCCCAAGAGAACTCTAATGCATTGGCTTCTTACTTAGCTTGCATTTATCGCGAATCTCTTGCCCAACTGGAAAAAGTGCAGGTGACGTCTGTATATAAAAAGGCAAGAAGGATGCATCCTCAAAATTACAGACCAATATCCTTAACATCAGTTTGTTGCAGGATTCTCGAACATATTCTCGGTTCGAATATAATGGATTTCCTTGAGACAGAGAAGTTGCTGTCCATGCATCAGCATGGCTTTAGAAAGCATCGCTCCTGCGAAAGGCAACTCTCCGTTGTTTCACACAATACGTTGCGAACCGTGGATGAAGGAAATCAGACGGATGCCTTATTCCTTGACTTCTGGAAACCGTTTGACTCTGTGCCCCACTGCAGACTCCTAACTAAGGTACGAGCATATGGGATTGGTCCCCAAATATGAGAGTGGCTCGAAGATTTCTTAAGTAATAGAACCCAGTACATTGTCCTCGATGGTGAGTGTTCATCGGAGGTGAGGGTATCATCTGGAGTGCCCCAGGGAAGTGTGGTAGGTCCGCTGTTGTTTTCTGACTACATAAATGATCTTTAGGATAGGGTGGATAGCAATGTGCGGCTGTTTGCTGATCATGCTGTGGTGTACGGGAAGGTGTCGTCGTTGAGTGACTGTAGGAGGATACAAGATGACTTGGACAGGATTTGTGATTGGTGTAAAGAATTGCAGCTAACTCTAAATATAGATAAATGTAAATTAATGCAGACGAATAGGAAAAAGAATCCCGTAATGTTTGAATACTCCATTAGTGGTGTAGCGCTTGACACAGTTACGTCGATTAAATATTTGGGTGGAACATTGCAGAGCGATATGAAGTGGGACAAGCAAGTAATGGCAGTTGTGGGGAAGGCGGATAGTCGTCTTCGGTTCATTGGTAGAATTTTGGGAAGATGTGGTTCATCTGTAAAACAGACCGCTTATAAAACACTAATACGACCTATTCTCGAGTACTGCTCGAGCGTTTGGGATCCCTATCAGGTCGGATTGGGGGAGGACATAGAAGCAATTCAGAGGCGGGCTGCTAGATTTGTTACTGGTAGGTTGGATTGACACGCGAGTGTTACGGAAATGCTTCAGGAACTCGGGTGGGAGTCTCTAGAGGAAAGCAGGCGTTCTTTTCGTGAATCGCTACTGAGGGAATTTAGAGAACCAGCATTTGAGGCTGACTGCAGTACAATTTTACTGCCGCCAACTTATATTTCACGGAAAGACCACAGAGTTAAGATAAGAGAGATTAGGGCTCGTACAGAGGCATATAGGCAGTCATTTTTCCCTCGTTCTGTTTGGGAGTGGAACAGGGAGAGAAGATGGTAGTTGTGGTACGAGGTAGCCTCCGCCACGCACCGTATGGTGGATTGCAGAGTATGTATGTAGATATAGAATATAATAGTGCTTACTAGTCATTATTTTTGTACATATAGCATTCTCATTTATTTGCTGTTATACTTGCCAATAGCAACGGCAGCCTCGTTAACAGTAACAACAGTTCGTTGTCGGTGGCTACAGAGATGACAGCTGAATTTCATACAGTAACACTGTGTAATGATGTTGCTCATGTATCATACACTTTACTAAATGTAGGAGATTCGTTTTGAGCTCTACAGTAATCACTAATCAATTCAGACCTTCTTCTGTGGAGCTGTAATAAGAACGTGGCTGTGAAATGTGAACCAGCTACACATCCCTCTAAGAGTCAAGCGGCAACTAACAAATTAACTGAACTGCCTTTCAAAATCTGCACTGAAAGCCAGAGCAGTGGTGCATGTACACACAACGCACACAGCTGTGTTTTATTTCACTTGTGCATTCCTAAAATCTGGTTCCCGTAGAGTTACTCAGATCTACAAATAATGCAGCGTTTCTGGACACGTGTGGCATACAGCACTTCACCGTGCACTAATACAAGAGATTATAACCTGATAGTTGTACCCATAAATGTGCGCCATGTCACACAGTCTTCTGGCGGGCCACATATGTTGTGATTTGGTAGTACAGAGGTGTTGTTGTTGTGATCTTCAGTCCAAAGACTGGTTCGATGCAACTCTCTGTGCTACTCTATCCTGTGCAAACCTTTTCATCTCAGAGTAACTGCTGCGACCGACATCCTTCTGAATTCATCTCTTGGTCTCAATCTACAATTTTTACCCTCCTCGCTTCCCTCCAGTACTAAGTAGGTGATTGTCGATCCCTCAGAATGTTCCTACCGACTTGCCTCTTCTTCTAGCCAAGTTGTGCCACAAAGCTACAGCCCTGTCTCACTCCCTTTTCAATCACTGCTGCCCTTTCATGCCCCTCGACTCCTATAACTGCCATCTGGTTTCTGTACAAATTGTAAATAGCCTTTCGCTCCCTGTATTTATCATGAGAATTTGAAAGAGCTTGTTCCAGTCAACATTGTCAAAAGCCCTCTGTGCCTACAAATGTTGTAAATGTAGGTTTACCGTTCCTTAACCTAGCTTCTAAGATAAGTAGTAGGGTCAGAATTGGCTCGCGTGTTCCTACATTTGAACAGAACCCAAACTGACTTTCCTGAGGCCATCTTCTACCAGTTTCTTCATTTGTCTGTTTTGCAATGGTGACTTATTAAAACGATAGTTTGGTGGTTCACATACCTGTCAGCACCTGCTTTCTGTGGATACGGAATTATTATATTCTTCTTGAAGTCTGAGGATACTTAGCCTGTCTCATACATCTTGCTCACCAGATGGCAGAGTTTTGTCAGGGCTGGCTCTCCCAAGGGTATCAGTAGCTCTAACGGAATGTTGTCTACTTGCGGTGCCTTGTTTCTACTTAGGTGTTTCAGTGCTCTCACCAATTCTTCACACAGTGTCATATCTCCTACCTCATCTTCATCTACGTCCTCTTCCATTTCCATAATAATGCCCCCGACTACATCACCCTTGTATAGACCCTCTATATACTCCTTCCACCTTTCTGTTTTCCCTTCTTTGCTTAGAACTGGGTTTCCATCTGAGATCTTGATATTCATACAAGTGGTTCTCCTTTCACCAAAGGTCTCTAATTTTCCTGTAGGCAGTATCTATCTGGCCCCTAGTGAGATAAGCCTCTACATCCTTACATTTGTCCTCTAGCCATCCCTGCTTAGCCATTTTGCACTTCCTGTCTATCTCATTTTTGAGACTTTTGTATTCCCTTTTGCCTGCTTCATTTACTGCGTTTTTATATTTTCTCCTTTCATCAATTAAATTCAATATTTCTTCTGTTACCCAAGGATTTCTACTAGCCCTCGTCCTTTTTTACCTACTTGATCCTCTCCTGCCTTCACTATTTCATCTCTCAAAGCTACCCATTCTCCTTCTACTGTATTCCATTCCCCTTTTATTGTCCTCTAATGCTCTCTCTGAAACACTCTACAACCTCTGATTTTTTTCAGATTATCCAGGTCCCAACTCCTGAAATTCCTACCATTTTGTAATTTCTTCATTTTTAATATATAGTCCATAACCAGTAAATTGTGTACAGAGTCCACATCTGCCCCTGGAATATGTCATAGAACTTAAAACCTGTTTCCCAAATCTGTCTTACCATCATACAGGGTGTTACAAAAAGGTACGGCCAAACTTTCAGGAAACATTCCTCACACACAAAGAAAGAAAATATGTTATGTGGCCATGTGTCCGGAAACGCTTACTTTCCATGTTAGAGCTCATTTTATTACTTCTCTTCAAATCACATTAATCGTGGAATGGAAACACACAGCAACAGAACGTACCAGCGTGACTTCAAACACTTTGTTACAGGAAATGTTCAAAATGTCCTCCGTTAGCGAGGATACACGCATCAACCCTCCATCGCACGGAATCCCTGATGCGCTGATGCAGCCCTGGACAATGGCGTATTGTATCACAGCCGTCCACAATACGAGCACGAAGAGTTTCTACATTTGGTACCGGGGTTGCGTAGACGAGAGCTTTCAAATGACCCCATAAATGAAAGTCGAGAGGGTTGAGGTCAGGAGAGCGAGGAGGCCACGGAATTGGTCCGCCTCTACCAATCCGTCGGTCACCGAATCTGTTGTCGAGAAGCGTACGAACACTTCGACTGAAATGTGCAGGAGCTCCATCGTGCACGAACCACATGTTGTGTCGTACTTGTAAAGGCACATGTTCTAGCAGCACAGGTAGAGTATCCTGTATGAAATCATAACTGCTCCATTGAGCGTAGGTGGAAGAATGTAGGGCCCATTCGAGACATCACCGACAATGCCTGCCCAAACATTCACAGAAAATGTGTGTCGATGACGTAATTGCACAATTGCGTGCGGATTCTTGTCAGCCCACACATGTCGATTGTGAAAATTTACAATTTGATCACGTCGGAATGAAGCCTCACCCGTAAAGAGAACATTTGCACCGAAATGGGGATTGACACATTGTCGGATGAACCATTCGCAGAAGTGTACCCGTGGAGGCCAATCAGCTGCTGATAGTGCCTGCACACGCTGTACACGGTACGGAAACAACTGGTTCTCCCGTAGCACTCTCCATACAGTGACGTGGTCAACGTTACCTTGTGCAGCAGCAACTTCTCTGACGCTGACATTAGGGTTATCGTCAACTGCACGAAGAATTGCCTCGTCCATTGCAGGTGTCCTCGTCGTTCTAGGTCTTCCCCAGTCGCGAGTCATAGGCCGGAATGTTCCGTGCTCCCTAAGACGCCGATCGATTGCTTCGAACGTCTTCCTGTCGGGACACCTTCGTTCTGGAAATCTGTCTCGATACAAACGTACCGCGCCACGGCTATTGCCCCGTGCTAATCCGTACATCAAATGGGCATCTGGCAACTCCGCATTTGTAAACATTGCACTGATTGCAAAACCACGTTCGTGATGAACACTAACCTGTTGATGCTACGTACTGATGTGCTCGATGCTATTACTGTAGAGCAATGAGTCGCATGTCAACACAAGCAGCGAAGTCAACATTACCTTCCTTCGTTTGGGCCAACTGGCGGTGAATCGAGGAATTACAGTGCACACTGACAAAACTAAAATGAGCTCTAACATGGAAATTTAGCATTTCCGGACACATGTCCACATAACATCTTTTCTTTATTTGTGTGTGAGGAATGTTTCCTGAAAGTTTGGTCGTACCTTTTTGTAATGCCCTGTATAATCAATCTGAAATCTTTTGGTGTCTCCAGGTCTCTTGCACACATACAACCTTCTTTCATGATTCTTAAACCTCCATATTCACCTACTACTTTTCGTTCTCCTCCTTTTCCTACTACTGAATTCCAGTCCCCAATGAGTATTAAATTTTTTTCTCCCTTAACTATGTGAATAATTTCTTTTATCTGATCATACATTTCTTCAGTGCATCATGTGCAGAGCTAGTTCGCATATAAACCTGTACTACTGTGCAAAAGCATTAACCCTGCTGTTTTTAGTAGCTTATCCGCATTCCTAATTTTCATTCATTAATAAACCTACCCCTGCATTATCCCTATCTGATTCTGTATTTATGACCCTGTATTCACCTGACCAGAAGTTCAGTTTCTCCTGCCAATCAACTAACTAATTCCCATTATATCTAACGTTAACCTATCCATTTCCATTTTTAAATTTTCCAACCTATCTGCCCAGTTAATGGGTCTGACATTCAACGCTCCAATCCATAAAACCCCTGTTCTGTTTCTCCTGATAATGATGTTCTCCTGAGCAGTTCCTGATCGGAAATCCAATTGAGGAAGTATTATACCTCTGTAGTGTTTTACCCGAGAGGATGTCATCATTATTTAACCATACAGCAAAGCTGTATGTCCCCAGGAAAACTTACGGCTGTAGTTTCCCCTTGCTTTCAGCTGTTTGCAATACAAGCACAGAAAGACAATTTTGCGTGATGTTACAAGGCCAGTTCAGTCAATTGCCCAGACTGTTGCCCATTGCAACTACTGAAAAGGCTACTGCTCTTCTTCAGGAACCACACGTTTGTCTGACCTCTCAACAGATACCCCTCTGTTCTGGGTGCACCTACAGTATGGTTATCTGCATCTGTATCACGCAAGCCTTCCCATTAACGGCAAGGTCCAAGGTTCACGAGGGGGGGGGGTTAATAGTGCAGAGCTACATAATTACAATAGCTGACAGCAGTCATTTTGAACACAGCCGAGGGTCATGTGAAATCACTCACATTCAGTTCTCTCAGGAAGTAATAAGGGTTTAGTTTATTTCCAAGACAGCAATCAAATTTTGTTTAAATAGTGTGCATACACGTAACACACACATTTTAACAGTGGTCTTGCTCTATGCCTTCTAATTGATTGCACAAACTGATGCCAGATATTTTATGAAACTGCCCACATTACCATTCTCATTTTGTTTCAGGGTATCTGTCCAAGTAGTTGCACTGCACAAAAATAGCAATCTTCAGTCTCCTTAGATTTTGTTGGTGTGGATTGGTGTAGCAATTCCTCCTGATTCCATGTCGTTTGTGGTGGCCATAGTTTTTCCGTTATTCAGTCTGATTCACCCAGAAGCCTCCATGTCATTTCCTTCTGCAGCACTATTGGTGGAAGCTGCTACAGCATCACTTTCTTGTCACGAGGTTGCATCTCTCTCAAATGTACAAAATAATGATTGGATCAAAAGCTCAGATTAGCAAAGGATGGTAAAGGAAGTAAGGCCTTGCACTTTGATAGGACCCATCCCGGCATTACGCTGAAGTGATTTAGAGAAATAACAGAACATCTAAAATGGGATGGCTGGACACGGGTTTGAACCACTGTCTTTCTGAATACGATTCCATTGTGCTATCCACTGCTCCACCTCGTTCAGCATAATTTAGATATAGTAGCCTGTTTGGTGTTGTGGGTAGTGAAGAAAAAAAAATTTGTTACGTAGTATCTGCACGTCACAATAAATGCACACATAAAGTTCTGATGTCTGTGGTTCTATAACTTGTAGCTGCAGCAGTAGATTTAGCAGTAGTACTAGCAGTTGCAAAAATTGCATTTCTGTAAATTATATTTAGCCTTGACAGCAATAAACTAGGATATTGAGATGTTTAATTGAATTGAGTAATCTGTACATTCCTGCTGCTGGTAATTATTAAAATCAGTGCTCAAACATACTGCCATCAAT
The DNA here is from genome assembly GCF_023898315.1 of Schistocerca nitens. Taxonomy (NCBI): domain Eukaryota; kingdom Metazoa; phylum Arthropoda; class Insecta; order Orthoptera; family Acrididae; genus Schistocerca; species Schistocerca nitens. The sequence continues at coordinate 134,549,323 of NC_064624.1, forward strand.
TAAAGATTGTATTTACTTACTAGGTCACAAAGAGACATATACAAATATGAAAACTTACCTGAGGAATACAGATACTGTGGCAGCAGAAGTGAAGAGAGATACAAAGTTTTCACTTTGACACACTAAGTGCTGATTCAGATAGCAAGGTTGGATGGGATTTCTGGATGAATTATATTTTTACAGATTGACACTCCCATCTTGAATTAAGGTCATGAAGTATCTCATTTATGTGTTACATACAAGCCTTGCAAAACACTAATTGCAAAAGCTGCAAAGAATCCACAACCTGAATGGTACATAAATAACTGAAGAGTTCATGCATGAAATTAACTCGCAAAAAATGCGAGGGCAAAGCCGTTTCAGTAGGTTAATCATAGTAACTTATAAACTGGAATTATGTTAAGTAATTGTTAATGAAGTTGAATACCTATTTAGATGTAAGTAATGCTCTTTTTGAAATTGAAGTTCTGATGGTAGCGTACAGCCAGCGCAAACAGTTGAAAATAATTAGCACCTAATAGCACAAGGGCAAGAATTTATTTGGAGACTACTGTAGGATATACTATCAAGTACCGTATGTGGGCTGTTTATAATGCAAAAGGTGAACGTTGATTCCTTACAGAATCTGTTCCACATACAAGTGTCGTACTATCTTCTCACTTGTGAAACTTTGCTGATCTATCCGATTGCACGATTGAAGGTTTTAAACACACATCCCCGTTCTTCCACGAGGAAGCCGTTTTGCTAGCAAGTCCAAAGTTGGCAGCAGTGCAAGTCGAGATGCACTCCACTTTGCAGCGCTGGAGTCGTGGCGTGTTTACCAGGGCAGTACAGCCTCGTATAAAGGGAAGTACAGCCATCGTATTCTGCTGCGTTCGCCGCCATCCACAGTTGGCTGAAATCACATCTTGTAACATTAGCAGCCGTTGTGGGCCCAAGCATTGTGTGTGAGGCATGGGCAGTGTTGTGTAGTTTCGTAGTTTTAAGTAGAATACTGCCTCAGTGCTGTGCTTTTGGCTTTTTGTTCTGAGGCAGAAAGGGAGGTAAACTGTACAGAATTCCTTCTGAAGGTAGAGATGCAGCAAGAAGGAGAATATGGCCGATGAAAACCAGCAGAGTCAACTGGCAGCCCACATGAGACTCTCGCTTCTGTATGGAAAGTACAGTTTTCATTCATTAGTGCAAATAATCTTAAGGTTCAACATTCGCTGTGTAACAGAATTGCTGTATTTCGACTCGCTTAGTGATCAGATTTGGTGTGTCATTACATGTGGTTCGTCTCAAACCGGTCACATTTGTTTTTAAAAGGTACGTTGTGTGCAAGCCCATTTTTTTGGACAAACCATAGTGAAAGCTACACGTCTCTAGTTAATCTGTAATGTACTGACTGCTATAGAGGCATATTTTTTGCAACACGAAAGGTGTAATAGGTAAACACGGTTTTTCGTTTAGTATTCAGTGTGTAGGTCCAATTGTCGAAGATGGAAAGTAAAGTATTTGGATGTTTTAATGTATGTTGTTGGCTACGGCTATGTGTACTTCAAAGATCAATTAACAGTGCCTCATTTTCAGTAAATTTTGTGAAAATAATTGGCATGATACTGACGTGCCCCTGTAAAGTACCTGTTACTTGCATTTAATAGTGTAGGCCTACCCTTTCGACAAACATTGAAATAAATAAAAAGAATAGCATAGTTGAATTGTATCGTCAGTCGTAACAGTACAGTATATTTATAATTAACTCTTTTAATACGGCATCTTGTATATTCAACAGTCTCAGATACAAATACTACACTATGTGATGAAAAGTATCCGGACACATGCCTGAAAATGACTTAAACGTTCCTGGCGCCCACTCTTAGCCTTGATGACAGCTTCCACTCTCGCTTGCATACGTTCAATGAGGTGCTGGAAGTTTTCTCAGGGAATGGCAGCCCATTCTTCACGGAGTGCTGCACTGAGGAGGGGTATCGATGTCGGTCGGTGAGGCCTGGCACGAAGTCCGCATTCTGAAACGTGCCAAAGATGTTCCCTAGGATTCAGGTCAGGACTCTGTGCAGGCCAGTTCATTACAGGGATGTTATTGTCATGTAACCACTCCGTCGCAGGCCATGCAATACAAACAGGTGCTCAATCGTGTTGAAAGATGCAATCACCATCCCCGAATTGCTCTTCAACAGTGGAAAGCAAGAAGGTGCTTAAAACATCAATGTAGGCGTGTGATACTGCCACGCAAAACAACAAGGGGTGGAAGCCCACTCCATGGAAAACACGACCACACCATATAACACCGCTGCCTCTGAATTTTGCTGTCGACACTACATATGCTGACAGATGACGTGCACCAGGCATTCGGAATACCCACACCCTGCCTTCGGATCGCCACATTGTGTACCGTGATTTGTCACTCCACACAACGTTTCTCCGCTGTTCAATCGTCCAATGTTTACACTCGCTGCACCGTGCGCTCAACCTTGAAATCCAGTATTTACTGTCAAAAACAGTCTTGATCACAATTTATTTATTACGGTGAGTACCGATTGGTGGTAGTGATTTACCACCAGAAGGAGGTTCTTACTCATTGCTCTTAAGATGACCACAGTAGTGGTCGAAACCGGTCACTGTAATAAATAAATCGTGATCGAGACTGTTTTTGATAGTAAATATTTGTAACACATTGACCACTGTTCACTCCCGTAATGTACTTAAAAGTAACTTGAAATCAAAGTTCCCAAGTGGTAAACCAAATGCTGTGCCAACCATTTTTGGTGATCGTAAGGCTCTTGCCGAGAGGAAACCTGTTGGCCTACTAGAGAAACGAACTGAGGATACAGGTAACTGGAAAATAATGCTCACAGCTTCAATTGCTATATGCATACGTCATGCTTTCACTTGCTCCTGAATTATGACACTCTGAAAATCTCGTGTGACTGCTAACAGCACACATTTGTTGTTTTGATCAGTAGGACACACAGAATTTCCCTTCACAGCATTATGCTTGCAGAAAGTAGGCTTACTAGTATCGTAGTAATTGTCGTACGAAACACTTTGTCAGTTGAGTACAGTAAGCATATACCTTTTTAAAGTTGTTGTAAATGTGTTGCTTAGAGTTCCTTCTTTAGAAGTTATATTTTGTACACTCATTTTAACCCTGAGTTGTGTACAGAAGAAGACTAAAACATTTCATTTGCAAGAGCTGTATATTTTTGAAACTGACATGTCCAGGGTCTGTTGATGGAGGGAACAAAATACTTCACCACAAGGCAATTTAGTGAACAGGACCACATGTCTCAGACACACAGTCCGCTTGTATTGGTATCTGATGAAATATAAAGTAATGTAATTTCTCGTACCTTTATGCTATATCGTTTCAACTGCTTGCCATTGGACACTGTATATACCGTATTTCTAATTTACAGTTAAATGTTATACACAAATGGGAAACCTGATGCTTTGATTTGTTACCACAGCTGGCTAAAGTTTCCTTAAAAGCCTGTAGTGTTTCCCATACCATTTGTGTTTTTCAGACTCTGTATACAGAGCTTTGCCTTTATTGGTAATATGTAGCACAACAGGTGCTAAGGTGTCCAATGTTGTGGTTAGGTCTGGTCCTGATTATTTAATCTTTTATTCTAAATAATAATTACTTGCACTTACAGGTAATCTCCACTAAAACCCACATCAGGAAGTAACACTTGCCTCACAGCTCTTGTAATTTAAGTATTCAGTTCTCACGTGCTGCGTTATTATTGAAGTGTTGTAAAGTGAAGCTCTTTTACAATCTATTGCTGTCAGGTTCCTGTGATGCCTAGCAAAGAGCCTACAGATTTTTGGAAACACTATAGTAGTGTTTGTTGAGAATTAAATATAATTGGTCATCTACAATTGCACTTTAGGATATGACATTACTTTACCATTTCATAGTATTAAGAGCATACTTGGAATATTACCACTCAGACTGTCATAGACTTGCTTCAGTCTTTTGAAAGTAAGATTTTGGCATCTTACGAATCTTTAAATTACGTGCCACAGCCTACTGAGAAACAATTACTGGCTACCTAAAAACATATTACAGTATTAAATGCTTTTTATGTTTGAAGATTGTAATATTGCAAATATGTGTTCCAGAGGTTGGAGAGCCTTCGAATGTGCCCAATGACATCAGTCCTGCAGCGAACTTGGACACAACAGAAGATGAAGTGACCACCCTGAAGAACCTAGCTTCAGGCTGGAATTGAAGCTTTCAAGAGAAAACTCATCCTCTCTCAGAAAAGGGAGAGAAGAGTGTCTTTAGAAAAAGACAGCCTCTTTGCGAGTCTGCGCTGTTTATTCGGTGCAGATCAGTTTGCAGTATGAGCGAAGGGGACACGTAAAGGTAGCAAATGGTCAGTGGAAAGGGCTAAAAATTAGACCACCTTGTAGTAGTATGGGGTACAAAGTCCTGCTGGAAAATAAATTACCATTTCCTTGAGATAGAACACCAATATGTTCGCTACAGAGCATAAAATTTAGACCTGGTGTGCTGAGGGAGCTTGTGAGTTCCCTGAAAGACAAGCTTGACCTCATTTTACCAGTGGAGAAACATGCTGTTCTGATGATGGATGATGTTAGTATCACTCCATCATTCGAAGATGATTGAGCATTGGCTGCACCATTGATAATGATACGACACCTCCACCAGATCTCGCCCTTGCAAAAACTATAGCTTCTAATGTATTAGTTGTTATGCTGGGTGGTATTACCTCAAGATGGAAACAAACAATTGGTTACCATAACACAGGGCCATCTTTTTAAAGTTCTCACGCCAGACATCATTATAAGCTTTATTAGGGAATCTTAGGCACTCGTACAATGTTCGCTACATTGCGTCAGTGACGGGAGGGCAAAATTGAGCTCTAAGGCGAGAATTTGCAATTGTTGTCGAAAGGTTTTCAAAATTAGTTTCTGCCAGTGTCTTTGTGATGAGAATTGGAAACTAATTTTCCTCACAGATACACCACACATTTTGAAAAACGAGGATTCACTTAGTCAATGGGCAATCGGTCTTCCTCTGACGAAATGTTGTCGAGGGACGTGATCTGCCTCGTAATGAGGTACATATAAATCGTGTATAGCAGTGGCTTGAGGTAGACAGTGGTTTAAGTCTTAAACTGGCACCAAAACTGTGTGAGGGAAGTCTGAGGCCAAACCATTACGAGAAAATGAAAGTTGGCTCGGCTACTGCCATAATTAACAGCCAGACTGCAGCAGCCAGTGAGTATGCTGTCAAGACAGAGAAACTGCAGAAAAATACTTTAACCACAGCACGGTTTGTAAAGCACGTTCGTAAGTGGTCTTGCCTCATGACATCCAGAGCTCCAGTTATGGCTCTTAGTCGTTCTGATGAACAAACATACAGTGAGGCTCTCTGTCATCTTTAGGACACTCTGTGATTATTTGAAAACTTGAAAATTGGCCTGAACAGTGCCTGGAAACCAGTTCAGTGTGGTGTAGTTTTGACAGCTGGAGGTATTTTGGAATTGCAGAACACATTCCTGAATGAGAAGAAATTTAAATTTTTGCTAATAAGTAGATATACACGAGATACCTTGGAAAATCTGTTAGCAATGCCCCACTTCAAAAATCCAGTACCAACACTACGAGAAGTAAAATCGTCACTGAGGGTTATTACTCTCTCAGTTCTTTAATACTGTCACTGATAATAATGAAATGAAGGCAGTAGTTTGCAGGCAGAACTACTGGGGGAATCTGTAAGTGAAGATGGGGATGTGTGTGCTGAGGAAGTTGGTGAGCCACTTTGTAACACTGTGTGTGATGAAGAGCAGCAGTTTCAATACTATTTGTGTGGTCACACTGTGCAAAGAAAATCTCTGTACCTGTCTGAACGTGCTTTTACATCTGAAGTCCTTCACAGATACCTCACTTATTGAGCCATCAAGTGAGGTTTTCAGTGTGTTGCAAAAGGCAGAGATGTGTTTGAGAAGCAACAAGAAGAAATTACTCTCAGGTGAATTGTTGCTCTCTGATGTAGCCACTGCCGTGCCTGCATCAGTGAAGGAGAAAGTAGTTTTCCCAGCCTGCCACAGTGCTCAGGAGAAAATAATTCACAGTTTCCTGGCAACAAGAATTCATCTGGTTCCAAGGGAGGGAAATAAAAGATACCAGGGTGTAGTGACACAAGGCAGTAGAAGCAGGCCATGAGAAAGTTACTGCAGAAACTGTGATTTCCAAAATCATTCTTTAGTAAATGATTTGAAAAATTGACATCCAAACTTCATTTGGTTGCCAATTTCTCTTCAAGTGGTCTCATTTTTGTTTAAATCACAGTGATTTTTATAAATTTTTGTTCTATGTTTCTTGCTGAGTATGGAGTATTTTTATTATATCATATATTATTTGCAAGTAAACTATGTTGCTCTCCAGGTTTCAGATTGAGGCATATATAAATAAAAACTTCACCCTTCTGACCTGTGTACATATTTGACATCTGTGCTTTGCCACCAACTTTGTGTCTTCCTTGTGCTTCATTTATGTCGTTTATATTTTTCTCTGGATTTTAATAGCTTTTTATACATACAATGTACCCATATTTTATATAATATTGTAGAGAGGACAAAAGTATACATTCACTCAGTAAGAACATTAGCTTGTACTCTATACTCTTTTCTAGTTCAGAATGAAATAGCACATATGCAAAATCTGCTGAAGAATACTTGTTTCCAAACAAGGTAAAAAGTAAATGTCATTACAAGTAAATGTCGTGCATATTTTGTATTGTAACAGCTATTTTTATTTATTATCAAAATTTAGCATTTTATGTTGAAGACCGGGAATATGTGAATGGAAATGCAGTCAACTGGGGGAACTTTGCCCCACTTTAGACCATTTTTTGAAAATACTGCCCACAAAATATGTTACTTGTTGCAACACATGTTGTAGTTACAGTTACTGAGCATTTTTTATAGTAAAAATATAGACAAATTGACTGTTTGCTGTAATATTTTAATATTTATACTGATAAAGTTGCTCTGCTATTCTGGCTAAGTTTATGTCAGTCTTGGACAACACATTATTTTACCTACATAAAATACTCTGGGTAATTTTAAGCCATTCCAAAAGTAAATCGGTGGTTAATAAGTAGCCTAAATAAATTGTTCTATTTCAGTAATGCAGGTTTACTTTGAAATTTAAAGATGTTATTAACAGTTTTTAGGCTAAGGGGTTGTAAATGTAAAAATAACACATTCGTTAAGGATATTTTTGATAACACGTATTACAAATAATAGTGCACACATTGGCTTCAAAGTAGAACAACACTTTCAGTAATACCATATATTAAATACATTCCGTCAAACATTTTCACTTATTTAGCGTAGATGTTCACTGCTATTATGGACCACGCCCCTTTCTGTTAACAGGTATTGGGCGAGATTCAGCTTTTCTGTTAATACACTGTCTTTACAGTACAAGACTCCACCTTAGCTTTGAAGCCAAAAACTATTTCTTTTCCCCTTTCTTGATCCTGCATTTGCAACTTATTTTAAATGAGATATACTTGCATTACGTATCTGCTACAGTGACATTTCCAGCGTATGATTTACCTTCATACAGTGTAATGACATATTTATGTGAAAGCCATACTCAAAGATAAATGTAAATTTAGTGAAGAATTCTATCAACAAGCCTAGAACCATGTTCCCTTATTGGTAGTGACAGACATGACGTTTATAAGTTCCCTGTGAGGCTGCTGTTTACACCTAATTCAGCTGATTTCATGCTACTATCAGCAGCATCTCCAGGCTCATTATTTCAGTTTGTGTGTCTGAACACTGCAGCTTGAGTTCTTACACATTTCATTGTTTTTGCGTTTATCTTGGTCCCAATGGGAAAGGTTGCAGGAACTTGATTTAACCATTCAGTTAATTTCATTCATTTCTGGTCTTTTGTCTTATTTTACATTTCTGTTACTTAGTTTCCAATCCATCTGAACAGCAAAGAAAAGTCAGAAGAGGTAATAGGACGTTTTAAAGGTAATCTAATTACAAAATAGAAATCTTAGAGACAAAACTGCCTCTGTTAGCAGATACAACGAAAAATAGTGAGTGGTATTGTACAAAGTTATGACTGGTAAAAAAATTTGACCTGGTTGACTGTAGAGTATGGTTTAAATGTATATTTAGGATGCTCACGACAATAAATTGTTTTTGTTCAACACATTATAATGTAAAAAAAAATTATGCACGGTGCACGTACCGAACCTACAACCTTATATTCAGTGAATATTGACGTTACTGGCAGACTACTATTTCTGATCCCCCCCATGAACCATTGACCTTGCCGTTGGTGGGGAGGCTTGCGTGCCTCAGCGATACAGATGGCCATACCGTAGGTGCAACGACAACATAGGGGTATCTGTTGAGAGGCCAGACAAACGTGTGGTTCCTGAAGAGGGGCAGCAGCCTTTTCAGTAGTTGCAGGGGCAACAGTCTGGATGATTGACTGATCTGGCCTTGTAACATTAACCAAAACGGCCTTGCTGTGCTGGTACTGCGAACGGCTGAAAGCAAGGGGAAACTACAGCCGTAATTTTTCCCGAGGTCATGCAGCTTTACTGTATGATTAAATGATGATGGCGTCCTCTTGGGTAAAATATTCCGGAGGTAAAATAGTCCCCCATTCGGATCTCTGGGCGGGGACTACCCAAGAGGACGTCTTTATCAGGAGAAAGAAAAATGGCGTTCTTCGGATCGGAGCGTCGAATGTCAGATCCCTTAATCGGGCAGGTAGGTTAGAAAATTTAAAAATGGAAATGGATAGGTTAAAGTTAGATATAGTGGGAATTAGTGAAGTTCGGTGGCAGGAGGAACAAGACTTTTGGTCAGGTGATTACAGGGTTATAAATACAAAATCAAATAGGGGTAATGCAGGAGTAGGTTTAATAATGAATAAAAAAATAGGAGTGCGGGTTAGCTACTACAAACAGCATAGTGAACGCATTATTGTGGCCAAGATAGACACAAAGTCCATGCCTACTACAGTAGTACAAGTTTATATGCCAACTAGCTCTGCAGATGATGAAGAAATAGATTAAATGTATGACGAGATAAAAGAAATTATTCAAGTAGTGAAGGGAGACGAAAATTTAATAGTCATGGGTGACTGGAATTCGTCAGTAAGAAAAGGGAGAGAAGGAAACATAGTAGGTGAATATGGATTGGGAGGAAGGAAATAAAGAGGAAGCAGCCTTGTAGAATTTTACTAACACTTGGTTCAAGAATCATAAAAGAAGGTTGTATACATGGAAGAATCCTGGAGATACTAGAAGGTATCAGATAGATTATATAATGGTAAGACAGAGATTTAGGAACCAGGTTTTAAATTGTTAGACATTTCCAGGGGCAGATGCGGATTCGGACCACAATCTGTGGGTTATGAACTGCAGATTGAAACTGAAGAAACTGCAAAAAGGTGGGAATTTAAGGAGATGGGACCTGGATAAACTGAAAGAACCAGAGGTTGTAGAGAGTTTCAGGGAGAGCATAAGGGAACAATTGACAGGAATGGGGGAAAGAAATACAGTAGAAGAAGAATGGGTAGCTCTGAGGGATGAAGTAGTGAAGGCAGCAGAGGATCAAGTAGGTAGAAAGACGAGGGCTAGTAGAAATCCATGGGTAACAGAAGAAATATTTCAATTTAATTGACGAAAGGAGAAAATATAAAAATGCAGTAAATGAAGCAGGCAAAAAGGAATACAAACGTCTCAAAAATGAGTTCGACAGGAAGTGCAAAATGCCTAAGCAGGGATGGCTAGAGGACAAATGTAAGATGTAGAGGCTTGTCTCACTAGGGGTAAGATAGATACTGCCTACAGGAAAATTAAAGAGACCTTTGGAGAGAAGAGAACCACTTCTATGAATATCAAGAGCTCCGATGGAAACCCAGTTCTAAGCAAAGAAGGGAAGGCAGAAAGGTGGAAGGAGTATATAGAGGGTTTATACAAGGGCGATGTACTTGAGGACAATATTATGGAAATGGAAGAGGATGTAGATGAAGATGAAATGGGAGATAAGATACTGCGTGAAGAGTTTGACAGACCACTGAAAGACCTGAGTCGAAACTAGGCCCCCGGAGGAGACAACATTCCATTGGAACTACTGACGGCCTTGGGAGAGCCAGTCCTGACAAAACTCTACCATCTGGTGAGCAAGATGTATGAGACAGGCAAAGTACCCTCAGACTTCAAGAAGAATATAATAATTCCAATCCCAAAGAAAGCAGGTGTTGACAGACGTGAAAATTTCCGAACTATCAGTTTAATAAGTCACAGCTGCAAAATACTAACGCGAATTCTTTACAGACGAATGGAAAAACTGGTAGAAGTGGACCTCGGGGAAGATCAGTTTGGATTCCGTAGAAATGTTGGGACACGTGAGGCAATACTAACCTTAAGACTTATCTTAGAAGAAAGATTAAGAAAAGGCAAACCTACATTTCTAGCATTTGTAGACTTAGAGAAAGCTTTTGACAATGTTAACTGGAATACTCTCTTTCAAATTCTGAAGGTGGCAGGGGTAAAAATACAGGGAGCGAAAGGCTATTTACAATTTGTACAGAAACCAGATGGCAGTTATAAGAGTCACGGGGCATGAAAGGGAAGCAGTGGTTGGGAAAGGAGTGAGACAGGGTTGTAACCTCTGCCCGATGTTATTCAATCTGTATGTATTGAGCAAGCAGTAAAGGAAACAAAAGAAAAATTCGGAGTAGGTATTAAAATTCATGGAGAAGAAGTAAAAACTTTGAGGTTTGCCGATGACATTGTAATTCTGTCAGAGACAGCAAAGGACTTGGAAGAGCAGTTGAATGGAATGGAATGGATAGCGTCTTGAAAGGAGGATATAAGATGAACATCAACATAAGCAAAATGAGGATAATGGAATGTAGTCAAATTAAATTGGGTGATGCTGAGGGAATTAGATTAGGAAATGAGACACTTAAAGTAGTAAAGGAGTTTTGCTATTTAGGGAGTAAAATAACTGATGATGGTCGAAATAGAGAGGATATAAAATGTAGACTGGCAATGGCAACGAAAGCGTTTCTGAAGAAGAGAAATTTGTTAACATCGAGTATAGATTTAAATGTCAGGAAGCCTTTTCTGAAAGTATTTGTATGGAGTGTAGCCATGTATGGAAGTGAAGCATGGACAATAAATAGTTTGGACAAGAAGAGAATAGAAGCTTTCAAAATGTGGTGCTGCAGAAGAATGCTGAAGATAAGGTGGGTAGATCACATAACTAATGAGGTATTGAATAGGATTGGGGAGAAGAGAAGTTTGTGGCACAACTTGACTAGAAGAAGGGATCGGTTGGTAGGACATGTTTTGAGACATCAAGGGATCACAAATTTAGCCTCGGAGGGCAGCGTGGAGGGTAAAAATCGTAGAGGGAGACCAAGAGATGAATACACTAAGCAGATTCAGACGGATGTAGGTTGCAGTAGGTACTGGGAGATGAAGAAGCTTGCACAGGATAGAGTAGCATGGAGAGCTGCATCAAACCAGTCTCAGGACTGAAGACCACAACAACAACAACATTATTTCTGATGGAACCTGGCCAAATATTTGTAGTATACTAATAAGAGTACAGTTGTTACAGTTCCCTACAGCCTACTTTTGATCATACGACTAGTTTTACCTCAACACATTTGAAACAAATTGTATTCTCTTGTACTTTCGTAATCATTCTCCTAATGCTATGAAGAATTTGCAGAAAAAATGTTGTGGGATAGGGCTGACAAAGATATAAAGCATGCCTAATCATAAAGCCACGTTTGTCAATTCTATTTACTAGGGTACCGCGCAATGCTTCATTTCATATAACAAAAGAGACATTGGGTGAATTTTCGTACTACGAAGTAACAGGAACAAGAGGTAAGCTGATATAGAGCTTTAAATTAGCGACTTCTTTTTCCCTGCACTTGCGACCTAATATTGGACTTACTAACAGTTGGATAGGACCGATTTAGTGCTAATTACGAAACAGGTGTTCAAACTCGATACCGCATCAAGAACTGCGATATCTGCTTTCGCTACTAATAAAGAATAGCAGGCAAAAAACTATTGTGCTCCCAGCAGCAAATGCTTTTCGACTCATTTAGCTTTAATTTGTTGAGATTTTTTGTTGCAAAATATCCGACATGTTCCTTTTGCAGCCACTGATTAGTCTTAGCAGTGCAATGGAGAGCTGAGTGTACTCCTTCAGTAAACACTGCTAAACACGCTGCAGCAGTTAATGTATCGCAACTCCTGACTTGACCCGGGGTCTACCATTCCATCTGAGCACCAAGCTAGCGACCAATGAGTGTTCAGAAGTGGGCGATACCGAGTATCCAATCAGATAGCGCCTTATAAAAGCTGTATTGCCGGGATGGGAACAGCCAAAACCCAGGCGATCATTGTAGGCAAAACCAGCCCTTCCTTCCGCCTCCTTGATTTCTACATCACCATCTATGGCCGTCCTATCGCCCTCACTCCCACCCTTAAGTACCTTGGCGTCACCCTCGACCGTCGCCTCTCCTGGACTCCCCACCTCCGGACAATCCAAGCCAAGGCACGCTCCCGACTCAGTCTCCTCAAGCTCCTCTCCGGCCGTACGTGAGGTCTGGACCCCTCCACCATCCTCCACACCTATAAATCCCTCATCCGCCCTATCCTTTGTTATGCCCATCCGGCTTGGATCTCCGCCCCCCCTCCCTTTTATAAATCCCTCCAAATCCTTGAACGCCATGCTCTCCGCCTCGCCTATCGCATCCGTCTCCCCTCCCCCATGCGGATCCTGTATGATCTCATCCCCTTCCCCCACCTCCTCCTTTTCCTTGAAAGGATACGGATCCTGTACACCTCCCGTAAACTCGACCCTCCTCACCCGCTCGTCTCCCCGATACTCACCCACCCCCGCCTGCTGCCGCGCCTGTATTCCCACGTCCCACCCGGTCTCCATCTCTCAACCCTCCTTACCCTCTCCCAAGGTGGCTTCCGCCAGCTCCCCCTCCCTGATGATGTCCTCCTCCCCTGCATCTACCCCTCCTATCAACTTTGATCCTCCCCCCCCCCACCTCCTGTGTCCTTTCCTTTAGGCACCCTCCCTCCCCCCCTTTCCCTTCCCTTCTCTTTCCTTTCCCCCCTCCCTCCTACCCTCTCCCCCGGGCTACCCCTCCCCCTCTCTCCTTTGCCCATGGCATCTCTGCTCTCCCCTCTCCCATTTCCCCTTCCTCCTCCTCCACCACCTCTCTTGGCAGGTCCCCGGACTCGTACACGCTCAGTGAACATTTGCGCGCCGGAGATCATCGCCATCAGTGTTTAGTGTGTGTGCTTCATTTTGTGTTTCGTGCAGTTACAACTCAACTGTTCACATGTGCCGTCGCCGTTCTCCGTGTTTTGTGCGCCGTGTCTCCAAGTGTTAGTGTTTTTTTTCGTCCAACGTGAACGGCTTCTTGTTTATTGTTTTTTTTTATCTCCATTTTTTGCCCGCCGTTTTTTGTATTGTATATATCACCTCTCTGTCATGTTTATTGTTCCACTTAAGGCTGAAGAGCAGCGTACTATGCTGCTGACAGCCCGCCTGTATAGGTGTTTAAAATTACAATAAAGGAAAAAAAAAAAAAAAAAAAAGATGGGAACAGCTGATGTTTGTTGTAGCCTAGTAGGAAAGTACATACAAAGGCGTGGATATTTATATTTAGTTGTGAAAACTTGTTTTTTTTTTTTTTTCCTGTGAAAGTTATATTTCTTCGCGGAAATTGTAGGTGCTTCTTTATGAATAGTGTGCTAAGATTACAAGTACGAATATGTTGTGCCTTAGTGATGATTATCCACCGTAAAATCGGAGAACTGTCGATTTATCGCGTAGAACGTAAAGCTTTTGGTGTGGTTGTTACTATAAACCTTGAATGTAATTTACTCTTGATTTTGTATTAACACAGTGAAATATAATAATCATTCTACTATAGAACAATAAAACTGTCAGCTTAAGAAAACGTGACAAATCACAAATTTTGTTGCGCTAAGAGTTTGTTTATAAATAACTAAGCTACCAGTCACAATTTTTTCTGTTCTTTATATTTTGCACGAATCGTTGTGCTAAATAATAACCATTATCAATTGCATTCTTCACCATCTTGTGACATTTTTTCGTGGTGTTTTCGCTTGTAACCATATATGTGCGTTTGTTATTTTTTTTTACGTATGCCTGTATTGTGCTCAGAAAATTGGACCACAGAAGAATTTAAGGACAACAGAAGAACCAGAACCCCACACAAACACCACGAAAAAATGGCATAGTATACAGAACAATGCACTTCAAAATGAGAATTATTTCTCGAAACGCGTCGTGAAAAATATAAATAAAAGTAAAAATCGTGTGGTAGCAGTTATTTATAAACAAAGCCATTGTTTCCACAGTCGTTGCTGGCTTTCACAAGCCATGTCTAACGCATAAAATCAAATTATTGCGGTATTTTTATTAATTTTTAAAATTTATGTGTCCGCAGAGAAATATTAATTAAATGGTACGTGTTTATTTTTTAAATTACACATAGATTACTAGTTTTGAGTCTATAAGAGTGCAAAGGATGCCACAGAACATTATTGGTGTAAATGATTCCCACAAATTTGGTCAAAGGTATACAACAAATTTATTAACTAAAATTTGGGCTACTGCACTGTAAATGAGTATTTGAAATACCTGTGGACAACCACATATTCATCAGTACTATGTAACAACATGTGCCATAATCAGGAATGCCAGCCTAATTACAGGAAACCGCAAACTGTAAGAAACTAGAGGTCAATGGAAGCGTCTGATCCCACCTGTGCGCCTTCACTCGCAACATAAGGGTGTTGTGGTGTGACACGTCATTATGGCACAGAGCTATGAGCTGGTTTATTATGAGAAAACTAAGACATCTGGATCTGTAAGAACATCATTCTATTGTCAGACATTTATGAAATATGGTCAAAGTTGTCTTAAATTTACTTTCTTTTTTTTAGGTGCCCATTTAAAAAAGTATTTTTCGAAGTTGCGTTTGTATTGCAGATGTTTTGATCTTATGACTCAACTTTTTACTGTGCAAAAGTAATCTCTTCAGAAAAGACTGACCAAGGCTCAATAAAACCATACATAGAGTTTCACAGCTGCTGACCAGTATTTTGGTGTATTACTCATACATTTTTTATTATTATTATGAATTTGGCCAGTTATGGGCCGCATACAACTTAAGACTTATGGTGTTTCTTTTTCTTCCGTTCTTCCCAGTACTACATCATTTTCTCGCCAACTGCTCGTCTCTGCTCATCTGTCCACACTCTCTTGGGTCGAGGTTTTGGCGCATCTTCTTCATAGCTTGCGTTTTCTATAGGTGGCCTAAAGTTATTCCTGTCACGTATTATTTCTTCTGTAACACCTATTTTGTTGGTGTCTTTCTTTACTGCTTCTATCCATCCTACACAAAAAAAATTTTTTTCCAAAGCACACACAACATATGTATGAGAGGTCAACATATGTAAGTATGCAACAGTACCTATGGGGATTTTTGGGGCATTATCCTGGATAAAAACGAGTAGAATATAATACAATACATCTTATCCCAATTTTGCTAAAAATGATTCCATGGCAGCATCTAATTAGTGTATTGCTCTTTCATGACCTTTTTACAGTATTAAATGTTACTATTTAACTGACTCTTTCCTCTTTAATTGTTTCTAGGACTGTACATCATTTTCATGCACGTAGGATGAAACATGGACACATTAACAAATGAAGTAATCTTCCAGTTTGTTAATATATCTGTTTGCCCCAATAGAAGTTGAATGTAGCACAGTCAGCCATGATACATTAGGTAAATTGCCAGTACCAGACCTCAAAGGCTTTTAAGGCACAGTAAAATATGCTTACTATACGCGTGTTGTGATGGAATCATTATAAAGAAGCGTAGAATGTACTTACCTTCAATACATTTTTTTTAGTCGAATCAGAAAATATGATGTGCTCATGTAATAGTTCAGGCTAAGCTCATAAAACTACATTCATACGGGTCCAAAAGTCTTACTTGTGTTATTTTTATACAAATTAAAGAATTTTACTAAATTAGTTTAAGTGTAAAGAAACATGTTACGATAACACCAGTTACCTTGGATCTTAGCAAAACAAAATAGGCTAAGACTTTTCAAATGGTAACAACTTTCAGATTTAAAAATAAATATGCCAGACTGAGTGTGCAGTACAGATTAAGGTGTTGGGTGTCAGCTTTTTTTACACCCCATTGCTGTTAAATGATATGGAGGTTTTACATCTGTCCATCTTTTGTCTTCCACTTTCTATTTTTACCTCAACTTTGAATCTAAAAATGGGCCCTAATATTTGTTTTAACTGTATTATACTACATATAATTTTAAGAACAACAGAAAATGTGGAAATATACTTTCAGTTGCTTGTTCCACATATTGTCTCAGATTTAAAAATTACATCTATCTGGAAAAATTTGTCTAGTATTACTCCATACAGTTAAAGATTTTTCTGTGGGCAATAGTGCTTTTTTCTGTTTGTGTATGCCTTGAAGACAATCTATACATTCCAAGCTCTGGTATCCTAAAATATTATCACATAACTGATGTTTGAATGTTTGTTTACAAAGTAGATCACTTTGAGAATTCTCAGAGTAGTGTAACATGTGCTCTGCTAAAATTTTCACATGTTCTCCTTGTTCCAGCTGGCAACACATTAATGCCCACAAATTTACTCTCACACGTTTTAATCGATCTTTGTTAACTATTAGTCAAACCTCACTATGGTTTTTATTTGAATGGAAGTTCGTACAGTTAGTTTTCTTTATGTTTAGGGCCACTTTGTCTTTATGTGATGAATTTTAACCATCTTTGAGACATTTATTTGATTTCTCTGTCAGCTGGCTCGGATTTTTATTTGGGATTACTTAGTACCATCGTTAGTGAATGGAATTTATCCTCCATGCATGATAGTTTGTGGGAAACATTCGTGAAGAAAAAGACTTTGTATAATATGGTCCCCTGAGTGACACACACCTATTTAGGTTATGATAAATGTTTTACTAAGTTTTTTTGAAGTGAGATATCTCAACAACTTGAAGCACCCTGTTTGACAAGTGTGGTGGAGGAGTTTCATTAGGAAGACAATGACCGAGACTTAATGGTGTAAGGCGTAAGTCTTAAAAGTGAAGCTGATATAATATTAGTTATGGTTAATGCATTTTCCTGGGCAAGCTGGCATACCTGCCCTGTTGTAACTCATTCCAGTTTCTTTCGTGATACATACTGTTGTTTCCTGTGCACCTTAATGTCACAAGATAATGACTGAAGATTGTATATGTATATACATAAAGGAAATACAGTGCGTCACTTAGCTGAAAGCTGATATCTGGCAGTGGTGGATGAGCATGATCTCCTCCTCAGATACGGATCACACAAACAGCATGCAATCCGTAAATGTGTGGTGTGTTTCTCTCTCTCTCTCTCTCTCTCTCTCTCTCTCTCTCTCTCTCTGTGTGTGTGTGTGTGTGTGTGTGTGTGTGTGTGTGTGTGTGTTAGAACATCAAAGTTACTTAGACATTACATGGTTCAGTTTTTAGTCCTTAATAGGCAATCTTTATGAAAAGAGCAATTAAAACAAGATTTTACTATGCTGAAGTCCTAAAGGACTATCTTGTGAACTAAATAGCCTGTCAGTTCGTTAGTAATATGTTCCAGGGATTACTTTGCAATATAGATTGTAGTGATGTGCAACAAATCACAAATTAATTTGGACATATGATTGCATTCTCTGCATTTTTGTTGATGGTAATACCACTAAAGTTGAACATAACTCCACTAGTCAAATGGCAGTGAGAGATGTATGTATAAGCTTGCTGGCAATTTGAAGGCAGCACTGAGTGGGGCTTTAAGAGCACCAGACATCTAGGTCTAAGTGAGCTTGGTATGGGTTAGGACAGAAACACTACAGTACACTACATGAAATCCCAATTAGTTTAAATGACACAACAGTCTGTATAGCAATACAGTATCATTTTTTTAAAATGCTGTAATGTGAATAACCCCAAATCGTGTTTTACTGTCAGTGTTGTTTTGTGGCAGTTGTGTACAAATTGTAATCATTATAGTGAATACCTTTCTTAAATTGGTTTCTTGAATTTAGTAAATGTGTCCCAGTGCTATATCCATATTCTTAGTCTTTGTCATCGATGCATGCAGTTGGACATTAATACATATACAAAATTAAACAAATCATTACTCTCTCCTGTCCAGTTAATAGCTCTCTGTAGACTAGGCAGTGATTTGAAACACCCAGTTAAATTACAAGAATCTGGCTTTCATCCACCTACTCATGCCAACCCTCATCTGCAGGTTGTTTACCACACATGCATAGGTCTCTTTGGACCCTGATTCTGTCTTATTACTTACTCACATATTTCACAATTTTTCCACACTCCTTTGCTTTTCCCCTTTGTCTTCACTTACCAGAAGCAGAACATTGCGTCACCAAAAGCTGGACGTAAACATTCATGGCGAGTACACTTACCTAGTTCAGCTTTCTATCTGCTATTCAAATAAAAGTTTAAAGAGATTCATTGTCCTTTCATTTTCAGAATGAAGTCACAAACTGTGATATGAAGACATGCAGTCTGACTAGTTGGCTGGGCATTTAATGAAAAAATTAAGTTTTTTACAACATTAATGCATTTTTTTGTTTAGTTTAGGATGGTTGCCTGAAAGTGTGTTCTGCCAGCAAAAAAATAATTTACTTCCCTTTTAGTTAATTTGAGATGGAAAATTTTTGTTCAGACTCTACATGCCAGAGGAAGCTATCATCATAAGCAATTCCTTTATGCCAACCTTGGTGTAAATCGGGGCAATCTGTTCATAATTCCTATTTAAATGTAATGCTTATATTAACACTGCAAAATGTCTTCACTTAATCTTCCAAAATAAAGTTTTAATACCAATTAATAAAATAACAGTTCGTTCCTGCCAATATTACAGTATATTATTGCCAATATATATTAAAATGCAGGAAACATTTTTCATTATCAGCTGACAGAACTACTTCAGAAAGCAGACATAATATGACAAATCAAATAAGCTACATGTAACCTGAAGGAACAGATGTAAATAAAAAAAAGAGTCATATGCAGAATATAAAATGTAGTTTACATTTTAAGAAAAGATAATTCACATTTCCCAAAAACTTGTGCAACATACACAATAAGTATCCACATTGTTGGGATATCCCAATTTAAAGAAAAACTTCTATATTTCAATAGTAAGTTTGGTCTGAGCTATAACAAAAAACTTATTTCAATAATCGGGTTAGAAAATGGCTCTGAGCACTACGGGACTTAACATCTATGGTCATCAGTCCCCTAGAACTCAGAACTACTTAAACCTAACTAACCTAAGGACATCACAGAACACCCAGTCATCACGAGGCAGAGAAAATCCCTGACCCTGCCGGGAATAATCGGGTCAGACCCGAGGTACAACAAAAAAACTTAATATATTTCAGCAGTAAGGCTAGGCCTGAGCTTTAAGAAAAAACTTACTACAATCATTCCCTTAATAGTTCCATTACGTTGGATCTCAGATTAAGAAAATCCTACACACTATGCTGCAGTAAACAGTCGCGCACCTTCAAAAGTCTGGAGCTGACTGGGA
This sequence comes from Schistocerca nitens, assembly GCF_023898315.1. Lineage (NCBI taxonomy): Eukaryota > Metazoa > Arthropoda > Insecta > Orthoptera > Acrididae > Schistocerca > Schistocerca nitens. The sequence goes on from NC_064624.1 coordinate 134,569,058, forward strand.
TGACTACGTAGCTGGTGGTGGAAAGGTAGCCTGAAAAGAAATTAAAATCCACATTAACATTACTGAAAACCTTTATTTCTAAATTATGGATTACTAAGTTTCTTGCACTAATACTGGGTTAATGTTGGGGAAAAATGTTTATGTAACATGGCTTTTCTTATCCATTTCTGTACCGAAATATTCAATGACGGAATGAAACTCAAAGTGGCTCCACATTTGTGTGTATTTACATCTTTATATTGTAATTAGCTACTTAAAGTCATAATATGTATATGCCACACCTTAAAAAAACACTTAGATAACTAATAACAAAAAATATAGTCCTAGTTAATTGTTACAATTTAGATGTCATGTAATGAGAATTTTACTGTACATGCAAGACATACTGGACCAAAGAAACGAAATGCCATGATGTTAATAACGTAACATCTAAACAAGATTAGCAAACAGTATGAACGTGAGTATATTAATATGGGTGATAATACCAGATGTAATTTTTCTGCCTAGATGGTGTTATAGTCAGGACTGAGATTTTAAGCTAATGGGGAACTTGAGGCAACTGCCAATCAGGAAGTTGTGTTAACACAAGATATGAGCACTTTTACCCATCAGCAATTATTCCATAATGTACTAATGCCACTGCTTTGGAACAAGACGTGTTGTGAACTATGTTTGAACATTCACATTTGCATGAGAAAGTCACAAGCCAATGGAAATATGCAATGCTGCTTGCACAGAAGGGAACATCCTGTACATACATCAATTTTTTTTCCGAATGAAACAGAATGTGTAAACACTTTATGACTGATTTGCAGTGTATCATTCAGCTGGCTTGCTGTGTAATGGAATTATCCACACCAAGTTCAAGGTGTGGAGTGACTTCAGTTTTTTCAATAGCAATGTCTACAAATTATTCCACGTGACAGTCACATCAAATCATAATTAAGTATTTTCTTTAATTATACTAACAGAGCTACCTTCAGATAAAATAAGAATTATTTTAAAAATGGTGCCAGAAACTTGCATGCCATAGCCTTTATCAATACTGGATGTGAGGTCAGTCTGGAGACAGTTTTCAGTTGCAATTTCTTATTTCTTTTGTGGATTGTTTCGGTCTTTACGCCACCATCAGCACACAGTATTAAATTTATGCAAGTTAGCCAATAGCACTGTATGTCCAGCAGTGCTCCCTCAAACTTAAAAATGTTAAATAAATAATAATTACTTTATTCCTTAATATGCCCTTTGGGGAAAGGAAAGTTGCTAGATAAATTTCAAAATGCCATACATGACTTTAGAAATGTAATACTTACCATTTCAGAAATTTCTACTGTCTTTACAAATTCCTCGCTTTGCTTAGAGTGTGGTCTTTGTCTTCCCCCCGGATGACATCTGCGACCTGCCAACTTGTTTTTTCTTCTGCTTATTGCAGTGGACTGAACGGGAATATAGTTACCGCGATTTTTTCTAGATTTTCCTGTAACAAAAATTAGAATTCATACAATATTGAATTACTTGCCATAACATTTATGTAAAAGTATGTTTTACTTACCTTCACCAAAATTTGCCAAATAAGATGCACATGCAGATGGCGTTTTAAGCTTTCTCAATTTTTCGCACATATCTTCAAGGCCTTTCCTCATTTCCTCAGGGGATTTATTTGAAAAATCTATGAGACGAGCTTTTATCTCATCGATTAAATCATTATTTGTATTGTCTGGAACTGTCTCCGTGTGAAGTGTCTCTGGCATCTCTGCTTGGCTTTTACAGAGCAAACCTGTGTCCGTTTGCTCCAAACGTTCCGAAGAACTTGAAGCCCCTGCATTCTGAGAGCAATACAGAGGCTCTAGCCACCCTTCAGGAGGCTCCTCATCTGTAGCAATAAAATAATACGGTCTACGTACACTGTCACTGTCCGTCACCTCCCTGTAGTGCCCCAGTCTATATGTTTGCAGAACTTCCCTGTATTGCCTTGGCAACAAGTGCAAACAAGAACAGCTATATTAACAATGTAATAATGATTCTCCCTTTCTTCACTGGGAATGAGCAGAACATCCTCATTGACTTGTCTGATTTTTGCTAGAATCTCCTGTGAAGGAGCCTTTGTAGGCCTACAGAAAGACTTAGGACTTGCTCCATTAGCAGCATCAAGAAGTCTCCTCTGAAAATACAAATTCACCTTTGTGAGAAAAAAGTCCACCATCTGAACCACATTGAAGGCACGCACCCTCTCAAAAATCCTGTCCTTTAAAATTCTCGTGAAGGCCTCAGTTATATTATTTATGTTGTGCCCTTCTATAAGCATACCTCGCCGATGTGAAAGGGTCCACAGTCCTCTCCTATCCCAATACCCTTCCAAGTATTTCAATAAATTTTGATTATTTTCACCAATGTTCGCACTTGTTACATTATAGTTTACCACTGCTTCATTTTTTGTTTGCGCAAACATTATTTTTTTGAAATTCTGGAAGAACTCGCACTGTTTTTGCTGTGGTATAGCATTTTTTGCTTTGAGAAGCCAGCGCCACACTGCCTGCAGGACGTGGAATATACACGACAAAGCTTTTGTGTTTGGGAAGCACCTTCTAATTGCATTTTGTTCTGACTGGCTGTCGTCAGTCAGAAACACACTTGGGCCATTGATGTTTCCCCCGTAATATTTTCCCCCCACTATCTCTTTCAGCAACTCTAGTCCCATTTCTATAACTCCGCAGCTTTCTGAAGACATAATCAGAACTCCTAGTGGTAAACCTCCACACTCACTGTGAGTAAGTAAAACGAACACTCTGCTGCTGTCATGATCCAGAGAACCAGTGGAATCCATAAATACAAGTTTGGAAGCAGCTTTTACACGAGTATGGACTTTTTGCATCAGTGGTGAGCAAATGCTGAAAAACAATTATACAAATATTAATAGTAGCTAAATGTATATGCATAAAGTTTTCATCAGACTACAAATTTGTAAATATACTCTTACCATACTATATAATCATCATCTTACCGAATCATCTTGGCACACACAGCTCCAACTTCGCTGTTGTATTCCTCTAACCTCTGTTGTAACAGCTGCTTTCCATCTTTGTTCAAGTCTGTTGGCCCATAATTTTTCTTAAAAACTTTGTTGAACAAATAGTGGCAAAAGTTGTAATCAGGACACCTGCTTCTGTCTGCAAGGACTAAAGGGTAATCTGAACAATTCAGCTGAATTTCAACCTTTATTGACTCAAGAGCAGTGGCTGGTGAATGACCTCTTTCAAACAGGGATATTAATTTTTCTTTGACATCACTTGATGGTTGTCTAAATCTTAAAGCAGCAGCACTCTCAACACTGTGGTTATGACCCAACACCAAGTTAACCTCACACGGCATTTCCTTGTAGAGCATTGCTTTCTCTACAGACTTACCTCTGTATCTATCATGCACAGTGTGAATTGTCACTGTCATTTTTGATGGACAGTCAGTGTTTTTTGTTGCCCTTTGCACTGAACCGTGAACTTTTATACTGCGAGTATTGTGGTGACAGACCAGCCTTTGTTTGCAAACAACATACTTTCCTGATGCAGGTTCAGCGCACCTTATTGTATAAGTTGTTTTTGTTATGTTTTCAAACTGAGCCAACCACTGTCCAAACTCCTCCCTTGATTTAACATCAACAAGGATGTTTAAAGATTTAATTTCTTGCACATTACAATCATTTCTGTGCAGCTCCAACACACGTGTTTTCCACTGCGGGAGAATTTCCTGTTAAGAGAGAAGAGCATGTATTACTATCACTTCTGTACTTGGCTTCATTTAAATTATGTCAGAATTTTCCTCCCTACAGTAACATACATTTGATATAAGAAGTGCAGCAGGTATGTAGACACATGGTAGACCAGACCACAATTTCATAAAAACCACCAATAAGTACACATTTTACCTTGGGTAGGGAGGGGTAAAAACATAATAATATTTAAACTTTCGAAATTTTGGGTGAAAAGCTTTTGTACTCGTCAGAATATGGTTAAAAATGTTTCATATTCACACAAACATTTCACTGAAAAAAGAAAAAAATACTTGGGGGGGGGGGGGGGGCACAAAAAAAGACCTAGTGACTAAATTGAAGAAAGTGCCTACACAGGTGACAGGACAATAAAAGTATGAGGCAAGATAAAAAGAATTCATATAATGGTCTGTTAGACATATATATATCAAACAAATTAATGTAGTATAAGCTTTGAGGAAAAGGGTAGATTTTTATACAGAGGAAATATTAACTATGTCCATTAATGTTATAAACAGTATGAGGAAAAGGGTAGATTTTTATACAGAGGAAATATTAACTATGTCCATTAATGTTACAAACAGTATTTAAACTAATAATTTTGGCCTAAACAAATTTTTCTAGACACTTCAGTCTGATAGTTCCAATTCCAAATCTTAAGGGAAAGACAAATGGACATGTTGGTGTGCTCCTATAGATTATTTAAAATTTGTGAAGTTTCTGGGTGATTAGAGCTGGGTGTTTGGTAAAATCTGAAAACCAATCCTTACTGGCAAAACTTCTTTTCACTGGTAAATATGCTTTCTGTAGTACCTGAACAAACTCAGCAACAAACTGTTTTACCTTGAATGAACTTACAGGAAGGCCCATGTAGCCAAGCAAGTATATTCATCTTTACTGAGAACAGATCTTTGTGTATTCAGAACTTTTTAGTATTACTCTCAGATACCAGTGGTATGTTTAAATTACAGTTGAGTAACAGCTTTTATTTACACCTGGCATTAATTTTAAACTACCACAGCATACTCTGTGTCTTTCTCTTAAAGGTTGCAGTTTAATGTAATTTCTAGGCATTCAACACTACTGACAGTCTAATGATTTCCAAATTGAAATACAGAGAGTAAACAAAAAAGTTACTAATTTAAAAAAAAAGCAAACACTATTTGTAATTAATCTGAACTTAGTACGCAGTCAGCTGCTCAAGATATGATTGCCTTCTGTTTACTCCACTTTTCCTCCACCTTTCCAAACAATGGAAAAAAACAACTCACAGTTTAGTATACAAATGTGTTTTATAATTCCAGTACACAATGTTAATAAGTTTTAGCTGATTATGAAACTTCTTACACATATACATGTTTCACATATATGTGAAACATAAAGAAAAAATGGCCTACGAAAAAAGCCTTCTTTTAAAGGATCATTAAAAGTCTATGTGGGTAACAAGAAACATAAAAACCAAATTCGTACAGAAACATGTATTAAATGGTAATTTTCCAGTACCGAGAAATGAAAATCTGTCAAAATAGGTATACCGCTGTTTTATATTATGATTTGCGCGCGCTGTTTCATACAGTTATTAAATCTCCTGCTTACTATCACACCATTTAAATTACTGGAGTCCACAGCAAGATTATTAAATGAGGATTTCTGATCAGGTAAACAAGTTGGCTGTACCTTCATCTTATTTCCTTCCATAATGTACTCTAGTAATAGCTATTTTTACCCGATCGTGCTTATTTTATTTTTACCCTACCAATACCCTTATCTTTCATGTTTTATTTGATCCCCGTAATTCTATAATCTTAAGTAGCCAACATTACCAAGTTGCCAACAACAACTGTCAAGTGAGCAGTCTGGATTAATAGCTTCAAAAAGCAAGCAGAGAATACACCCACTTGAGAAATAGTATTAACTATTTCACTCTGCCTTTCGTTCGCCGACAACATTTCCATTGAAAGCAACGAATTTCAACGCTTAAAAAAACATTAAGTGCAGAAAATTCATACTAAATATGGTACTTACAAATACTTCAGCCTTTCGCTTGTACACAACACTATCTTCGAACGAAATCATTTCCAAAATACAGTACGGAGGACACGCTGACGCAGGAAACGCATACACATACAAACCGAGGCCAACGGGCTCGTTGGCCTCGATACAAACACAATAGTGAGTAGTGACTAACACAAAATTTCGCACGCGCGCGCCTGATGCACAGCACTTTTTCATTGGTAGTCGTCTGGTGGCTCCTTATTGGTCACTAGCTACAGTGCTCAGACAGTGTGGAGGGGAGATGGCTAGACCCCGGGTCAAGTCAGTACTCGCTAGCCCGTGCTGCTGCAAACGTTGTCGAACTGTTCACGCAGATGGTTGTTGTCTTGCAAACGTCCCCATCTGTTGACTGAGGGTTGGAGACGTGGCTGCACGATCCGTTACAGCCATGCGGATAAGATGCCTGTCATCTCGCCGTTGGGATCCAGCACGGCGTTCCGCATTGGGTCCTGAACCCACCGATTCCATATTCTGCTTACAGTCATTGGATCTCAACCAACGCGAGCAGCAATGGCGCGATATGATAAACCGCAATTGCGATAGCCTACAATCCGACCTTTATCAAAGTCGGAAACGTGATGGTACGCATTTCTGCTCCTTACACGAGGCATCACAACAACGTTTCACCAGGCAACGCCGGTCAACTGCTGTTTGTGTATGGGAAATCGGTTGGAAACTTTCCTCATGTCAGCACGTTGTAGGTGTCGCCACCTTTGCCAACCTTGTGTGAATGTTCTGAAAAAGCTAATCATTTGCATATCACAGCATCTTCTTCCTGTCGGTTCAATTTCGCGTCTGTAGCACGTCATCTTCGTGGTGTAGCAATTTTAATGGCCAGTAGTGTATTATTTGTGACTTCGCACATAGGTGCTCCAGGTTTAACGTAGCTACAAGAGTTAACACTATAATCCGAAAGTAGAACTTTCGCGAGTTCGCGTCCGTGACTATCCGAATGAATATTTACATTAAAAGTTTGCTTTCTTGTCATTATTGTCACTTCTGTTAACTCACTTGTGTTTTTAGTTTCATTTGCACACTTATCTTCTGCACCTTTGATAGTCTCTAAGTCACTGCGAATGTTTATTGGTGTATCGGTAACTTGAAACACTGTTTCACTTTGAAATGGGCGATTGAACTTTTTAAGCCTAAAATGATCTTCAGAATAACTCTTGTTTGTTACCGGTAAAGCTTGCAAAATATTTGCACAGTTTGAAGATTCCAAATAAATCAAGTTCTTTTGCAGCTTAATTATGTCGTCACAGAGAGTGTTGATTATTTTTTCTTTTGTAGCTATTTCACAACGGATTTCTTCAATGTTTCGCAGCAAGGGCGCACGTTTTGCAAGTTGATATGAGCTCCTTGTATTTACATGTGGTTTATCTGTTAATTCATCTTGACTTCCAGTGTTTTTCATTGAAATTTAGCATAACACACACAGATTATTATAAACAGCATTATATTTCTCACACGGGGAACAATTAAATACGCGTTTTTTTCGTTAAAAGTGGAGCTTACGAATTGTACAACTTTAATGGCTGCCATCTTAAACAACTGAGATTCATTCAGTACTTGTTTTCGAATGGGTTTACTGGATTTGCCAGTAGCTCCTATAATCTTTACTCCACTCACAGACATAATTACTACCCATGGCTGACATGAAATATGTTCAAAAAATGATTCTGATATAGCATTGATTTAGGATCCTGTATCTAAAAGTACTTTTAACTCAATGTTATAAACATTTATGGGAATGACAGTTTGTTTAACAACTTTAGGTTCTTTCTCCTCCTGTTCTTCCCACAATAGATCCTGTTCAACAATTATATCTTTCCAACAGATGTTACCTACTGATTTTTGTTTTATATCAGGTGGGTTTTTAGGTTTCTTGACATCTGTCTCTAGAGACCTTTAGCAGTTCCTGTTCTTTTATATTTTTCTCGTGTGGTTCTACTACTTTCTGTAATTCAAATTATTTCAGAACATTAAATAAAGCTTACCATAGTATAGTATTAATAGGTTCCTTTGGATTTTTTTTCAGTTTCCCATTCTGGGTTTTGTTCTGAAAAAACGTCATTAATTCTTTCGTAGCCTCTTTCTGCAAATGTATTCTTACTTTCACTAGATTTGAGCAGGAATGCAATTTTTAGACAGTGGGGCAATCCATCATTAGATGTTTTCGCCACTTTGTTTTTCCGATTATTTTCTGCACACTGAATATAGTTTAAACACTCGAGCATTTCTGTGGTATCACTTTGAGCAACATCAGCTTTGATTTCATACTTCATATAATCGCCATTTACTCCGATAGTCTTCATTACACTTTGGCCATGCGGGATTAGCCGAGCGGTCTGAGGCGTTGCAGTCATGGACTGTGTGGCTGGTCCTGGCGGAGGTTCGAGTTCTCCCTTGGGCATCAGTGTGTGTGTTTGTCCCTAGGATAATTTAGGTTAAGTAGTGTGTTAGCTTAGGGACTGATGGCCTTAGCAGTTAAGTCCCATAAGATTTCACACACATTTTTTTTTTCGTTACACTTTCCTCCTCACTGTTATTTGTAAAGGACTGTGTGAAATTCCTATCTGATTTTACGGTATCTGCCTCACAAAAAACATTTTCCTCAAGAATTATTTCATTTGCACTGTTCATAACGTCATATTTATTGTTATCCTGGCTTACATCACTTTCCTGTATTATTTTTGCACACGTATTTTGCGTGGCAAATCCTATTTTCCTTTCGTTTCTACTCATCACTATTTCCTCTACATTTACGTCTTATTTCTTGTATACATTACTGGCAGTAAATAATCGTAATTTCCTGTTCCCTTTTTTCCTTCAGTAATGTCTTTTCGCACTATCCTAATATCGGATTACATTTATTACATGACAGCTTCATTCTCAGTTTCACATACATGTATTATTGAAACTGGTCAACGGAAATGTCCGATTCCACCTCTTCTTTCTCTCTCTATGGCAGCCATCTTGTTCTCATGCCGGCCATTTAACCACTTCACCAAGCGCCCTCTACAGTATCACCCTGTATGCAAGCGGCAGCCACTTTAACTACTGCCAGCTTCCGATCGATGCACATCACTATGTATCACTCCACGCACGTCTTCCACCGCCACATTCTTAATCTTTGTGCCCCATAGTTTGCATTCCTCCCACTCGAATTTCTTATTTGACATCTTTGCTTTGGGCCTAAAACAGCCCTCCGTGTGAATCTGGCCCTTAACACACGCGGTTTTAGTTTTCCAATTCGTCTCTAGTTTGAAAATGAATCCTCTGCCGCACGGCGTAAAATTGCTTCTTCCTCTTCCATGATCTCTTTGTAGAATTTTTACGTGAAATCTGTCATTTTCCGTCCGTTCCTTCTGGTCATTATCTTCTCGCGATCGGTTGTTATTATCAGGACGAGACGTGCTATATCCTTGCGAAGGGTCTTCGCCATCGACCTTTTTCCAAAAATGCTGAAAAACTCCTATGGTCACTTCCGACATATCGTTTCGAATCTCCCGATAATTTCTTCCAAAGTTCCCAAATGATTTCAGCTTCAGTCCGCCTAGCTCTCGGATGTATCAATAGCATTTCAATATCGCTACTTAGAACGTTCACTTGTTTTTTTTTTCTTTATTGTTATTTTAAAACCTGTACAACAGGCAGGCTGTCAGCAGCATTCTACGCTGCTCTTCAGCCATAGAATACACAATGAGAAAAAACAGGAGGAATACACAAAAGTTACAGAATGGTGGGCAATAAAACAGTAGACACATAAAGACAAACACGGAGCCGTTCACACTCGACAATAATCCACACTGGAAACTGTTGACATGACGCACAAACACTGAAGATGGCGATGGCACAGGTGAACGATGGAGTGCGGCGGTGAACACTGAACACTAAACATGATGGTACACACGAGACACTGATGGCGATGATCTCCGGCGCGTGAATGTCCACTTAGTGGGTGTGAGTCTGGGGACCTGCCAAGAGGGGAAGAAGGGTGAGGTGGGGCAGAGGGGGGAGAGGGGAGAACAAGGATGCCAATGGCTGAGGAGATGGGGGGGAGGAGGAGAGGGACAGGGGAGAGGACGCCCGGGGGAGGAGTGGGGAGAAACGGAGGAGGGAGGGAAGAGGGAGAGAAGAGTGGGAGGGTGCCCAAAGGAGCAAACACAGGAAGAGGGAGGGTGGATCAAAGTTGGTAGGAGGGGTAGATGGGGGGGAGGAGGGCATCATCAGGGAGGGAGAGCTGGCGGAAGCCACCTTGGGCGAGGGTAAGGAGGGTGGAGAGATGGAGACCGGGTGGGACGTGGGAATACAGGTGTGGCAGCGGGCGGGGGCGGGAGAGGATGGGCGAGACAAGCTGGTGAGGAGGATCGAGTTTGCGGGAGGTGTACAGGATCCGTATCCTTTCAAGGAAAAGAGGAGGTGGGGGAACAGAATGAGATCATACAGGATCCGCGTGGGGGAGGGGAGACGGATGCGATAGGCGAGGCGGAGAGCATGGCGTTCAAGGATTTGAAGGGATTTATAAAAGGTAGGGGGGGCAGAGATCCAGGCCAGATGGGCGTCACAAAGGATAGGGCAGATGAGAGATTTATAGGTGTGCAGGATGGTGGAGGTGTCCAGACCCCACGTACGGCCGGAAAGGAACTTGAGGAGACGGAGTCGGGAGCGTGCCTTGGCTTGGATTGTATGAAGATGGGGGGTCCAGGAGAGTCGATGGTCGAGGGTGACGCCAAGGTACTTAAGGGTGGGGGTGAGGGCGATAGGACGGCCATAGACAGTGAGATAGAAATTAAGGAGGCGGAAGGAAGGGATGGTTTTGCCTACAATGATCGCCTGGGCTTTGGAGGGATTGACCTTGAGCAACCACTGGTTGCACCAAGCGGTGAATCGGTCAAGATGGGATTGGAGAAGGTGTTGGCAGCGCTGCAGGGTGGGGGCAAGGGCAAGGAAGGCAGTGTCATCGGCAAACTGGAGGAGGTGGACGGGGGGTGACGGCGGCGGCATGTCCTCCGTATATAAAAGGTACAGAAGGGGAGAGAGGACAGAGCCTTGGGGCACACCGGCGGAGGGAAAGAAGGTGTAGGAATCCGTGTTATGGATGGTGACGTAGGAAGGACGGTGTGAGAGAAAGGAGCCGATCAGACGGACGTAGTTAATAGGAAGGGCGAAGGTTTGGAGCTTGAAGAGGAGACCGGAATGCCATAAGCGGTCATAAGCACGTTTGAGGTCCAGGGAGAGGAAGATTGCAAGCGACGGGAATTAAGCTGTTCGGATAGGAGATGAGTGAAGTGAAGGAGAAGGTCGTCGGAAGCGAAGGACGGCCGAAAGCCACACTGGGTAATGGGAAGGAGGTGGTGCTGGCGGAGATGCTGGTGGATGCGTCTGGTGAGGATGGATTCCAGGACCTTGCTGAAGACCGAGGTAAGGCTGATGGGACAGTAGGAGGAGACGGCAGACGGCGGTTTACCAGGTTTAAGGAACATCAGGATACGGGAGGTTTTCCACAGGTCAGGGTAGTAACCAGTGGACAGGACTACATTGTAGAGCCTGGCCAGGGTGGAGAGGAAAGAGACAGGGGCTTCACGAAGGTGACAGTAGGTGACAGTAGGTGACACAATCGTGACCAGGAGCGGTGTTGCCTTTTGTGCGGAGTGTAGCAATGACATCCTGTGTAGTGATAGGGACATTGAGATCCGTGTGTGCTATGTTGTCCAAGCATTGGAAACCAGGAGAGGGGAGGGACAGAGGTGTCAGTTCGATCGCGGACATCCGGGAAGAGGGAGTAATCGAAATGGGGATCATCAGGGATAGAAAAGACATCGGAGAGGTAAGAGGCAAAGTGATTGGCCTTACTAAGGGTGTCAGGGAAGGGATGATCATCATGGAGAAGAGGGTAGTAGGGGGAGGGTTTAGTTTCGGTAAGGCGACGGAAGTCTGACCAGAACTTGGACGAGTTTATAGGTAGGGTAGCATTTAAACGGATGAATGTCTGTCGCCAGTTCCGGCGTTTCTTAGCCACGAGCAAATTACGAATGTGTCGCTGGAGTTGCCGGTGGCGTCGGAGTGTGTCCGGGTCACGCGTGTGGAGGAAGGCACAGTAGAGACGGCGGGATTCATGGAGGAGGAGGACAGCGTGTGGGGGTAAGGTAGGATGGTGGGGGTGGATGGCGACAGTAGAGACGTGGGCCTCCACAGCCTCAGACAAGGTCTGCTGGAGAAAGGAGGCGGCATGCGTTACATCGTCAGGGTGGTGGTAGGTGAAGGGGTGGCTATCGACCTGGGTGGAGAGGGTATCCCGGTAGGCATTCCAGTTGGCACAGGAATAGTCATGGACGTACTTTGGGGGAGGGTCATTACGAGGGGCGACGACCGTCTGAAACGGTGAGGAGGACAGGGAGATGGTCGCTACCAATAGGCTCCAGGACATCCACCGTTATGTGGCCAAGGAGGTTAGGGGAGGAAAGGATAACGTCGGGAGTGGAGTTGGATTCGGGACGGGTGTGCTGGGGGATGAGGATGAGGTCGCCTTGAAGGGAGGAGAGGAACCAATGCCACCACCGTAACTGGGTGGCGGAACGACTGTGGATGTTGAGGTCGGCCGCGATCACGTAGGAGGAGAAGGTACGGTCAATGTGGGAGAGGAAGTCGAAGGGAATAAGGACGTTAGGGCGGACATAGATGGTGGTGCAGGTGATGGTAAGGCCGGGGAAGAAGAGACTAAGGATCAGGTGTTCAGTGGGGTCGGGAAGGAGAGGTTGGAGCCGAACTGGGATCTGGCGGTGGTGACCAATGGCAACTCCGCCACGCACAATCGGGAGGAGATTATTGGAGTGGTGAAGGAGGTAGGGCGACGTGTGGACAGTGTGGTGGGGTTGGAGGAAACTTTCATTGAGGAGGAAGGCATCCACGCGGTGGGTGGCAAGGGTGTGCAGGAAGAGGTTCTTGTTGGTGGGAAGGGAGCGGATGTTGTTGAAAAGGATACGGTGCTGTTGCGCCATGACAGGGAGTTAGACAAGGGTGTCACGACGGGAGAAGGTGAAATGGGCCTGGTTGCTGGAGTAGGTGGCATACATTTTTAAGTGGAAAATGGAACGGGCGGCGAAGGAGACCTGTTGGAGGGTGTGAGGTCGCTGGAAAGGGTGGACGTTTTGTAGGACCATGGTGAGGAACCTGATAATGTCCTCAGCGGTGGGGGGGGTGGGAGGATGAAGGGAATTGCCAGGAGGGGTGGAGGTGTCCTGAGGAGGGACAGGTATGGTGAGTTCAGGAGTGGTTGGAGGGGGTTGGGCTTTACACTTTTGGGAGTAGGTGGGATGGGGGAGATTGCAGGTATTGCAGGAGGGAGGGGATTGAAGGTTAGGGCACTGCCGGAGGAAGTGCGCTTGCCTACAATGCAGGCAGGTGGGAACCTCATGGTACTCGGCTGTTGGGTGTGCGTTATAGCGAAGACACCTCTGGCAGTGCAGGGATTGAGGAGGGGAACGGGAGGGGTCGACCTTATAGCGCTGGTTGAAGAGGGCACCCTCCTTCAGGAGACGGTCAACGGAGGGGTGTCCTCGGAGAAAACCCGCATAAGGTGGGTGGGGCCGGCCGAGTTGAAAATGCAGTGGACCGGCCACATCTCCAGCGTGGGATGCGCCTTGAGCTCCGCCAACACCTCCTCCTCCATGATCGACGGACTGAGCCGAGTGATCACGGCAGTGAGGGTCAGCAGGCGATGCATGGGTTGGGGGTTGGCGGGTATGAGATGGAGAAGGAGCAGGGGTGAGGGAGGCGTTGGGGCCAAAACAGGTGATGAGGAGGCGGGAGAGGATGTCAGCATGGAGGGTTGGGCTGGGGGAGGAGATGAGAACAGAATCCCGTCGGGGAGTGAGGAGAGAGATGGGGGCACTAGGGAAGAGTTGGCGGAGGAGGAGGGAGAGATTCCGGGCCTCGAGAAGGGAAGGATCGGGACGGGAGAGGAGGTATTTGTATAAACAGGGGGGGAGGAGGAGGAGGAGGAGGAGGAGGCGGAGGGAGCAGGGCCAGGTGGGGAGACATCCATGGCATCCTGGGGGGGGGAAGGAGGACGGGGCGGGGTCTTTTTGAGAGCGGAGGAGGTGGTGGTGCCACTAGGGCGTTTAACAGCGGCAGAAGGGTGGGTGGTGACATGAGGGACAGGAGCTATAGGGAGGTGGCGGGAAGGGGCAGGTCCTGGTGCGGACGCAGCAGTCGGCGCCGGAGATGGTGACAGTGAAGGCGACGGCGATGGCGATGGTGGTGGCGGTGATGGTGAAGGCGATGGGGAGAGTTGGGCACGGGCAGTGGCCTGATGGGCCACCACCCTAGCTGGAGCTGCAGTGACAGCCTGGGGGAGTGGGGGGAAAGGATCAGAGGAGCAGGAGGAAGAAGCTGGAGAGGGGGCGACAAAGAGCGAGGGCGAAGGGAGAGTGGGAAGAGGAGGGATGGAAAGAGGGGGGTGTGACTGGGCACACCATGTAATGGTGGTGGCGGCGGAGGAGGAAGTATAAACTATGGCTGTGGTGGTAGTGGTGGGGGCTGACATGACGACAGGGATAAACAAAAATGCACAGGACGAAAGGGAAAGGAAAATAAACTGGGGACAGACAAAGACGAAAACGGATGAAGACCAACACGGATGAAGACGAAGACGGACGAAGACCACAATCCCACACTGCTGGTGCTGACGGTGGCGACGGCTGGCAGGAATGCCGCAGCTGCTGCTGCTGCCGCGGACGGGGCCGGGACCGCTGCTGCTGCCGCTGTTGGAGGGCTGGCTGGCTGGCTGGCTGGATGACTGCTGCTGGAGGGCTGGCTGGCTGCCGCCGGCTGGACCGCTGCTGCTGGCCGGGACCGCTGATGCTGCTGCTGTACGGCTGGACCGCTGCTGCTCGGCTGGACCGCTGCTGCTCCGCTGGACCGCTGCTGCTCGGGCTGGCTGGCTGGCTGGCACCTGAAAACCTAGCGCTTCGATTAGTGCTGGAATGGCACAATCGAAGGGCGGTATCCTTTCGGAGTACCGCCGGAGATGTTCACTTGTTGGCTTTGTGCTGTAATCTCTTGGTTTTGCTCCGCAAGTTGATTATTAATATTTCGGCCTTGTTCTGAAATTTGTGGAGATAGCATTCTGAACAAATCTCACATACCTGGAGCCTTTTCGCTTTTTTGTTCTGCTGCTTTTTCATGTTTAAATTCTACTTCGCCTTGACTGATTTGCATAATCATAACATTGTCTGTTTTGTCTCGTTTAGTACGCATGATATTCATAGCTTGAATCTGTACGTTAACGTTTGAGTGAAATTCTATGGAATTCAGTACGCGCCTAGTGGCCTCTGTGGGTGCGCTACGTGAACTACTGTCAGCCGCATTTTGTTTACTGCGTTATCACTTGTCTGGATTCATTTCTAGTTTATTATCCATTTTAGTTACTATTAAGTTTAAATACCTTTCAGTTTTAATCTTAGCTAACTTTTTACTATTCGTTCTTTCAAATTGATTGCAAGTTCATGCGGATGGACGTTTTATGCACACTACTTTTGCAAAACACTTAGTATTTAATTTTTACAGTCTGTATCCGTGTCTCTCACGCTTTCGTTTCGTCTGTCCTCCCTACTTCTCATCCCCCTCATCCAGGTCCCCCCTCCCCTCCCCCCATCAGCCCTTGGCTAGGGAGTGTCATTTTTGTGCCTACATTTTCGTGCAGTGTTGTACAGTGAGTGTTCCGTGTTGTGTGTCTTTTGGAAAGTGTTGCGAACGGCCATCATATTGTCGATGAGTGTGATTTTTTTTTGTCTCTTGCGAACAGAAACCAGACTGTCGCCATGTTTTTTTAATTGTGTGTCTACTATGTTACTTGTCTGATTCCTGTGTATTTTATTAACATTACCAACCCACTTTGCTTTATGTTTTACCTTTCCACAATTTTCTGCCATTTTACAATTTAAGTCACCGTTTTATCGCCTGTTTTTCTTGTTTCTTTCTTCTTACGTTTTTAAAAAGTCTGTAGGCTGTAGAGCAGCGTACTAAGCTGCTGCCAGCCCGCCCCCTTCGAGGGGAATTGAAACTCAATAAAGGAAAAAAAAAAGTTGCCGCATGTTTTCAGTCTGTAGCGATAAAATGAACAAACGTCCTGTCACGTATAACATTAAACTGCTTCCGTAGCGTGTGCTATCAATTGCCAAATTTGGTTTACCACGTACTATGTCAAAGGAAAATAAATGGTCCCGTCACGGGAAAAGTCGCGTATAATACACGTGCTGCCTCTCGTTTATGTTCTGAAACTATTTTGTTAACCAATTATGGTATATATAAGCAATACAATGTTACCCTCTGTAAGTAATTTTGTAGTTTTGACCGTGATACTGTTTAGAAACTGTTTTAACTGTCCAAACTGCTCAAATGATAAAGAAAACGGTCGCCACCATAATTAGGCACAGAAATATGTAACATCTCATTTGAAAGAATTAGATATACGCAACTTCATTGGAAAGAGTCAACCTATACTTTTCTGGTATGGAAGTGCAATGAACCCAGTCACAAGTAAAAACAAAAATGTTATAGTGCATAAAAGCAGTAGCAGAAAGTTATTCACGTTCTCACAAACACATAGGACACTGTTACAATCATCAACATTGAATACTTTGTCAAAACTGAATAACTTCATCAACACTCCAAATGCAAGTCACTGTTAAACTGGAAATTGGGCATGGGCCAAATCTTACTTCATCAGATACTTTCTGCACAGTACAAATTTTAATAAAATCTCACTTGCATAAATATTCACACTATTCTTTAAAGTCAAAGAAGTAACTGTATTTATGGAAAACGTTGTTCATAGTAACTTTACCTTGACTAAGTGGGTGCTCATAAACTGATGTTACACTTTTTAGAACACAATGTGCACAGAACTCAACATAAATATCAAGAGTAGTGAGACCTTTCTATAATCAAGTAACTTTGTCCATTTGAGCAATTTTCAATTGTGGGGGGCCCTTAATCTTGACCACTGTTGTAAAGCAAACTAAAACGCTTTCAAGAACAATCTAAAGAATGTCAACTTTGATAAACAGCTCTTAATAAATTGACTTACCTTGTATGCATTTTTAATGGATTTTACAGTCAATACATTCACTAGATATTGCTTTTCAAACCCATCATTAAGACCATTTACTTTAAACTGACTTCAAAATGGATAGTTGCCTATTAGTTACCATCATAGTTCTTTTCTTTTGAAATCAGTGATTAAATAAATAATTTTGAAAGTCCATAAAATTTTAAATTGAACTGTTTCAAACACTGGGAGGCTTTCACAAAACTACATTTACTACCTCCCTCAGTTTTGCTAAATCCACAGTACTTTTAACTACTCTTTCTCACTTAATATCAAACAACATTAATTAAATAGCTGTTATGCTTTGAGACTTCCATTTTTCCGTAACAAGCACACTCAGTAATCAAAGTTAAAATGGGGAGGAACCTGAAAAGTGTTGTGATAAGGAAAAAATCAAGGTAGGTACATAAATTCAGGTATGAGTTACCTTATATTTGACCACACTGTAAGTGCTGATCCATCACTTTACAAATTATAATTCTCCCTCTTCGTTGCAGTGATTGTGCAATATTGATGGCGAGTATATGATAGTAGCTGGACTTGCAGATGTAACTGATGTGCTCTGTCATATTTTTCTTAGGGAAATTCCTCAGATTTTAAGGTAATTTCGAGTAACAGAGGATAATAATCCCTCAATCCACCCGAGGCTTCAGCATTGTATGGACAACCACAAGAAGCCTCCCTCGGCACCAGTAAGATGCACTTCTCAAGCATTAGCTGCCAATGGTTCGGTCGCTAGTCTCCGACTAACTGCTGGGTCCACCTTTTCATTGATGCCAGCCACATTTTGCACATGCTGCAAGTTTCCGTTCCAGAGGGGAACCACAACACCTTTTTTACATATAAAAAAATGAGAATCCTAAGTGAGGATTAGCAAATACAAAGTAGTAAACAACCATTTTAAGTAAAACATATCATTTGCACGTATTAGTAAGTTATCAAAATGTTGATTAACAAATTTCCAGTTATATATAATAATTTTTGTTTCCCTCCAACTCAGGCAAAGAATTTAACCAATGAAGATAAAACATTTCATACAATCTAAAAGGCATCAAAGTTTTTAACAGAGAAAAGAGTGTACACTTTTATATGGTATCGAATTAATCATACAATAATTACAGAAAGTCAGTGATGGGATATTGAACAAAACAGAAAGCAAAATGAATCAGTAAAGCCTTTGAGCTATGTTGTTACAACCAACTCGAGCAAACTGAAAGGTTGGTATGGTTGTTTGTTCGCTTTGAGCAACTCTCTGATGCGTTTGGTATTTTGCATCAGGTAATTTTGTCTCTATTGTATCCTTTAACTAGAGGTGAATTGAGAACTCTGGCAGCCAGGGCCATGGAAGAAAGGTTTTCATTGCAGTAGTTGTGGGAGCTAGTGATCAGCGAAAGATTGACCATGGGAGTTCGTAAACAGTGCAAGTGTCACTATATTTGCCGGATGCAGCAAGATAGGGAGGAGTTGCATCAGTACATTGAAAGAGTTAAGATGGCCTGTTTGCCTTTGTTTGTCGACTTGCCAGAACGGGAGTTAGTTTAATTGTCCTGAGGGGAATGCGAGTGGTGGGTAAGTCACATTTTGTTTTTCTTGGTCGTCCCTCCACTTGGGAAGACCTTCGTGCCACCATTGTAGCTATATCTGATTGCCACTCTCAGACGATAGACACTGCGAAGTTGAAGTTCAGTGTGTGGGTGTCACTGAGGGGAACTCCAGATTACCAACATCAGCTGTGTATGTTAAAGGGGAATCACGGCATTGTTTTAGGTGTGGTCAAACAGGGCATTTAGTTCATACTTGTGTTCAGCCGCGGACACCCGGAGTCAATAAAACACACCCGGTTGTGCAGCGACACCGGGGTCGAGCCTTTAGACCCTGGTGTGCCCGTGTCGCTGCTCGATCATCACTCCCATTGCCTTATATTTGTTCTTGAGTTGGTGGCGAACCTATTTGTGCCGTTTTGGATTCTGGTAGCTCCTTTTCATTGTTGAGCTTGGAATGGTTTCTTGAATTTCGTCATCTTGTGAGACTTAGGCTGGTCCCTTCTTCGGCGCAGAGATGTCAGGTTGCCAAGGGGCAGGTGCTGCCTCTGCATCGTTGGGTCCGAGGGAGTATCTCGGTTGGGGATTTCTCGTGGCCCTTGTATTTGGCCTTCGTTAAGGAGCTGCCAGTCGATTTGATTTTGGGATGTGATATTATTCGTAAAACTGGCCTTGTCTTGGATTATTTGGGGTACACCTTCTTTAAGTTTTCTTCTGGTCAGAAATTTGGGTTCTGTGAGTGTACTAAAGGTAAGGTGCATCGAGATGTGGGAATGATGGCTGTTGATGGTAAGGTTAACGAGTTTGATCTCACCCATCTTTCTTCCCAGCAGGCCTCTGAACTAGGGGGCTTGCTGGAGAGGTTCCCAGAGCTTCACTGTGACAGACTAAGGGTCACTAATGTTCTTGACTAACATATTAGTCTGTCTGACTATATTCCTGTCAGGCAGTCCCCATACAGTCTCTCACTGCCTAAGATGAAGATACTAAGGGGAAAGATCTGCCGTCTACATCCGCTTATGCCTCCCTATATTCCTTGTCCCCAAGGATCAGGGGCGGGACTTTCGGCCTGTTGTTGACTACCGTCGCCTAAATAAGAAGGTTGTACTCGAATCGGTACCTTTACCTGTTCTTCATAACTCTTTTACTTGGTTTGCTGGGGCTAATTGGTTTTCTGTACTCGACCTGAATCAAGCCTGTTATCAGATTCGCTTAGCCGAAGAATGTAATCACGGTACAGCATTTTGTATCGATTGGAATCTGTTTGAATTTAATAGGGTCTCCTTTGGTTTTGCTACAGCCACAGGCTGGGGCTAATTGGTTTTCTGTGCTCGACCTGAATCAAGCCTATTATCAGATTCGCTTAGGCGAAGAATGTAATCACGTTACAGCATTTTGTACTGATTGGAATCTGTTTGAATTTAATAGGGTCCCCTTCGGTTTGGCTACAGGCACAGCGATCATTACTCGTTTGTTGGATAATATTCTTGGAGACTTGAAATTAGCCTGTGTTTATAATTACCTGGACGTTTTGTAATTTATAGTCGTTCGTTTTAGGAGCATTTGGAACATATCCAGCAAGTTTTTGCTAGGTTGCAGGGAGCCAGTTTGACTGTTAAACCCAATAGAGTGACATTAGTAAGGCAGCAGGTATCCTTCTTAGGTCACCTAGTATCAGGCAAGTGTATTCGCATTGATCAGGAGTGGACTAAGACGTTGAGAGTCCATCCACCGCCCACTGATAAGGAAGGGATTGCCAAGTTCATAAGCACTCCATCTTCAGGCCACAAGTGGCCCATCGGGACAATCCTCAGTTGAGGATGCGGATAGGAGAGGCGTGTGGTCAGCACACCGCTCTCCCAGTCATTACGATGGTTTTCTATGACCGGAGAAGCTACTATTCGGTCGAGTAGCTCCTCAATTGGCATCATGAGGCTGAGTGCAGCCCGAAAAACGGCAACAGCGCATGGCGGCCCGGATGGTCACCCATCCAAGTGCCGGCCACACCCGACAGCGCTTAAATTCGGTGATCTTACGGGAACCAGTGTATCCACTGCGGCAAGACCGTTGCCCTGCCAAGTTCATAGGGATGGCAAATTATTTTAGGCATTTTGTCCTAAATTTTGCTCAGTTGGCGGCTCCTTTAAATGAACTGTGCTGAAAAGGGGTGTGTTTTGAGTGGGGACCCGCTCAAGAGGCCACGTTTGAGCACATTAAAGCGTCTATAGCCAATCCTCCAGTTCTCGGAGTGCCCGATTTTAATAAGAAATTTATTGTCCAAACCAACACATCTGGGTGCTAGCCAGGCGATGTAAAACCGGCCGTATCACGAGGTTGGCAGTACGCATTTCGGCATTTCAGTTTGAAGTTAAGCACATTAAAGGCACAGACTGTGCTCGCAGTCATCCTCAGCCGTATGTTTACCGAACAACCATCTAGTGAGGGCGCCCAAGAAGCTGCAGAACTCAATCTTCATTGTGTCATGTTAGGCAGTATTCCTCATTTGTATAGTGAGGGCGCCCAAGAAGCTGCAGGAGGCAATCTTCATTGTGTCATGATAGGCAGTATTCCTCATTTGTATAGTGACATTGCCGACCATCAGGATCAGGACCCCACTTGGGGACTCGTTAAGAAACGGTTTTTGGCAGGGGAGCGTTTGGATTACATTATCAGGAAAGGCATTTTGTGTAAAAAGGTGGGACGTACCAAGGAGATTAAGATCTGTCTACCAGGCACACTAGTACGCCCCATTTTCCATTATTTTCACAACTTGTTGATTGGCGGGCATTTAGGAACCTACAAGACCTTGCAGAAGATTAAGTAGCATCTGACTTGGTAGTCTATTGACCGAGACGTTAGAGAAATGGTTCCTCGGTGTCAGTTGTGTCGTGTGGCCAAACCGAATAACACTCTTCAACAGAGGTTCCTCAGTTCTCAGTGTGAATCTTGCCCCATGGACAAACTCTATATTGATTATGTGGAGCCCTTACCTCACACTAAAGGAGGCCATCAGTATGTATTAGTTTTTATTGACACATTTCGAGGTTTACCTTGCTTCTTCCAAGCTGTAATGTGCCTGCTGCCACTGTGAGT
This sequence comes from Schistocerca nitens, assembly GCF_023898315.1. Lineage (NCBI taxonomy): Eukaryota > Metazoa > Arthropoda > Insecta > Orthoptera > Acrididae > Schistocerca > Schistocerca nitens. The sequence continues at coordinate 134,590,623 of NC_064624.1, forward strand.
ACCACATTCTCCTTCTCAGACAAGATCATTCATTAAAACTAACCCAAAAAATATTTAACATGGGAAATAATAAATTGGCCTGCCCTAGCAAGTAGTACCACATGTCTCAACAATCAGAACCTTATCAGAGAAATATATAAGCCTGACCAACCCAGAGATATACCGGTCTTGGCAATGACAAAGAACATCAGAACATAGAAAAAAGACACACTAAAATTAAATTAAAAAACTAGGCCCAACGCCGTGCTGTAGCGAAAATGATCTAATTTTGTTGCATGTAAATGTGCAACCCTTAAATAATATAGTTAGTTAATTGCGATACTGGCTGAGTGAAATTACGTGCAGCAATCTCCGTGTGACTGAACACTGGATTAAAAGTAGAGAAATAAACTTTTTTGTACCATTTGCTTACTTAGTGACCACAAGTTATATTTATGAAGCATCTGCTGTGGCATTTCACTCTCACAGACTTCTTACTGCAACTATTTACCAAATGCCAGCTACTGATTCACAAGAAGGTTCTCCATTTAAATTCTAATGACTGCGAAATATAAGCATTACAAAATTTTTATCACTCAAGATATTAACATAGAAATAAAAAGTGAAGAGAAAAAAATGTTATTTGTTAAATATGGTAAGCTCAATGAATTTGTGTTGCTTAAATTAAAAACCAAGCAGGACTGAAGCATGGCTTGACAATTAGCAATGTGTAGAAATAAGCACCATATGATATCATCAATTTAGGAATATATGACAATGATGGCATATGGGTCCAATATGGAAACCTGTCTACTGATAATTTCTAGATTTTAACTACATGCAGAGTTCTCAAAGAAGAGAACACTGAAAGAATGAGAAGTGACTTCAAACTAATTGTATAGTCCATTATACTGACCAATGGGATAGATATTAACAAATGCTTCTTCATATTCCTTTCAATCATGAAACATACACTAGGCAGTAACTGAGGCCAGCTGGTGTGGCCAAGCGGTTATAGGCGCTTGAGTCTGGAACTGCATGACCACTACGGTCGCACGTTCGAATCCTGCCTCGGGCATGGATATGTGTGATGACCTTAGGTTAGTTAGGTTTAAGTAGTTCTAAGTTCTAGGGGACTGATGACCTCAGATGTTAAGTCTCATTGTGCTCAGAGCCATTTGAACCAGTAACTGACCTCTTGCTTCTAAAAGATGCAACACTGGCAATACCATAATCACAAACCACACACCAAAAAATGGAACACACCACAACTCAGTAAAATCAGGATCTTTTACTCATGCTGAAGAACATAACTTCTGACAGTTGTAAGAACAAGAAGAGCTCTTTAAGCTTAAGAGAATTATAGCTACATATTTGAAATTAAAGCAGCAAAAATCAAACCTAATGAGAAATACATTTTAAATTCTAAAAATAAATGTAAAGCATCCTGGAATGTGGTAAAAAGGGAATCAAACATATGAAAGGAAGAAATTACTATCCCAATTAACTTAAATGGCTATTTTGTGAGCTCTGAAAGTTTCCTTATATCACGAAGTGCAGATACATCTGATCTGGAGGCCTTCCTTTTGCAATTACAGAGAAAAACAAATAAAATAATCACTTGGAGTAAAATTACTGCTACTGATCTTCCCAACTCAGAAAACAAACTGAACAGATCCAGCACAGAGGACTACCATGGGCACAGCAACTATGTTCTAAAATGTATAATTATGGAAATTAGAAAGCCAATGCTCTATTTTACACTTTCAATACACAAAAATGGTGAGAGAGACATACAAGGTAACTATGGACCAATATCAGTTGTCTCTATAATAGCCTATTTAAAATTACAGAGATGCATACATGTATAACTTCAATTGATGAAGCTATGATAAACTTCAACTGATGAAGCTATGATAAACTTGCTAAAAAGCTAACGGGCCCAAACATCTAAACTGCTAAACACAATGCCTTCATACAACGGAAAATCCAGGATGGGGTGTAACAATACGAGAGAATGAAAGTTGCTACTCACCATATTGCAGAGATACTTAAAAAAACTATCTCTTTAAACACATTATGTGGAAAACGCAGAAGCACATAATGATTTGCTCTTGTTCCATATCAGGCTTCACGTTCATGGAAAGCAAACAACTAAAATGGAACAGGAAATAAAAACCCATAAGTAAATATTAGTGTTACGATCATAACACAACAGAAATTGGCGTTTAGTGTCCTGTAACTTCTGTGGATTCAGCAACAACATAGGAAAATCGAAATTGCAGTGGATACCCTTTATGAACGGTGTTTAACTTTAATTTCCCCTTACAGAATTTAAGGTATATTAGTAGCGGTAATAACAATAATACTACTAATAATGCAATACTCTCAAAAGATTAACAAGTAAGTGCCAGGGGATGCATAAATTTAAGGTTATGGCTCACATTGTTTACTTCATAACTACGGTATAATCGTAAATGTTCTAAATACACTACTGACCATTAAAATTTGCTACACCAAGAAGAAATGCACATGATAAACAGGTATTCATTGGACAAATATATTATACTAGAAGTGACATGTGATCACATTTTCATACAATTTGGGTGCATAGATCCTGAGAAATCAGTAACCAGAAGAACCACCCCTGGCCGTAATAATGGCCCTTATACGTCTGGGTTTTGAGTCAAACAGAGCTTGGATGGCGTGTACAGGTACAGCTGAACATGCAGCTATAACACAATACCACAGTTCATCAAGAGTAGTGACTAGCGTATTGTGACGAGCCAGTTGCTCGGCCATCATTGACCAGACGTTTTCAATGGATGAGAGATCTGGAGAATGTGCTGGCCAGGGCAGCAGTCGAACATTTTCTGTATCCAGAAAGGCCCATACAGGACTTGCAACGTGCAGTCGTGCATTATCCTGCTAAAATGACTGAAATGTAGGGTTTCACAGGGATCTAATGAAGTGAATGTCAATGTGAACAAGAGGTTACCGAAACGTGTAACCAGTGGCACCCCATACCATCACGCCAGGTGATACGCCAGTATGGTGATGACGAATACACGCTTCCAATGTGCGTTCACCGTGAAGTCGCCAAACACGGATGTGACCATCATGATGATGTAAACAGAACCTGGATTCATCTGAAAAAATGACGTTTTGCCATTCGTGCACCCAGGTTTTTCGCTGAGTACACCATCGCAGGCGCTCCTGTCTGTGAAGCAGCGTCAAGGGTAACCGCAGCCACGGTCTCCGAGCTGATAGTCCGTGCTGCTGTAAACATCGTCGAACTGTTCGTGTAGATGGTTGTTGTCTTGCAAATGTCCCCATCTGTTGACTCAGGGATAGAGACGTGGCTGCACGATCTGTTACAGCCATGCGGATAAGATGCCTGTCACCTCGACTACTAATGATACGAGACTGTTGGGATCCAGCACGGCGTTCCGTATTACCCTCCTGAACCCACCAATTCCATATTCTGCTAACAGTCATTCGATCTCGACCAACGCGAGCAGCAATGTCGCGATACGATAAACCTCAATTGCGATAGGCTACAATCCGACCTTTATGAAAGTCGGAAACATGATGGTAAGCATTTCTGCTCCTTACACGAGGCATCACAACAACGTTTCACCAGGCAACGCTGGTCAACTGCTGTTCGTGTATGAGAAATCGGTTGGAAACTTTCCTCATGTCGTGTCGCCACCAGCGCCAACCTTGTGTGAATGCTCTGAAAAGCTAATCATTTGCATATCGCAGCATCTTCTTCCTGTCGGTTAAATTTCGCGTCAGTAGCACGTCATCTTCATGGTGTAGGAATTTTAATGGCCAGCAGTTTAACTTACCTTCCTTGTTTTGCTAATTGTTAAATTTTCCCTTGGGATAGCCTGTTTCCATTTTCCTAATAATTTCTTTTGCTTTGGAATCGACTAAACTTGCACCTCAGTCTCGTTGGGTATCTTTACACCCAGTTTCACAATATCTGTACAGCATTTTACCATCACAAATTCCAACTGTGCATCACATAAATACCGTTAAAAACGTTCTAAAACAGTTACACTGCTGCATTCACGTACTCCTATGCTCAGCATAACTGTATACGACACTTGTTCCTTCTTTCTGTAATGACTATTCTAGTATACCCGTCATGCTGTTCGCAGGGAGCGCTTAGACCTTCTCTCTAGGTAGCGTTGGTCGAACCGTGGCCCCGCCACAGGCTGTAGCCGTGTGAGCCACAGAAATGAAAGAAATGAAAGAATTTGATTTTGGAAACATTTAAGCCATGCAGGGATTAAAATGTAGCTCAAGAGTAGATACTGATACACTTTTTTTCATTGAGTATTGTAACAACAGCATCCACGCATGAAACGTCAGTCTTCCTGCCTCTACTCTGGCAAACTTCTTTACAGTGTATCCTAAACCTCATTGACTACAGGTGACTCTGTATTGTGTATCTGTTGGTCATTTTGTACATAGTTCCTGAACAGTTAAAACAGCTAAATTTACAAAACTATCTACCCATTAGTGTGTGAAAATACTGCAACTAAGTACTGACATCATTTCCATGCTGATTGCTTCAGTGGTCAAAGACAACTACTTGTATCCAATAGTAAACTATATCCATCCATATATGAATAAACTGATCTTAATTGTGCTAGATGACCTGTTGTGACAAGGTAATTGGTTTTTGCACTAAATTCTGTTGGTTTTTCAAGATGCTATCATTCATATTTTACATAGGCCTGCTACATAGTAGTTTCCATGTACATCAGTGGCCTACCCCAGTTTCATGTATGTGCAATCACATGATTGTAGATTTAATTAAAATTATGCTTTTACCAGACGAGACAGGCTTCTTCCATAGCCATACAAGAGGGAACGTACAGATACAGTTTTTTTGCTCTGTTTCCTGCGTAGAAAGCCTCATAAAAAAAGTGTGTACTCTTGGCCCATTCTATCACAGTAAAAAGGAGATCCCTGTTGCAGATCATCTGATAAGTAAAATAAAGCTCTAAGTACCAATTACACAGGATGTTTATAAATGAATATAGGAGTGGCAATGCTTTATAATATTTATTACATTAAACTTACAGTTATAGATGAGATGTCAAATGAAAGAGCAACTCAAACAGCTTTATCAAGAACCTTATAAATGTTCACTGGCATAGCGAAGTACGTGGTAGGTAGAACATCTCTGTACCCAAGCACTGGAAAGGCCGCAAGGGGGCCAATGACAGGGCTCGCTTTTCATGGCCACCATGTTCACCTGACCTAACGCAATGCGATTTTTTTCCTTTGGGGCTACATCAAGGATCATGTGTACATGCGTCAGCTACCAGCAGACCTCCCCGAATTAAGAAACCGGATTGAAGCAGCTGTTGCTACAATCACTGAAGACACACTTGTCAATGTTTGGGAAGAACTCGGCTATAGACGTGGTGTGTGCTGTGTGACAAACGGTGCTCACATTGAACATTTATAAGGTTCTTGGTAAAACTGTTTGAGTTGCTCTTTCGTTTGACATATCATTTATAACTGTAAATTTAATATAATAAATGTTATAAATGTATATTCATTTATAAACACTCTGTATATATTTTCAACCAAAAAGCAGTAGTTACAGGAAAGGACATATTAAATTTTGTTCATAAAGGTGGACCATGTTAACCCAAAAAAGAAGAGAAAAGTGATCATGGATACACCAGAGAAAGAAAGACTGTCCAGCAACACTGGACGTTAAGTGTGTCAGGTATGCAGATTATGCAATAAAGTCTCCAACAGACAGTTAAAAAAAAAGAAGAAGGGAGTATCCAATTGAACAATGTGTGTGGATATATAAGCCTGATCAGTTACATGTATGTCATTCGACTAGCTCTTGTATATAAATATTTGTAATTTATTGATAAATTTGTATTGGGTTAAAGGTTATTGAGAAATTGAAACGAGACTTGGAGTCAACACACACACCAAAAAGCTATCTGTGGTATTATGTGGCTGCCTCCCAAGCAAGCTGCCATAATCATGGCATTGAATGTGTGAAAGCAATTGGACACATACACCCTTCGCTTTCAAAATAGATCAGGGATGTGGTTGCAAAGGGGACATAATCAGTTTGGATTGTTAAGTTAGAACTGGAAAGAATTGTGGCCAACAGTTTCACTGGGGAAAACAGACAAGATCAGATGAACATAATGTTTTACCCAACAGATAGTACAATTTATAGCCATATGTATCGGGCTCTGTTTAATTTAAAGAAAACTGTTATTGACCAAGTAGCATTAAAAAATCAAATTGATGAGTAGGACAAGGAATCTAAGGATGAGAGCCTTTTTTTCAGACTGTTTTCAGATGACAATGAAAAAGTGCACCCATTCCTCTTTTGTTACCAGCACAAGTGGCAAAGGGAACTTTTGAAAAAGTACTGTAGGATATGTTTGCTTGATGCAACATGCAAGGCAATGAAGTATGACATTCCTTTATTTTTCTTTGTAGTGAAAGCTAATGCATGCTGTTTAGTAGTTGGGATATTCTTCATTCAAGCAGAAAACACAGCACCAATTGAAAAGGCTCTAGAAATTTTCAAGACATGGAGCCCAGATTGGAATCCAGTTTCATGGGTTACAGATTTCTCTGAGCCTGAGATACAGGCAATTGATGGAATATATCCAATGCCAAGGGTTTATCTTTGTTTATTTCATCAAAAGCAAAGCTGTCACCAGTGGCTTAGCAAAAAGAACAATTTCGACGGACCAGGAGATAGTGAGCAAATTCTGAAACTGTGGGAAGAAATTGTTCACCATCTGAATAACAATTTTTAACTGCAAAACAAAAACTTCAATCTCATGAATTATTAACTAGAATTTCTTATGCACTTGATTATTTTAATAAGCAATGGCTTTCAGTATCTGAAAGGTGGGTGAAGACCTATGAGGACAAGGAGAATTTCTTCACCAATCTAACTACTACTTATGGTGTTGAATCGGTAAATAAAAGAGTGAAACATTTTTTTCTTAGACATTCAACAGATAAAACATTGACAGGTAATGTTAAAGTTTTAATAAATGATTTCCTCCCTAGCCGGTTTAAAAAATATTGTCTGAAGAATTCAGCTGTCAAATCTTACAACAGAGAGATTCCTCATTTCTTACATAACAAGTCACAGGAATTTGTGAATCGCATAATGAAAAGATATTCTTCAGCACAAACTGAATTTTTGCTAAGCCACCATTAGCATGTATGCTTTCCATGAAATAAACAAAGATTTACTCTTGACATTGGAAATGTTCCTTCAATTGTCTGTATCTCATGCTTGGAAAGATCTGTAACTGGAAATTTTGTATTTATGGGGATCCCAGCTTTCAGATACTAAATAAATGTAAACATGGTCCATAGTAGGCTGTAATACAATGTTTGTTTGATCGTGCGATTAACAAATTTTGACTGTCATTGTGCAGTACATTAGTAATATCTGTATTTCATGTCATTTTGAGATCATTTAATTAGAAGTAAAAATTACCCATATTCCATCATTTCACAAAAGTATGCACACTGCAGTGACACCTTTTAAGATTGTATTCTGAACTTTGCTCTATATGCAACATAACTGTTTCAAATGTGCTTGACGATGCTTAGTCGAAATTAGCTGATCAGACAATTAAACATTGCATTACAGCCTACTATGGACCATGTTTATGTTTATTAACCTTGAAAATTTCTAGAGCCTCTTTAACTGATCTACTGTTTTCTACATGAATGAAGAATATGCCAACTACTAAACAGCATACATTAGCTTTCACTACTAAGAAAAATAATGGAATGTCATACTTCGTTGTCTTGTATGTTGCAGCAAGCAAACATACCCTACCATACTTTTTCAAAAGTTCCCTTTGCCACCTGTGCTGGTAACAAAGAGCAATGGATGCACTTTTTCGTTGTCACCTGAAAATGGTCTGAAAAAAATCTGTCAGCCTTCGATTTCTTTTCCCAGTTATTAATTTGATTCCTGAATGCAACTTGGTCAATAACAGTTTTCTTTAACTCAGATAGTACAATTTATGACCATACATATCAGGCTCTTCAGTTGTGTAAAACATTTTCGTCTGATCTAGTCTGTTTTTCCAGCAACAATAAACTGCACAATCCCTGAAAGTGTTAACCAATAAACTTTAGTTATGTTTTATTTGCAGCAAGTGTGTGTCTTTCTGTATTGCATCCTGGCCACTCACTGACTTCCTTACAACAAATAAGCTCTGTACACATGGGTGTAAGTTGTTTAATGTGTGTGATGAAACAATATTTGAGAAAAGGTTTTTCATTTAGAAAACAGTAATCAAGTCAAAACACATATGTGCATTGCTCATTTAGGCTTTGCTATAATGTTTTGTGTAGTCAGAATACACATGCTGATTTTTGTTATGCCCTATTGGAATGAAGAAATTCAATTATGTAATTATCATTTCGTTTGGTGATGAATCATATGAGTCAGATATGAGATTAGAGGGAATAGCAATTTTCAAGTCATCTTCGTCAGTGTATACTCTTATATACGCAATGTTCCTTTAAGCTTACACACAATCTGTTGTTCAAAATGGCTAGTAGTTATGGTGTTTTTAAAATGTTAATACTATTGTACATATTAATGTATTTTATATGTTTCACATTTATGTAAGCATACATGGATGATGTGGATGATGATTTGGACATATGAATAAATTTAATTGTGTAATTATCTTTTTTGAGTGAAAACGAAACTCAATGCATTTCTTGTTATAGATAGTAAAACAACGTAGTACCAATAATTATGAACTGTTTTCTTGATATTTTGCATTTACCCACTAGAATCCACAGGTATGAAGGTAAGGTAGTTTGATTGTGGTGCCTGAGTAATGTAACCCTCCTAACAAACTTACAGCTTTTAGATTTGTTTACTTCACAAGAGGATTAGAACTTTAAAAATGGCATGTACACCTAGTAAGGAGCCTACTACAGGGGAATTTCTACACCTAATATTGCCCTCGTCATTGTCATTTGCCCTTTCCTTTTGCATTTCTGGAGACTCTTACTCACCTTACCACTCTTCCTTGGTATCACCATATGGGCACCAGACAGTAATTCAAGCATGGAGTTTTCTGGGGAGAATAACTTAAGGCTACTGAATGTTATTAGAAATGTTGGTAGCCCAGCAAAAGCTGCTACAATTCTATCAAATAATGGTTTTAAAATTTAGCTATTTTACTTTTGTAATTCACAATCTTTTGCATCCAATATGCCAATTTTTACAACAAATCATGTGATCTGTCTTGTATGTTATGAGATACATTACATTTCAAATTTTAGATACTACAAGCACTTCAGTTTCATCATTGGCCACTAAAGTTTTCTTGTGTAACATGGTGGCACCAGTGTGGTAAGGATTCTAAAAAATGTCTGCAATGTTTTGATTGTGGTACTTCATATTATTTTAAATCATATTTTCCTTCACTATTGAAGCTAGAACATCAAGTAAACAAAAATCTACGTAAGTGGGCCGCCTTGGCTTTGTATCTCATTATCTGAAAGAACCAAAATGGAAGTCCTTTAAAACAAGAACATGCTAACAGAATTCTCACTGCAGATGTTCCATTTCACCCTTAGGAAGTACTATGGTCGGTTTTTGGTCTGAGAGATGATAGAAATGCTGCTCTAGCACTATTACAAGGAGAAAGCACTCCTGAGCCTCCACTACACACTGTGTGCAATGGGACATGCTCCCATTCAACCCAAGTTAATCACTTACCTCTACACTGTACAAAATGTTACAAGCTGAAAATATATTACATTTCTTTAAAAAATGTAACACATTTGCAACTGGCTGTAGACTGAAGTTTTGTTATGTTTTAACACATTGACTGGCACACACGTACTGATGAGTATTTCACTGCCAAGCACACAGCGTTAGAGGCTAGGCTCTGCTGTGGCCTCCAGAGGCAGACAGTGTGTTCAAGAAATAAAAAAGTATTTGTTATTGAAGTTGTTATAATTTAAAAATGTAGCTTGTATTAGAGCTGGGCCATCCTCTTGCTGGAAAGCACATCACAAACCTATTCATTGGGTGCTTGAACAATACAATGGAGCATGCAGACCACAGTCATTTTCTTTGCTTCTCATAATACACCACAGGATGCTACATGGACACTAACAATTTTAGGCCTGTACACAGATGAAAATCGATGGTATACTGGTAAGAGCTGGCAGTTTATGAATCGCACATATATCCATACAGTACTTGCATGGTTAAGAAACAAACCTGCTTCCCCTAGTACTAAAAAAGAAAATCTTGTGGGCAGTTTGTAATGTACATTATTTAACTGAATAGGCTAAGAAAGACCTTAGTTGTTCAATGTTTTTGCAGTTTAGAATCAGTTAGAGGTACAGTGAAAAATCTGCAACTATAAACTCTAGCTTATGACAGTCTATATAGTACTGACAATTTTAATATTAAACATGAATAAATGAGTTTTCATCACAATTTCAAGAGGTATTTCCACAACCACCTAATTTCAATATCTAAAATGACAAAATTATTCGCTACAAGTAGTATCAAGGGTTAGTATTTGAAAAGGAAACTGATGTCGGAAAAATAATGAAAACTCCTTTGGGAACAGAGCAGACAAGTGCAGCCCCATGAAACTCTGTCCTCTCGTACCCTGGCCATTACCGTCTTGATCTGCATCCCTTCCTCCATGCTGTTCTGTAAAAGTGTAGCTAGGAGCTTTGTCCATACTGGTGTTCGGTTCCCTCATCTCCTCCATGAATAAGCAAATATGGCCAAAGGATGAGGATAGAGCATTCTGTGCACCCACTGTTTACTGTTACCATTAATGTCTGTACTGGGCCTGCCAGTCTGTCTTGCCAACAGTTATCAAACATAATTTAAGTCACAATAAATAAAACAGAGAATGATTGACACCAGACTGAACTGGACATTTGATATCCTACTACATTTGTAGAGGAGACCAAGCTCTGTGACTTTTGTTTTATATCTCACTTCATGCCACGAAGTTGACTGGTTTTATGCCAGCGAAGAATGAGGTTCTCGGAGTCCTAGCATAAAATAGTCACAAATGTGGCTAAAACTGTTGCTGAGAGAACAGCAGTGAACAACACGTACTAAATTCTGTGGGGGTGCACAGAAGAATCAGTACTAAAACAATGTTGTCACTCTATTAAAAAAGTTTCTGGGTCAATTCTAGCGTCCGATACCACCCGCCGGCTTTGACCAATGACGTAATGTGTGATGTTATTTTGTTTGTGCCGCAGATTGCTGTCGATGAGCGTTAAATGATTTCTCTGGATTTCCTCGTTACGCGAGTATATTAAAAATTCGATGTATATTGTTTTGTTTTCATCTCGCAATTTGTTTTCGGCATCTTTTGTTAGTGAAAGTAGTTGTGATTTATAAGGTCTCGAATCTGACGCTGTTCGTTATGGATAAGTCAGTTGTTTTTACTGCGAAAATTCTGCTTCAGAAACTGAGTGACCGTAAATCAACTATAAAAGTTTTGCAATCATTGGGCGTCATTGTTGGATTTTGCAAGTGCAGTGTCTGTGGAAATCATATGGTTTTGATGAAGGTTGCGTCATCACGAACTTCCGACGAATTCATGTGGAGGTGCAGAAAAAATAACATATGGAGATCCACACAGGGGGACGTGGTTCGAAAGAATGAGGCTGAATTTAGAAGTAATTGTTGTCATGCTAACCTACTATTTTTGCTATGATTATTCTTGCAAATCTGCCATGCACAAAGCAGGAGTTTCGTGTGGCACTAGTCGACTGGTTCTAGTTTTGTAGAGAAGTTGCGGGGAATTTATAAAGTATAGGGGGTCATTGGGAGGGTCAGGGGTTATAATTGAAGTAGATGAGTCACATTTTGGAAAGAGAAAGTACGAAAGGGAGCACGAGGTTGTTGGGCTTTGGGTTTTTGAAGTAGTAGTTTCTGGAGGAGATTGTGCTGATGTATTTAGAGTTGTACCAAATTGGACAAAGGAAGTCTTGACATCTTTAACAGAATAACATGGTATAGACGGTTCTGCAGTCATATCGGATGCGTTTGCTTCGTACAAGGGGTTATGATCACTTGGTCGTGAATCAAAATATTCAGTTTAAAGATTATAGGACGGGGCATGTACTAATACTAGAAAGGGGTATTAGCAGCTGTAAAATCTGTTGTCAGGTGTGGAAAGAGAAGGATTTCTGTGTTGCAAGGCGATTTACATGAATACTGTTGTAGGAAGAGTATTCCTAAAGGTTATTGTTTATTTCTCGCATTTATGAAAGTAGTCAGCAAAATGTACAATCCTCGTTCTGTTAGTTAGGTGTTGGTGGGTCTGATACTTTTTTCTTGTTTTACATTACGTTTTTTATGTTACTGCATTGTGCCAGTGTTACTTTTTTGGTTTCTCTGGAGGCAGGTTTTTCTGTCGTTTTAATATTTTCTGGTTACAATGGTGGGCCGAGGGGTATTGCTGTGTCTTTGAAGGAAGTTTATGTTATTGACTCGTGGTTTCATTCTTTTTACTATTTTAAAATTTTTCGTGTGATAGATGGCGGGTGGTAGGGAAGAACTGATTTGGGTGGTACCTCATTTGTGCATGGAAGTTTGTGTTTCTTTTTTTCATTAGTTTTTCTGGATTTTGGTTCTTTCGTTACAGTTTGACCTTCTAACATTATTATTTCTTTTTATGTCCTAATTACGTTCTTGTCAGCCTCAATCTATTTCGTTCTTGTCAGCCTCAATCTTTGGCTCCTTTGGAAGTTCATATGCGGTAAGTTTCCTATTATGTAGCCACTTTCATGTTTTCCTTTTCGATGTTTCTGCTACACTTCTCTTATTTTTACTGTCACTACTGGTGTATCAATTTTACTGGGTGTTATTTGGAGCTACTGTAGTCGGTGTGATTTTCGTGTCGTATAGTTATCGGTTGCAAGGTTTGGTCATTTTGCGTTTTATTTCTTTGCGTGTGCAGTAATGTGCGTAAAGATTTTCATTTTTTGAAAGTCTAAATTTACTAACAAGATCATTTTTTAAGCACGTTTCTGATATGATTTTTGTGCAACAAACAACAATATTAGAATCGGTAACTGGAAATGACATCCTACATATGTTGCTTCTAGTTATCAATTCCAACTGTTTGACGGTTCATTATTTAGAGTGTTTCACAGTACGTGCAGAGAATATAATAATAATAATTTTATTGTCATTCGGCCATTACAGCAATAGACAACGTCATATACATACTAAAATACAATTAATAGTTTGAAAGAAACAACAGGTTTGTTGTTAACATTATAGTATTATATTACAGTTGATAAATTCTCTTAGATCATAGAATGGGTGGAGGACTAGCCCGTCATGAATTGTTTGTTTGAATAATTGTTCAGGTAATTCTTGAACAGATTGAGGAAGATTATTAAATAATTTGTACCCCATGATTTCATAGCTGTTGAGTGACTTTGATAATCTGTGGTAAGGAATATAGAGGCACCTACTCCTTCTTGTATTGTCGCTATGTACATTTTCTCTGGTTTTTGTTTCTAGTAATTTCTTCTTCGTATAAATTAGAACATAGTATATTTACAAGTTTATAACAGTCATGATTTTCTGTTCACAGATCAATGGTTTACAGTGTGCCTTATACGCAGAACCAGTAATTATCCTAATAGCTTTTTTTTGCAGTATTAATATGTCATGTACACAGCTAGAGTTCCCCCACAAAATAATTCCATATGTTACTATACTTTCAGAAACACAATCCATAAGTCGCCTTAACAGGTAAATAACTCTTGACAACTTACCACTAATACAGGGCCATTACAAATGATTGAAGCGATTTCATAAATTCACTGTAGCTCCATTCATTGACATATGGTCACGACACACTACGGATACGTAGAAAAACTCATAAAGTTTTGTTCGGCTGAAGCCGCACTTCCGGTTTCTGCCGCCAGAGCGCTCGAGAGCGCAGTGAGACAAAATGGCGACAGGAGCCGAGAAAGCGTATGTCGTGCTTGAAATGCACTCACATCAGTCAGTCATATCAGTGCAACGACACTTCAGGACGAAGTTCAACGAAGATCCACCAACTGCTAACTCCATTCGGCGATGGTATGCGCAGTTTAAAGCTTCTGGATGCCTCTGTAAGGGGAAATCAATGGGTCGGCCTGCAGTGAGCGAAGAAACAGTTGAACGCGTGCGGGCAAGTTTCACGCGTAGCCCGCGGAAATCGACGAATAAAGCAAGCAGGGAGCTAACGGTACCACAGCCGACGGTTTGGAAAATCTTATGGAAAAGGCTAAAGCAGAAGCCTTACCGTTTACAATTGCTACAAGCCCCGACACCCGATAACAAAGTCAAACGCTTTGAATTTTCGGCGCGGTTGCAACAGCTCATGGAAGAGGATGCGTTCAGTGCGAAACTTGTTTTCAGTGATGAAGCAACATTTTTTCTTAATGGTGAAGTGAACAGACACAATGTGCGAATCTGGACGGTAGAGAATCCTCACGCATTCGTGCAGCAAATTCGCAATTCACCAAAAGTTAATGTGTTTTTTGCAATCTCACAGTTTAAAGTTTACGGCCCCTTTTTCTTCTGCGAAAAAAAACGTTACAGGACACGTGTATCTGGACATGCTGGAAAATTGGCTCATGCCACAACTGGAGACCGAGAGCGCCGACTTCATCTTTCAACAGGATGGTGCTCCACCGTACTTCCATCATGATGTTCGGCATTTCTTAAACAAGAGATTGGAAAACCGATGGATCGGTCGTGGTGGAGATCATGATCAGCAATTCATGTCATGGCCTCCACGCTCTCCCAACTTAACCCCATGCGATTTCTTTCTGTGGGGTTATGTGAAAGATTCAGTGTTTAAACCTCCTCTACCAAGAAACGTGCCAGAACTCGCATCAACGATGCTTTCGAACTCATTGATGGGGACATGCTGCGCCGAGTGTGGGAGGAACTTGGTTATCGGCTTGATGTCTGTCAAATCACTAAAGGGACACATATCGAACATTTGTGAATGCCTAAAAAAAACTTTTTGGGTTTTTGTATGTGTGTGCAAAGCATTGTGAAAATATCTCAAATAATAAAGTTATTGTAGAGCTGTGAAATCGCTTCAATCATTTGTAATAACCCTGTATATTGTACATGTTGACCCCAAGATAATTTATCATCTATGTATACCCCCAATAATTTGACATAACTTGGATCATCTGACAGAAACTTGTCTCTAAGACTACAAACCATCTGCTGTGTTTTGTTTTCATTCAGCAGGAATCCATTTGCCTTGAACCAATAGGATGCTTGGTCAATTGTCTTTCCTGCACAAGTTTTAAGGCTATTGAAATCATCACTAGCATGAAAAAATGTTGTATCATCTGCATACATCACAGTGGTGTACTTGATAAATGACGGCAGATCATTTATCATTATCAGGAGCAAAAAGAGGCCCAGGACAGATCCCTGCGGAACACCTACCTTGACTTGTTCGATACTCGACATTTCTTTCCCTACACAAACAACTTGCTTACGATTCTGAAGATATGATTTTATTAATTTAAGGCTGTTATGTCTAATGCCATAGAATTCCAGTTTTTCTAGGAGTGGCTTACGCTTTACACAGTCAAAAGCTTTGCTTGGATCACAAAATGTGAGTTGAGCATAGCCCTTATCCTCAAACACTTGAAGTAAGTATTTGACTACAAAGTCTATAGCATCCACAGTAGACAACTTTTTCCTAAAACCATATTGAGATTCACTAATTATTCCTAATTTTTCTAAATAAACAGATAGCTGTTGGTAAATTACACATTCCAGTATTTTAGAAAAAGCTGGGACTATGGAGATTGGTCTGTAACTAGAAGGTGAGTCTATATCTCCCTTTTTATATATTGGAACTACCCTAGCCACTTTGAGTTCTTCAGGAAAATATCCATCAGATGTGCATTTATTTATACAGAATGTTAAGGGGGTACACAATATAGTCTATTACTTTCCTTAGTAAATTACAGGATATGTCATATATATATCTACACTGTCTGCAGATTTCAACCGTTTTACAATGCTTAGTACATGACTAGGTGAGACATCAGAATACATAAACGTACCTGTGTCTGTTGGTGTTCTGCAAACATTTTTAGAAAGTAACTATGATGAACTGATATCAGGTCTGATTATAGTATTTCCTACATCTTCAACAGATTTAATAAAGAAATCATTGAATTTTTGGGGACTTACATTAATTTTTTTGCTTCTTACATCTCTAGCAACACCATTTATTAATTTCCATGCAGCTTTGCACTTATTTGTGGAATTATTAATGGTATTGAAATTATGTGCTTTTTTGGCTTCCATGATGGCTTTTTTATACTAATTCCTGCATTTTATATAGTCTAATCTGGCATGTTCTGTTTTCCGATTGCTACATATATTGTGCAACACCATAACTAGGTTTTTCATATTTGATAATTGTTTAGTAAACCATGAATTTTGTCTGTTTGTAGCCCTGTTTGTAAAGCCTTTGTCAGTTAATTTGCATTTCTTTATGGGGATGTTGTCATTAAATAGTGTCAGAAATGTTTTAAAAAATATCTCTAATAATAGTTTCCCTGACAAATCAGCACTAAGACTATAACTTGTGTCACCATGACATTGGTTGAACCAGTCTCTCTCAGCAAGGGACTTACAGAGCTGAACAATTTTGTCATCTGTGACAGGTCTGGTGATTATAACTTTTGGGACAGGCTTAGGAATATTACTATTATCAATACAGAACCTACTTGTATAGTTTAAAGACACAGAGTCATGGTCTGAAAATGGAAACACTGTAACATCACGATTCTTCTGTAGTTGTAAAATTGACAAAAATAGACATGCTTTATCTCTTTTGGGCCTGTTATTGATTGAGTACAAATTGCACTGTCTTAGAAGGATTTTCAACTCAGTCACAGTACGTTTGTGTGTTGTTATGCCAAAATCTGCATTCAGATCTCCACCGATTACTATGTCATAATGCAACCATCTGGTCCCTCTTAGTACATCTAACAGCATGTCCAATTTTTCTAGAAATACATTGATGATACCCTTAGGTGACCTGTAAAGGGATACTATTACTAACTTAAAACTGTCCATAACTATACCAGTGGCTTCAAAGTTCTGTTCCTCACATAAATAATCTAGGTCTAACTTAACAATGGAGCAGCTGAATGACTGATTAATATATATTGCCACACCACCTCTTATATGCAATTTTCTACACTAACTATTTGCTACATTATAGTTATCAAGTTTGACAACTGGAAGTACACTCTCAGTAACCCAATATTCACTCAGACAGAAAATATCAAATTTGTTATCTAGTCCTAAACTGTTTACAATAAATTCTTTATCTATTAGTCCTTGAACATTCAGATAGCAAATTTTAAGATCATAATTGTTGTTTATTTTAGATTGAACGTTTTGGTGAGGTGTTATGAAATTTGTTACACGACTTATCTCGTGGGCTTCTTCATCTTGCTGCCTTCCACTAAATAATCATTTATGCACTCGTAATTGCTCTTGTGTTCTTATTTATTTCAGTCATCTTCAACTCGTTTAAATGAAATTCGCGTGTAAATGATAGTCACGTTAAATGCATTATTTTATGGCATGCTACATTCGTTTGTTTAAGAGTATGATCTGTTCCATTCATAGATTGTCCATTGCATCATCTTTGTCTTACATATGATGTCATTGATCAAAGCCGACGGGTGGTATCGGACACTAGAATTTATCCAAGTTTCCAATATCAGTATCTGTATGCAAAGAAATGAAACACGTTTTTGGCTGTGTAACTGACATACTTGTCTGGGCTACCCAGCTACTTTGCAAAGAAGCCAACTACTTTGGCAATTTCCATTCAGTATTGGCATATGAGAATACATTCCAAACAGAGATGAGCACTTTGTATGTGATACAGTACACAAAGAAACTAATTCAGTAGTGCACTTTTTTCAGACAATACAAATTGTTACTGTTTACAAAATCCACCCCAACCCTAAGGGTAAAAAAGGTTCAGAAGCAGCATATACTATGCCGACAAACAGCCAGTCAAATCACACAGTTACCGCAATATTTAGCTTGTGAATTATGTTTAATCACGTACTACCACTCAGAAAATAGCCATGTATTATTTTCACTTTTTATTAACACATTATTGCACACTATTTACACAGTTCAGTATGTATGGAGCCATGATTATGAGTGTGGCTGGAGACTGTACATTGCTCTAGATGAAAACAATAAAACAATACATACATTTTCGGAAGAAATAGCATTCACATGAGAGAACGGGTAATTGTTTCATAATTCATTCACATTTCTTTTTTAATAGTTGTCTGAACATCCACGTTCAATTCTGAAATTGCGGATACAGTGTGGGAATGAATGTTCTAAATGATGTGCTGACACGAGTCGTTCCATTTATACAGCAGCAAATATAGAGAAAGAACTCTTTGAATCTGTGTCAGATACGTTGCAACAAACCAGTTAGCGCGTTTTTCGATTCAATATGCACTTTTCTGGAGTACGTCTGTTAATATGGCACTTCATTAGTCAACAGGGAAAAATTTGGCAAATATAATTGCAACACAGGTCGTATGCAAATTTTGCCACGGATGGATGAACAGACTCAGTATAGTTAGAATACAACAGAAAACTCGATAACTTATCCACATGTTAACTACATATTTTTATTGCGTAGTTAACACACACAGACCTTCTTCGCGGAGACTCCGTGTGAGACTGCACCCGAACGGCCGTGCCTGGCCTAAGCTTTCACGTCAACTCGATTTGTACCCGCCGATCGACATATCGACATACTTCGCGAACGCTGGGCTACGTCATTTTGACGTCACTTCCTTAGGTCGTTCGGGTGAAAAGGAGCTCTCCCGCGTCAGTATGTATGTAGTTGGGATGGGCTAACCGGCAATTTTCCGATATCAGTGATTTCTGTGAATGCTACTTTTCGGGTCGCAGTTAAGAATCACAGTTAACGAATTCACAACTTGTATCCCTCCGCTATTTCTACGACTTCTGCTACTCCTGTAATTTACGCGATTTCTGCGCTTTACGCTATTTCTGCTATTTAACACCGTCATTAGTTGCAACTAAGAAGTGAACTGTCTCAGTGCAAACCAGAATTATGTTCTCGCCTGTATAGGCGTTTAGTTGTGAGGGCCTCATGTAATGTTTCAGTAAATAAACTGACGAAAAGTTACCTGAAACGGTATTATTAATATTACCAACTATTCTTCATCAGTCGTTATATGATATACAAAAGAAACTCTTGCCCACAGACAAAATGTCATCTCAACAAAACAATCAGTATTAAGTATTTTTTTACCTCTGTTCTTCGTTTGGCTATAGTTTAAATTAATGGAACAAGAGTGAACGTATTGATAGTGTCCATGTTGAGAATCGTAACACAAATTACCACACAGTACCACATAAGTTTATGTTTAGAATACGGATTCTAACCACGTTTCTACGTTCACAAGTATCTGAACCACATTAGCAGTCACTCGATATAGCGATAATTCAGAATATCAAGTGTCAGCAGAACTGGAAAAGTTGTCACAGCGTCTTTACACCGTCTTCGTCGGAAGTAAGTTTAGTCTCTAAGTTTGTCCCTGAATGCAGGGGCATCGTTTATGCAATGTGTGAAACCTCCTCCCACTCAAGTGCTTTCATTACCAGAAGTATTAGCAGTTGTATAATGTGAATTAGAGCACGTCAAAACGCTGCTCAGTCTCGCTCGCTTCTCGCTGAGTACGCGGCTCATTATCGCTGGCACACGCGCGTGAGGTGGGGATGATTAAGTCACGGTACGAAACTGATCTGAGACGAGGATTGTCGAATAGGACACGTGCCGGCCCGAGACTGCGAGACCGCGAGCTTGCCGAGAGACTCGCATTATTGTAACCTAGTGGTAGGCAGTAAACTCAGCTTGAGTGGTTCCGGAACCGGGTACAATGCGATGACTACCATCTCAAAAGATGTTGTGTTGAAGAAACTTGCTGATGCGACGTACATTCTGATAAATATAGCGGAAGTAAGGAGTGGCAGCTCCAGTTGGGAAAAATTTAAGGTTAGCTCTTCAGTTATTACTAAATAATTACAGAATAGAGCCTCCGAATTCGATACGTGATAGTATTTGATTAATCGAATCGCTTCGTTTGTGTAGTATTTTGTAATGAATTGATACGTTTGTTGTGTCCGTAAACGAAAAGAAAAATTGTCTTCGTGAAACATACATGAAGGTGTTTATTACGACTGTTTCAGGTGGTTGTTGAAAGAGATACACATCTTCCAGTTGGTTACGTTCAGTGCCAAAATGGAAATTGTGGAGCATTGCTTGCTTACAAAGGAAGCACAACTGGTATGAACAGACATAAATGTAAGGATAATCGACACTTGTCAAGCGTTGCAGCTGCCAGTGCTGATAAAATATCTACTAGGGACAAATGTGTTTTAATGTGTGCAACAGACCTCTGACCATTTAATACGGTAAGTGGTGAAGAATTCATAAGCTTAGCTCAAGAACTCATAAATACAGGAACAAAATATGGAAAAATCATCGCCCAAGACGTAATACCTTCCCCAAGGACTGTAGCACGACATATTAAGGAATTGGCTGATCAAGTCAGGAGTGAACTTATTCCAGTAGTGAAAGACGCAATTGGTAAAAACCAGTGTTCAATGACGTGCGATCTGTGGACAGACAGTTATCGTAAGACCCATTACCTGACTGTCACATCCAGCTATATTGATCAGTCGACGGACAAATGGAAACTAAAAAACAGTGTACTCTTAACTACGAGGTTTTTCTGGTCTTGCCAAGACTGGTGAACATATCATTACGGAAATCATGAACAAATGGCAGAGTTGCTGATAACGTCCTCGGAACTAAGACAGGTTACTTTCGTTACAGATCAGGGAGCTAACATCAAGAAAGCACTAGAAGCACACAAACGACTCCCATGTGTGATGCACTGTATTAATACAGCACTGAGGCACACATTCAATGAAGGTTTCTTAATGGATGAGATTCCTGCAGTGTATGACTCCATCCTGACAGTATGTAAACTAGTAGGCTTTATGAAGCGATCTGGCTTAGTCGCGAGATTAGATAAAACCTTACACCATGATGTAGAAACCAGGTGGAACAGTGTGTACATGATGTTAGACTCATTCCATTCACAGGAAGACCAAATAGAGACCGTTTTGCATGATTCAAACAAACACAAGATGATGACGTCGTATCAGAATGCGACTGTGGAAAGCGTTATTCAATTTCTGAAGGTTTTCAAAGAGGCCACGGACGATATGGAAGGAGACAATGAGCCAAAACTACCATTTGTAGTGCCGTGGATTTTGAAACTGATAGGACTCTGCAAAACTGGAACCGACGATGTGACAATGTGTAAGCTAAAGAAAAGGCCAGAACTGTTTATAAAACAGAAAGTTCTAACTGAGCTACATGACATTCATTACGTGGCAACGTTCTTGTATCCCTGTTTCAAGGAACTATTAGTTTTTCCCGAAGAAAGAAGAGAAAAGATTCATCAAGATGAAACTTCCTGGCAGATTAAAACTGTGTGCGCCGACCGAGACTCGAACTCGGGACCGGCCATGTCTCCGCAATATCCTTTCTTTCAGGAGTGCTAGTTCTGCATGGTTCGCAGGAGAGCTTCTGTAAAGTTTGGAAGGTAGGAGACGAGGTACTGGCAGAAGTAAAGCTGTGAGGGCCGGGCGTGAGTCGTGCTTCGGTAGCTCAGTTGGTAGAGCACTTGCCCGCGAAAGGCAAAGGTCCCGAGTTCGAGTCTCGGTCGGCGCACACAGTTTTAATCTGCCAGGAAGTTTCATATCAGCGCACACTCCGCTGCAGAGTGAAAATCTCATTCTGGAAACATCCCCCAGGCTGTGGCTAAGCCATGTCTCCGCAATATCCTTTCTTTCAGGAGTGCTAGTTCAAATGGTTCAAATGGCTCTGAGCACTATGGGACTCAACTGCTGAGGTCATTAGTCCCCTAGAACTAAGAACTAGTTAAACCTAACTAACCTAAGGGCATCACAAACATCCATGCCCGAGGCAGGATTCGAACCTGCGACCGTAGCGGTCTTGATGTTCCAGACTGCAGCGCCTTTAACCGCACGGCCACTTCGGCCGGCGGAGTGCTAGTTCTGCATGGTTCGCAGGAGAGCTTCTGTAAAGTTTGGAAGGTAGGAGACGAGGTACTGGCAGAAGTAAAGCTGTGAGGGCCGGGCGTGAGTCGTGCTTCGGTAGCTCAGTTGGTAGAGCACTTGCCCGCGAAAGGCACAGGTCCCGAGTTCGAGTCTCGGTCGGCGCACACAGTTTTAATCTGCCAGGAAGTTTCATATCAGCGCACACTCCGCTGCAGAGTGAAAATCTCATTCTGGAAACATCCCCCAGGCTGTGGCTAAGCCATGTCTCCGCAATATCCTTTCTTTCAGGAGTGCTAGTTCTGCATGGTTCGCAGGAGAGCTTCTGTAAAGTTTGGAAGGTAGGAGACGAGGTACTGGCAGAAGTAAAGCTGTGAGGGCCGGGCGTGAGTCGTGCTTCGGTAGCTCAGTTGGTAGAGCACTTGCCCGCGAAAGGCAAAGGTCCCGAGTTCGAGTCTCGGTCGGCGCACACAGTTTTAATCTGCCAGGAAGTTTCATATCAGCGCACACTCCGCTGCAGAGTGAAAATCTCATTCTGGATTCATCAAGATGTGCGAAAAATGTTAAATAACGTTGTTGATACGAACGTAACCAAAGATGTCATGCCTTCTCCCACAAAAAAAGTTTCAAAATTGGCGATCATTCACCTCAAAATCGAAAGATGAGGTTGAGAAATATATGAACATGGAGAGTCCAAACGATGAGTTCACAGACCCTGTCGAAACTCAGCAAACAGGTTTTCTGTACACCTGCCAGTAGTGCCTCGAGTGAAAGAAATTTTAATAAGGCAGGGTTGGTACTGACTCAGAAAAGAAGTTGTCTAGACTCCGATCGCATTAATGATATTCTCATCATCCATAACAATAAGAGAACCAAATAAGCTAAATTTGAATCACAGAAGCAAAGGCGACTGACAACTTGTTTTCTGAGGTGTGTACGTAATCAGATATCATACTGAGAAGTGATTAGTATTGACTGCCCAATTATGCAGCGAATATTATATACTTCGTACTAAGTAATGTAAATTGTTGTGTAGCTATAGTACTAACAGGAGAACAGACTCAACTGCAGTGCAATATCTTCAGAAATGGGACTGCTGAATTAAGGTTTCAGATTAATTTGCGAAACTATATTCTACATTATTCATTTTGAATATGTACACTTTCTTTTAACAAAATGAATTTATTATTGTGTACTACGGTCGTTTACATCGCTTGAGTAGAAGAAAGTTGGTTGTGTATAAGACGCTACTTCTTCACTAAATAACAGATTTATTCCAACGTACTGTTTAGCAGGTGGATCGCATCCTCAGCTGCTGCTTTAAATCGTTTTTCTTTTGGGTGCTATTGTACGACTGCCTGTACAACAGTCTTTGGTTGGTCAGTTAGTTAAATGTTCGATAAATCATTTGAATGATTGTTTTATGGAAATGATGTGGAAAGATCGTCTTTTTTTCTCTGGCTACCACCTTTTCAATAGACATTCTTTAATGGAACAGAAGGAGTTGTCCAGGAGAAGTGATTTTTAAGTTCCATTTAAAACTCACTTTGCTACCTGCCAGACATTTTAATTTTTAAGTTCGATTTGAACTTACTTTGCTACCTGCCAGACATTTTATGTTTTTGGGCAAGTGATCAGAGATATTTGTTGCTGCATATTGAACTCCTTTCTGAGCCACTGACAGCTTTAACAAAGGGTAAGATCTTTTTTCCCGCCAGTGTTCTCCCTATGGACAACACTGTTCTTCTCAAACTGTGATGGGCTGTTTATAACGAATGTCATAAGCAAATATATGTATTTTGACGGCGCAGTTGAAATGCCAACCTCCTTGAAGATTATTGTGCCTACATGATTTCCGTGAGTGAACATCGCATATTATTTTTACTGCTCTCTATTGTGCAATCAGTATTTTCTTTCTAAATGATGAGTTACCTCAGAACATCATTGCATAACGCATTTCTCTTTGTTGAGTTCAAGCATCGTAATCTTAAGGTTCTTTCAGGTTTAGCAACAGGTGGATCCGGCTTTTTGTAGTTTTTCTTATGTATGTTGCTGTGATTTGTATATTTTCAGTCAGGAAACACTGCATATAAAAATAAAATTGCAAGGCAGTGATGGTTAACAGAAGGATATCAAACGATAACAAACGATAACTATGTACAGTGATTAATAAATTAAGCACCTATGACCTGAAAAGTGGAGCACCTCAGAAGGTGGTCGTTTCCTTCAAGCGTTCCAAGTATATAGCTACAGAGCCTGCGAAAGACTGTTTGTAAAGTCCAAAGCACTGCCTTCTCGAACATTCTGCCTGTACAGCGTTGTTGCAAAAGTGAAATATCTTTTATAGAACTAGGATCTACAACAAAATAAAAATAAAACACAAAAGTTACACAGTTAGCTTTGATAGTAAACGTTACAAAATTAACTCTGAAACAGATATGTTAACAACCTTGCCCTAGTTGACGGCAATCTTTAATGCTGACGGAGGTGGTAATAAATACAATGAACCGTATTAAGTCGTCGAAGAGTGAAGAAACAGTGGGATAATAGCTAAATAAAGAGGAAGAAATAAACACAAGCATAAAGGCAATACTGCCTCGTGATGACTGGGTGTTGTGTGATGTCCTTAGGTTAGTGAGGTGTAAGTAGTTCTAAGTTCTAGGGGACTGATGACCATAGATGTTTAGTCCCATAGTGCTCAGAGCCAACCCAAAAAGGCAATAAACTTCAAAACTAATTCCGCGAAATGAAATCTTGCGTGTGTGCGGTTACACACGAAATAGGAAACATTTGTAAAATGAGACGTCACTTTAAAAAGAACCGTAAGTACAAAACGCACACACACAAAATTCAGCATTAATATCTATGGTAGGCAGGAAAGTGGGTGGCTAGTTTTCCTTACTACTGTAAGAAATGACTTCGTGTTAATGCTTAGCTCAGATCCCACGATAAGCGCATCTTCATGTAGAAAATAATTTACAGTCTTTATCTCTTGCTTTATCATAAGGTTTCACGATTTCCCTTGTCGCCAGTACATGACAGTTTCTGAGTAACCTGAATGCCACCACTGATAGCACTTTTACAGGAAACTGGCAGCTTTACTTTTATAGTTACGTGGACTGGATTTGTTCGAATGTCTCAGTTTTGATTCGGTCGACCGAAATGTGTCTTAAATCTCCCAAAATGCATTCACACATACCAGCACAACTGTGACATGTCACACGTGGATGTTCCCTACTAGTATACTTGTAACTCGGACAGCCGCACACAGTGCGACCCGCGTTCGGAACGGCCCCATGCGACCGGCGGCGCTGCGGGGTGGCCAGCCGAAAGTGTCGGGTCGCCTCGTTCTCGAGACCGCGCTCTCGGAACACGATATTCTCGCAGGCAGTGTTCTCGCTGCTCAGTCTCGCTTACGAGAACGAGCGGGAATACGGTGACAGTTGACGGCCACTAATGTGAATTATATTACTAGTAATTAGTAGCAATATAAAAGTTTAATAATCCTAGTGATTTTCCAGAAGCATATCTCATTTCGATTACTGGCTGCTCTATGTGCCCAACCACAACTAGAAGAGATAATCGTGAAGATTCAAGACGACTCTTGAAGAATTCGCAGCGCAAAAGAGCCATAGTTGATAACATAAGTGTCCAGAATGAGTACTTGTACAGTGTGTCATTGAAGTCATTATATGCCCGCATCTCGTGGTCGTGCGGTAGCGTTCTCGCTTCCCACGCTCGGGTTCCCGGGTTCGATTCCCGGCGGGGTCAGGGATTTTCTCTGCCTCGTGATGGCTGGGTGTTGTGTGATGTCCTTAGGTTAGTTAGGTTTAAGTAGTTCTAAGTTCTAGGGGACTGATGACCATAGATGTTTAGTCCCATAGTGCTCAGAGCCATTTGAAGTCATTATGTGAAAGGGATGATAAATAAATGTGAACTATAATGTGAGTGAATAATGAAAATTCCACTCTCACCTCTCATCCTATACCCCAAAATTTTCTGCCATATATTTAATGGTGAAGACTTGCTAGACGGTGATACTGATCCGACTATTCCTCCCGCCTTGAAAGTTGGTTGCGATGACAGACTGACCTGTAGCGTAGCCCAAGGTCTAGGTTAGGTTTGAAGGTTGCGTGTTTTAAGGTAGATGTGCAAGTGAAAACAGCGGAAAGCACTGATTTTACAGTTGACATTGGGAATGGTACTAATGCAATATTTCAAAGTACAGACAAAAGTTTAAATGCGTATTGTACTGTCGGAAAAATTATCCGTCTTGTGAATACAGCTGTCAGAAGTATTTGCAGATCAAAATTAAGTGATGAGCATTTGAAGTCGCTGATTATCTCTATCAGTATACTTGAGCCACAACTGGAGGTAATTATGAAAGGAAAGTTACAGCTACATAAAAGTCACTAATTATCACTAAGATGTTAAATTTCTTTTCGTGAATACTCTAACACTGTGAGTTTTCAAGATATAAATTAATTACAGTTATTTTTATACATCAAAATCAAATGGCTCTGAGCACTATGGGACTTAACGTCTATGGTCATCAGTCCCCTAGAACTTAGAACTACTTAAACCTAACTAACCTAAGGACATCACACAACACCCAGCCATCACGAGGCAGAGAAAATCCCTGACCCCGCCGGGAATCGAACCCAAGAACCCGTGCGTGGGAAGCGAGAACGCTACCGCACGACCACGAGATGTGGGCTTTTATACATCAGTTACAACTAAAATATCCAATATCATTATATACACCAGGTATTGTATATTCTTTAAATTGCCTTTAAAAAAATATTTTAATCAAAATAAAGTGAAACCTCGCTTAAGAAGCGTCTTCCATAATGACTGATTACTAAGGCTAGTCGCCGAAGTGGCGTCCATTTGAAAGACTTGCACCAGACTCGTGAGTACAATAAAATGCAAAGAATTTTTTTACTTAAAATGTTTTCGCCAAACTAGCCTGTTAACCGTTCTTTTTTTTTTTCACTATCGCACGGAGAATGATCTGTCTGTTTATTGTGGATAGCCACAAGTTTAACCGTGACCTTCCGCTTTGTAAAGATAGAGCTCCGACAATGTCGCGGTGTATTGGTCGCGATAGGCCTAGAAACTCAGTTGTTGGCAGTATACGCACCACCTCGAATACGTCGCGGGCCGGATACCGGGGGTGTCCGGCCAGCTAACGCGGGCCGGCTTGCCGGACCTCATGGGCCGGTTTCGGCCCGCGGGCCGTAGTTTGGAGACCCCTGGGTTACACGATAAATCAGCCAAATCTATGGAGTACATTGAAAAAGTTCAAAGAAGAGCAGCATGTTTTGTATTATCGCGAAATAGGGGAGAGAGTGTCAATGAAGTGATACCAGATTTGGGATGGACATCGCCGAAATAAGGGCGTTCTTCGTTCAGGAGCCATCTTCTCACGAGATTCCAATTACTAACTTTTCTCTCCGAATGCGGAAATATTTTGTTGACGCCGACCTACATAGAGAGAAACGATCACCACGATAAAATAAGGGAATCAGAGCTTGTACGGAAAAATATACACTACTGGCAATTAAAATTGCTACACCCAGAAGAAATGCAGATGATAAACGGGTCTTCATTGGACAAATATATTATACTAGAACTGACATGTGATTACATTTTCACGCAATTTGGATGCATAGACCCTGAGAAATCAGTACCCAGAACAACCACCTCTGGCCGTAATAACGGCCTTGATACGCCTGGGCATTCACTCAAACAGAACTTGGATGGCGTGTACAGGTACAGCTGCCCGTGCAGCTTCAACACGACACCACAGTTCATCAAGAGTAGTGACTGGCGTATTGTGACAAGCCAGTTGCTCGGCCACCATTGACCAGACGTTTTCAATTGGTGAGAGATCTGTAGAATGTGCTGGTCAGGGCAGCAGTCGAACATTTTCTGTATCCAGAAAGGCTCGTACAGGACCTGCAACGTGCGGTTGTGCATTATCCTGCTGAAATGTAGGGTTTCGCAGGTATCGAATGAAGTGTAGAGCCACGGGTCGTAACACATCTGAAATGTAACGTCTACTGTTCAAAGTGCCGTCAATGCGAACAAGAGGTGACCGAGACGTGTAACCAATGGCACCCCATACCACCACGCCGGGTGATACGCCAGTATGGCGATGACGAATACACGCTTCCAATGTGCGATGTCGCCAAACACGAATGCGACCATCACGATGCTGTAAATAGAACCTGGATTCATCCGAAAAAAAATGACGTTTTGCCATTCGCGCACCCAGATTCGTCGTCGAGTACACCATCGCAGGCGCTCCTGTCTGTGATGCAGCGTCAAGGGTAACCGCAGCCACGGTTTCCAAGCTGATAGTCCATGCTGCTGCAAACTTCGTCGAACTGTTCGTGCAGATGGTTGTTGTCTTGCAAACGTCCCCATCTGTTGACTCAGGGATCGAGACGTGGCTGCACGATCCGTTACAGCCATGTGGATAAGATGCCTACCATCTCGACTGCTGGTGATACGAGGCCGTTGCGATCCAGCACGGCGTTCCGTATTACCCTCCTGAACCCACCGATTCCATATTCTGCTAACAGTCATTGGATCTCGACCAACGCGAGCAGCATTGTCGCGATACGATAAACCGCAATCGCGATAGGCTACAATCCGACCTTTATCAAAGTCGGAAACGTGACGGTACGCATTTCTCCTCCCATCACAACAACGTTTCGCCAGGCAACGCCGGTCAACTGCTGTTTGTGTATGAGAAATCGGTTTGAAACTTTCCTCATGTCAGCACGTTGTAGGTATCGCCACCGGCACCAAGCTTGTGTGAATGCTCTGAAAAGCTAATCATTTGCATATCACAGCATCTTCTTGGTTAAATTTCGCGTCTGTAGCACGTCATCTTCACGGTGTAGCAATTTTAATGGCCAGTAGTGTAGGTGGTCATTCTTTCGGCGCGCTATACGAGATTGGAATAATAGAGAATTGTGAAGACGGTTCGATGAACCCTCTGCCACACATTTAAATGTGTTTTGCACAGTATCCTCGTAGATGTAGATGAGTATGTGCTCTCGGCATCACACGTTGCAGGATGGTATTTGCCATACGCACATGGAAAACATAAATCGAAACTTCATGCAAATACACTTTGTTCTTTTCATTACATTACCTTTCAGATGTCATTTAAAAGAAATAATAATGTCAGCAATGGAAAAAAGATTGATAGTTAATGTTGTGGATTGGGAGCAGAGCCAACCCAGGCTTAACAGAGGAAGCCGAAAGGCACGCGTTTTAGCTCACGCAGGCTGGCGTGAGGTCTGGAACAGGACAAGGAATTTAGAACTTAGAAAAACGGACGCAGATGGTGGAATACTTAACTTTAATCTATTAATGTTGAACGTAGCTCTTGTCTGTACATTCTTTACAATATCAATAGCAACTGATAATGGCGGCTTGCTAGGTCGTAGCAAATGACGTAGCTGAAGGCTATGCTAAACTGTCGTCTCGGCAATTGAGAACGTATTTTGTCAGTGAACCATCGCTAGCAAAGTCGGCTGTACAACTGGGGCGAGTGCTAGGAAGTCTCTCTAGACCTGCCGTGTGGCGGCGCTCGGTCTGCAATCACTGATAGTGGCGACACGCGGGTCCGACGTATACTAACGGGCCGCGGCCGATTTAAAGGCTACCACCTAGCGATTGTGGTGTCTGGCGGTGACACCACAGTTAAGGTCGAGCGGGAATCGAGCCGTCGCCTCGGACGCGTTCGTTTTACGAAGCTCACTTTTTTTATTTTCATTTTTTTATCACTCTCATTTTGTTCGTTGCATTTGTTCAAGTTCACCGTTGATCCGTTCACTCAGGTTTATTTTATTTTATTTTATTTTATTATTACCTCTGACCGAACACGCTGAGCTACCGTGCCGGCACCTACATGCCCACAACGAATTCTAACGACCAGCACCTTCGCACAGCTACATATGTTACATAATGAATGCGTAAAACTTCTCTTCCGATCACAATGTTTGAGCCAACCAGCATCACGCCGCTTTTCCAGACACCGACGACTTTTTGATATAGGCGCGTCTTGAAAGCAGCGCCACAGTAGAAATTGACTGTTTTAAAAAGAAGGAAAACATAGTGCCAGTTACGGATAAATCGCGTGAGAAGGCTCGAAGAATGGAAAAGCCGCAAAAAACTGCGTACTTTCCCGTAACTCGGGCCCCTTGTCAGATAACGGCGTCAGTACGTGACTTGCGCTCAGTACCGTTATCAGGCCGTCCATCGCGTATGTGGAGTATCAGAAGAGTGGAATTTCATCTCCCGACAACTTTTCTCACGTAATGAAGTAAGGATATACCAGGAACAGTTAACTGTACTTTGAACAAGCTGTAAACTACTCGTCCTGAGTTCTTGTGTTCAGTAAATGAAACTGTATAAGCAGAATGAGGCGCAGTTATGTATAAACGAATGAAAATCAAACGGACAAGTCTAATCGTTAGTGCCATGAAATGGCAGGTGTTTGTAATTGAGAACATTACAGAAAAACGGAGAGAATTTAATAGTGAAACCTTTGTGGCCTTTATCGACCTTGAGTAGGTTTTTGACCGTGTGAGCTTTGACAGGCTACGGAAGGTAATGTCTGCATGCGGGTATCGTTATCACAAAACAGAAGTATGAAAAACCTTTCCAAAACGACACCTATTGTAATAAACAGAAGTAGAAACTGATTACAATAAATAACTGTTAACCAAGGTGTTAAACAAGGATATGGACTATCGCCTACCCTTTTAAATACTTCCGTTGACTTCATTCTTCGCAAAACGAAATGTGAAGTAAATAAAGGAAGTCAGATAACGGAATACCTGAATGTGCCTTCGTTTACTTCAAAAGAATGAAGATGACCTGCCGGCTGGAGTGGCCGAGCGGTTCTAGGCGCTACACTCTGGAACCGCGCGACCGCTACGGTCGCAGGTTCGAATCCTGCCTAGGGCATGGATGTGTGTGCTGTCCTTAGGTTAGTTAGGTTTAAGTAGTTCTAAGTTCTAGGGGACTGATGACCTCAGAAGTTAAGTCCCATAGTGCTCAGAGCCATTTGAAGATGACCTCCAAAGATCAGTATACCAACTGAACGAAACATGCAAAAAATGCAGTTTCAAAATTTGTGGTAATGAAACGAAAATAATGATATTCCGAGGAAAATATCCAGTCAAATGGTTCAAATGGCGCTGAACACTACTTAAACGTAACTAACCAAAGGACATCACACACATCCATGCCCAAGGCAGGATTCGAACCTGCGGCCGTAGCGATCGCGCGGTTCCAGACTGTAGCGCCTAGAACCGCTTGGCTACTCCGGCCGGCAAAATATCCAGTCAGATCAAAAATCGTTATGGATAATTTAGTTTTTCAACAAGTCTCTCAAATCTCTTATTTAGGCTGTGCTATAAGTTTTTATTTTGTCTCTGACATTGTAAAAAAAAAAAAAAATACACAAATTCAAAGCTGCCTGTGGTACCATTAGCAAAACATTGGGCCATAGGCTACAGAAAGAGCCCATCGTGAAATCATATAAGGTGATGGCAATTTCTGCGATACGCTACGGGCGCTAAAGATGGGTTACCCACCAAAAAAATGGCAAAATAAAATAAAATAAAATAAAAAATAAACTTTGATAGAAGTATAATAAAATAAAAAATAAAATAAAATCCAAACAGCGAAGATGAGGAACCTAAGGAAGATGAAGGGCTGCACAAAAAGGTATATGATTAGAGATGAAGATTTTAGAACAGAATTAAACGTTTCCAGCAGGAATAGAGAAATTCACAGGTAACGTAAAAATTGGAGACAACAACTCATGGGGATTCCAGGTCACAGAATTCTCCAGAAAATCCTGGACTACAAGCCGAATGGGAACAGGGACGATGGAAGGCCTCGAAAAAGATCGGAATGAGTCCGGAACGTGCAACAACCTAATTCTTGGAAGGAAGATAATGATGATGTCGTGATGACAAAATGGATTAAGTGGTGGAACTGTCAGTATTAGTCCTCTGAAGTTAATATGTACCCCACAAGTAACTAGATGGCCAAGCGGTTCTAGGGGCTACAGTCTGGAACCGCGCGACCGCTACGGTCGCAGGTTCGAATCCTGCCTCGGGTATGGATGTGTGTGATGTCCTTAGGTTAGTTAGGTTCAAGTAGTTCTAAGTTCTAGGGGACTGATGACCTCAGATGTTGTCCCATAGTGCTCAGAGCCATTTGAGCCAACTAACTAGAACAAAACAAACACCGTCCGTACAGGTCTTGAAGGCCGAACATCACCGACCGGCCGCCGCGTCATCCTCAGGCCTTAGGCGTCATCGGTTGCATGGTCAGCACACCGATCTACCGGCCGTTGTCAGTTTTCGTGTGCGGTGCATGTAACTAAAAGAAACGAGAAAAAGTATAACAAGGGAGGCAGTGACAAAGTAGGGTTCACATTGCGTGTAAGTCTATGACAGGCGATCGTATTTCACATAGGCCGCCCAGTTATCACTTTTAATGCCAGCAGCCAGCAGATCATTAAAACGATGTAGCGGAGGTGGTTTTGTCGGAATCAGAGTCGGAAAATGATTTGGAAATTTATGGTAGGTACCTGTGGGAACAAACTGTTGAGGTCATCGGTCCCTAGGATTACGCACAACATATTCTAACTTAAACTAACTAACGCTAAGGACAACACACACACCCATGCCCGAGGGAGGACTGGAACCTCCGACAGGAGGAGCCGCGCGAACCGTGGCAAGGCACACCAGACCACGCGGCTGCCCCGCGCGGCAATCAGAGTCAGAGTTGGAGGCTGCTCAGTAGTTTCCCTGGACTGAGACTTACGCAGTTATCATTTGTCATTAACAATGCAGCATATGAAATGTTCCGGTTACTTATTTAAATAAGAAAATTTAATTTTATCGTCAGATTTACTGGAAAATAAAAATGGATTGATTCCTGTATGCTGATGGTACGGTGTCATGAATTGTATTAAACGATGCAAGCACACATATCTCACATAATGAAGAGCAGCTACATTGAAGGGCCAATGAAACTGGTACACCCGCCTTAAATCGTGTAGGGCCCCCACGAGCACGCAGAAGTGCCACAA
The DNA here is from genome assembly GCF_023898315.1 of Schistocerca nitens. Classification (NCBI taxonomy): domain Eukaryota; kingdom Metazoa; phylum Arthropoda; class Insecta; order Orthoptera; family Acrididae; genus Schistocerca; species Schistocerca nitens. Next base: position 134,624,006 of record NC_064624.1, read on the forward strand.
CATGAAGTGGCATGGTTTCGACTAATGTCTGATGTGGTTCTGGAGGGAATTCACACCGTGGGTCCTAAAGGGCTGTCTATGATTCCGTAAGAGTTTAGGGGGTGCAGATATATTCTGAACACCACGTTGCAAGGGATCTCAAAATGGTTCAAATGGCTCTGAGCACTATGGGGTTAACATCTGAGGTCATCAGTCCCCTAGAACGTAGGACTACTTAAACCTAACTAACCTAAGGACATGACACACATCCATGCCCGAGGCAGGATTCCAACCTGCGACCGTAGCGGTCGCGCAGTTCCAGACTGTAGCGCCTAGAACCGCTCGGCCACCCCGGCCAGCAAGGCATCTCAGATTTGCTCAACAATTTTTCATGTCTGGGGAGTTTGGTGGCCAGCGGCTGTGTTTAATCTCAGAAGAGTGTTCCTGGGGCCACTCTGTAGCAATTCTGGACGTGTGGGGTGTCACGTTGTCCTGCTGGAATTGCCCAAGTCCATCGGAATGCACAATGGACATAAATGGATACAGGTGATCAGACACGATGCTTACGTACGTGTCACCTGTCAGAGTCGTATCTATATGTATCAGGAGCCCATACTACTCCAACTGCACACGCCGCCCACCATTACAATGGTGCCAGGTGAGTCTATCAGCAGATCGGGTTTCACTAGGCCTGGCCTGCACTTCAATAGGTATGAGAAGGGGAGGCTGGCAAAGCTTGTAGGTGACAGTGTAGTGGAGGGTGCTGGGATCACTCATGGAAAAATACCTGTAGTAGTTGGTGTTAGAGCCACACCTTTTTTAGATTGAAGTCAGCTGATAGGTATATCTGCTTAAAAGGAGTACCTCTAACTAAGGAGATGTCATGTTTCCAAGTAGAGAAGGAATTAGCATATTTCATCAAAATATAAGAGGTATCAGAGATAAAGTTAGTGAACTGCTTATAAATGTTGACTGTGAAATTATTGGAATATCGGTAACCAATTAAATAATTTGACAATTCAGAGGCTTCGTTTACCAGGATACAGATTATCTGGCTGTTTTCCAAGGAGTTCCTTGCAGGGTGGGGAAGTGGCCATGTATGTAAAAAACAGTATTCCATTTGAGTCCATAGACATATCACGGTACTGCACTGAACAAATATTTGAACGTTTTGCAGGGGCAGTTGAATTTGATGAAACTAAACTTCTAATTTTTGTTGTTTATAGGTCCCTTCAACTCAACCTAGAGAGGGTTCTTGATTCACTTTTTAGCGAGTACCAGAAATTAGTGTTGACTTCAATATTAATTTTGTATATGGTTATGCAAGAAAAAAGATGTTGGTAGATCTCCTAAATTCATATGATCTGATGCACACTGTGTTTTTTCCAACTAGTGTGCAGGGAAACATTAGCACAGCCATAGACAATATTTTCATTCATTCTTCTTTACTAGATGGGCGTTCTGTTAGTAAACGAGTGAATGGCCTTTCACACCATGATGCACAAATTTTAACACTAAAAGGCTTTTGCACTCAAACAAATGTCACATATAATTACAAACTATCCAGGAAAGTTAATCCAATGGCAATAGACAGGTTTTTAAACCTTGTTAAAGAACAAGAGTGGCAGGATTTTTATAGTGCCGATAACATAGGTGACAAATATAATGCTTTCATTAACACATTTCACATGCTCTTTGAGAGATGCTTTCCACTAGAACGTTCTAAACGATATACTAGCAGTAAAAGGCACTTTGGGTGGTTGACTAATGAAATAAGGATATCATTTAGAACAAAGCGGAAATTATATCAAAATGTGGGAAGTAGTCACAATCATGCTACAGCTGTCCATTACAAATAGTATTATAAGGTGCTTAAAATGTTATTAAGAAGGCAAAGAGTATGTGGTGTGCAAATAGAATGCCTAATTCTCAGGATAAAATTAAAACCATATGGTCAGTTGTGAAGGAAGTGCCTGCTGATGACACTAGCTAGATAGTAGAGAATGTGTGCAACATTGGCTCAGGACTGTTAGTCCTATCTGGTATGGCTCCTTCACAGTTGAGCAGTACTCTTGAACCGAGCCCACGAATAATTTTTCAAGCAAATCTCTTTTGTAGACTGGTTACACTTTCACAGTACTCTATCAATAAACAGAAGTCAACCACCTGCTTTATCTGCCACTAAACCTATGTAATCATTCCATTTCATACTCCTACAAAGTGTTAGACTCAAGTATTTTTATGTGTTGGCCGATTCCAAGAGTGAATCACTGATATTATAGTCATAGGAGACTACGTTTTTCCGTTTCGTGAAGTGCAGAATTTTACATTTCTGAACATTTAGACAAAATTGCAAATCTCTGCACCACGTTGAAAAGTTATCAAGATCTGACTGAATATTTATGCAGCTTCTCTCAGATAGTACTTCATTATAGATAACTGTATCACCTGCAAAAAGCCAAATTTTATTGCTTATATTATCTGCAAAATCAATAATATACAACATGAACAGTGAGGGTCCGAAAACATTTCCCTGGGGAACACCTGAAGTTACTTCTACATCTCACAATTTCTCTCCCTCATAACATTCTGTGTCCTCCCTACCACAAAGTCCTCAATCCAGTCACAAATTTCACTGTTCCCTATTGATCGCAGTTTTGACAATAAGCGTTAGTGTGGTACTGAGTCAGATGCTTTCTGTAAATCAAGAAACACTGTACCTACGTGTTTGCCTCAATCCAACGCTTGCAGGATGTCATGAGAGAAAAGTGTGAATTGGGCTTGTCAAGGTAGATGGTTTCGAAATCCATTCTGATTGGTATTGAGAAGGTCATTCTGTTCAAGATACCTAATTATGTTTGAGCTCAGAATATGTTATAAGATTCTATCAACAAATGAACGTCAAGGATTTTGCACGGTAGTTTTGTGGACTACGTGTGGCAGTACTTGCTCTGAGCGAGGTCTCCGACAGAAGTATGTCTTGAAACAAATAGTGGAACTCGTCGAGACAAGCTGGCAGAGATTGGGCACTTGCATGTGCAATGTGGAATATGGTACGTTCAGGCGTCATTGCTGGTCGTTAGCGACGCTGGGTCAGTGCTGGTGGGGAAGCAAAGCACTCTGACAAGGGAACCTCCCCATCGCACCCCCCTCAGATTTAGTTATAAGTTGGCACAGTGGATAGGCCTTGAAAAGCTGAACACAGATCAATCGAGAAAACAGGAAGAAGTTGTGTGGAACTATGAAAAAAATAAGCAAAATATACAAACTGAGTAGTCCATTTGCAAGATATGCAACATCGAGGATAGTGTGATCTCAGGAGCGCCGTGGTACCGTGGTTAGCGTGACCACCTGCGGAACGAGAGGTCCTTGGTTCAAGTCTACCCTCGAGTGAAAAGTTTAATTTTTTGTTTTCAGACAATTATCAAAGTTCTGGTACTCACACATAATCAACTTCGCTCTCCAAAATTCCAGGACATGTTCAGATTTGCTTGGACATATGCAGGATTTGACGGTCTACACAAGGAAAAATTTGAAAACGCTAAAAACATATGTTTTGACAGAGCACAGGGAAAACTGTGAAACTGTTCCATTCATTTGTTGCAGTTTACGTGACAAACTCTTATGTTTTCATCACTTTTTTGGGAGTGATTATCACATCCACAAGAAAACCAAAATCGGGCAAGGTAGAAGTGTAGTGGACTGACAAGGCAGCCAGTCCACAGAGACAGGTAGCCGAAAGGGCACGCGTACACACACGCCGACTGGCGCGAAGTCTGGAACAGGATTCGTAATGAATGTGATAAAGAAAAGAACGTAGCTACTAGAACACTTAACTTTTATATCGTCCTTTGGTATACAGCATTCTTGATGATACAAGTGAGACTATGTTGAGATACATGCAATGGTACAAATGGCGCCTTGCTAGGTCGTAGCCATTAACTTAGCTGAAGGCTATTCTAACTGTCTCTCGGCAAATGAGAGAAAGGCTTCGTCAGTGTAGTCGCTAGCAACGTCGTCGTACAACTGGGGCGAGTGCTAGTACGTCTCCCGAGACCTGCCTTGTGGTGGCGCTCGGTCTGCTATCCTGACAGTGGCGACACGTGGGTCCGACATGTACTAATGGACCGCGGCCGATTTAAGCTACCACCTAGCAAGTGTGGTGTCTGGCGGTGACACCACAAGAAGAATCTTTTTACCCATTCACTGAGTGTACAAGTTAGGTGGGTCGACAACATATTCCTGTCATGTGACGCACATGCCGTCACCAGTGTCGTATAGAATATATCAGACGTGTTTTCCTGTGGAGGAATCGGTTGACCTATGACCTCTCGTTCCGCAGGTGGTCACGCTAACCACGGGACCACGGCGCTGCTCAGCTAAGATTATCCTTGGTGTTGCCTATCTTGCGCATGGACTACTCAGTTTTTATATTTTGCTTATTTTTTTCACAGTTCCACACATCTTCTTCCTGTTTTCTCGATTGATCTGCGTTCAGTTTTTCAAGGCCTATCCACTGTGCCATCTTATAACTAAATCTGAGGGGGGGTGCGATGGGGAGGTTCCCTTGTGAGATAGGGGAATGCGGGGTCCTAAAATTGAAAGCGGCAGGTACCTCCAGGGACCAACGGCTTTGCCGCAGTTGTAACACCGGTTCCCGTCAGATCATCGAAGTTAGTCGCTGTCGGGCTGGGCTAGCACTTGGATGGGTGACCATCCGGTCTGCCGAGAGCTGCTGGCAAGCGGGCTGCACTCAGCCCTTGTGAGGCAAACTGAGGAGTTACTTGATTGAGAAGTAGCGGCTGCGGTCTCGGAAACTGACATACGGCCGGGAGAGCGGTGTGCTGACCACATGGCCCTTACATATCCGCGTCCAGTGACGCCTGTGTACTGAGGATGACACGGAGGCCGGTCGGTACCGTTGGGCCTTCGTGGCCTTTTCGGGCGGAGTTTAGTTTTAGGTTTCTGCAGGGGGGAGGAAGGCCTTGTGCAGCCAGCTTTGCAGCGGTCGTTAAGCAGGAAAAGAAACTCGCTAAACAGAGCTGGAATAATTAAAAGCGAGATAAACAGAATAAAAACGAAGTCTACAATTAATGGCAATAATGATGAGTCACAACAATAATATGCTAATAAACTGCTGAATAATAAAAATCAGATGGCTCTGAGCACTATGGGACTCAACTGCTGTGGTTATCAGTCCCCTAGAACTTAGAACTACTTAAACCTAACTAACCTAAGGACATCACACACATCCATGCCCGAGGCAGGATTCGAACCTGCGACCGTAGCAGTCCCACGGTTCCGGACTGCGCGCCTAGAACCGCGAGACCACCGCGGCCGGCGCTGAATAATAATGGATGTATAAGATGATACAATAATTCTTCTTCTTTTCCTGATGCCTTTGTCCAACTGTGTCGTAGGGTCGGCACGGTTATGGTCAGATTTGGCAGGGTTAGTTTAGGGGGTGGCCAAACGTCCTTCCTGTCGCCACCCCGTTACACGAATGATAATGAAGAAATGAAGAGGACAACACTTGGACAACACAAACACACAGGCCCCGGGCAGAGAAAATCCCCAACCCAGCAGGGAATCGAACCTGGGACCCCATGATCCAGAGGCAGCAACGCTATCCACCAGACCACGAGTTGCAGGCAAGATGGTACAATAGTTGACAAAGTACATTTAAAATAATAAAAAAATCAGGAATTAACAATGAAGAAAAATATAGCAGCTAAGACTTCATTGAAGTTATGGTTAACTATAATCTACAAGAACACTATAAACACATAAACTTGTGGCAGTAAGAGTTGGGATGCTCTTAGCTCCTAAATCACAGGCTTCCAAGTTCGATTGCATCGTCAACTGATCTTTTTCCATATCCAGCCATCACCATTATACGAAAAACATTTGTCCATACATTGTGTAGGTCAAACCTCGAAATCGTTGTTCAAAAATTTTAATCTTTCAGAAGTGAGATGAGACACGACTTCCCGAGTTCCTCTTTCTCTCAGAAGATTTCGGATCTTATCCTGTACAACACGCATTTCACTGTTATTGGTTCAAGTTTTTATAGATTCTGGCATTCTACGTCCCACTCTATGACTTCTGTCAATATCGTTCAATGTCATCTGCAGGCGTAGTTTCTCACAGACAAGATTCGTCACTAGTTCATCTGTGTTCTCTCTGCTATTCTGTGGAGTTCTGAATAGTATGATGTTATTGCGTCTTTTATATAGTTCAAATTCGTCAGACCTCCCAGCCAGTTTCTGTTCGAGCAGTTGTGCCCTGTGCTCATTTCCTTTTAGTGATTCATCTAGAGCACAGACCTCGCTGCCATTCACCTCGCGAGTGTGCTGTACTTCGACCATCACTGCCACTGTGACAGTTCCAGTTATGGTTAGGACGAGGAGCCCGAGCATCTCCTGGGCTTGTAGAGTGGCATCAACCTCAAACCTGACGCGTCGCTCAGCATTCGTGGCATCTACATCCCGAACTGGAGCATGGCGGAGGGCACCCTGTACCATTGTGTGTTGTGTATTGAACTGCGGACCTAGAAACAATGGTTTCGTCGCCGCTGTAGACCTCAGTGGTTCACAACCCCACAACAAGTTAAAGCAGTCCACTCATCCTACCGCCATCCCACATCAAACCCAGGGTTCGTGTGCGGTTCAGCCCCCAATGTACCCCTCGCCTTCCCCCCCCTCCCCCCTCCCCCCTCCCCCCTCCCCCATCCTCCCCTGGGAACATCTCATACCAGACGAGTGTAGAGTAATTCTGGTGTGCACGTATGTGGAGTCAGTGTTTGTGTGCAGCAATCGCCGACATAGTGTAACTGAGGCGGAATAAGGGGAACCAGCCAGCATTCGCCGAGGCAGGTGGAAAACCGCCTTAAAACCATGCACAGGCTGGTCGGCACACCGGACCTCGACACCAATCCGCCGGGTGGATTCGTGCTGGGATCGGCACGCCTTCCCGCTCGGGAAACAGCGGGTTTGACCGCGCGCCACCCTGTGCCATTACTTACCATTTCCTTTCCTATTCCACTCGCAAACAGAGCGATGGAAAAACGATGGTCTGTATGCCTCCATATGAAGCCTTTGTGGTCCTTGCATGCAACGTATGTTGGCGGCGGTAGAATCGCTGGGGAGTCAGCTTCAAATGCCGTTTCTCTAAATTTTCTCAGTAGCGTTTTTCGAAAGAACGTTGCCTTCGAGTCCCCGAAGTATCTCCGTAACACTTACGTGTTGTACCGGTAATAGATCTAGCATGCCGTCTCTGAATTCCTTCAACATCTTCCGTCAACGCAACCTGGTACGGACCCCAAATGCTCGAGCAGTACTCAAGAATGGGCCGCACCAGAATCCTATACGCGGTGTCCTTTACAGGTGAGCCACTCTTTCCTAAAATTCTCCCATTAAACCTATCATGGTTGTCACATGCTTCGCAATGCTACGCCCAAGTATTTGAACGACGAGACTGCCAAGCAGGACACATGTAATACTGTATCCGAACATTACGGGTTTGATCTTCCTACTCATCCACATCAACTTACATTTTTCCACAATTAGGGCTAGTTGCCATTCATCACAGCAACTGGAAATTTTGTCTAAGCCGCCCTGTATCTTCCTACATTCACTCAACTTCGACACTTTGCCGTACACCACAGCATCATCAGCAAACAGTCGCAGCCTGGCCTTTGATGGTGCTGCACGATCCTCGACGGTTTTCCATTCTGACAAGGGAACCTCCCCATCGCACCCCCCTCAGATTTAGTTATAAATTGATGCAGTGGATAGGCCTTGAAAAACTGAACACAGATCAATCGAGAAAACAGGAAGAAGTTGTGTGAAACTATGAAAAAATAAGCAAAATATACAAACTGAGTAGTCCACGTGCGAGATAGGCAACATCAAGGACAATATGAGTTGAGGAACGCCGTGGTCCAGTTGTTAGAGTGAGCAAACGCGAAACGAGAGGCTTTTGGTTCGAGTCCTCCCTCGGGTGAAAAGTTTACTTTCTTTATTTTCTCAAAGTTACGATCTGTCCGTTCATTCATTGACGTCTCTGTTCACTGTAATAAGTTTAGTGTCTGTGCTTTGCGACCGCACCGCAAAACCGTGCGATTAGTAGACGAAAGGATGTGCCTCTCCAATAGGTACCGAAAACATTTGATCGCAAGGTCATAGGTCAACCGATTCCTCCACAGGAAAACACGTCTGATATATTGTATACGATACTGGTGACGGCATGTGCGTCACATGACAGGAATATGTTGTCGACCCACGTAACTTGCACACTTGGCGAATGGGTAAAAAGATTCTTCTACTGATTTAGGTTTTCTTGTGGATGTGATAATCACTCCAAAAAAAGTGATGAAAACATAAGAGTTTGTCACGTAAACTGCAACAAATGCATGCAACAGTTTCACAGTCGCACAGTTTTCCCTGTGCTCTGTCAAAACATATGTTTTATACGTTTTCAAATGTTTCCGTGTGTAGACCGTCAAATCCTGCATATGTCCAAGCAAATCTAAACATGTCCTGGAATTTTGGAGAGCGAAGTTGGTTATGTGTGAGTGCCTGAACTTTAATAATTGTCTGAAAATAAAAAATTAAACTTTTCACTTGAGAGAAGATTTGAACCAAAGACCTCTCATTCCGCAGTTGCTCACGCTAACCACGGGACCATGGCGCTCGCAAGCTGACACTCTCCAAGATGTTGCCTACCTTGCGCATGGCCTACTCAGTTTGTATATTTTGCTTATTTTTTTCATAGTTCCACACAACTTCTTCCTGTTTCCTCGATTGATCTGTGTTCAGTTTCTCAAGGCCTATCCCTGTGTCAACTTATAACTAAATCTGAGGGGGGTGCGATGGGGAGGTTCCCTTGTGAGAGCCAACTGACGTAACATATACTGAAAATGAATTTCTAATACGACACTAGGCACTCGTGCACGAATCTTGAGTATATAGAACAGTCTCACGCTTAACAACGCCTCCAAATTTCAGGTAAACTTGTAAACTGAGCAAGGGCACACCAGTCCCTCTTTCGCCGCCATCTTACGCTGTATACACACATCAAAAAAGTTTTGCATCACCCAGGTTCCGAGAACTTCTGAAGATAGACGTTGACTGCGGATATTGTATCACAGACACAGTCCTTTTGATTGTTCAGAGATGTTACTAAACCCACTCAAAGGTGTAAACAACCGTGCATGAGTAGCGTCTATTAGACAGAGGGGCTCCGACAGCCGATCAGTTCCAGTCATTCCACCAGGAAGGAGGTACACGGCTCGGGTTGTCTTTAGTTCAACCATGCCTAGACGGTCAATACCGCCGTTCGTTCGCTACTTGGTGCCAGGAAGGGCTCTAAACAAGGAAAGTGGCCAGGGGTCTTGGCGTGAACCAAAGCGATGTTGTTTGGACACGGATGAGATACAGAGAGACGGGAACTGTCGATGACATGCCTCGCTCAGGCTGCCCAAGGGCTACTACTGCAGTGGATGACCGCTACCTGCGGATTATGGCTCGGAGGAACCCTGACAGCAACGCCACCATGTTGAATAATGCTTTTCGTGCAGCCACAGGACGTCGTGTCACGATTCAAACTGTGTCCAATAGGCTTTATGATGTGCAACGTCACTCCAGACGTCCACAGCGAGTTCCATCTTTGCAACCACTACACCGTGTAGCATGGCACAGATGGGTCCAACAACATGCCGAATGGACCGCTCAGGATTGGCATCACGTTCTCTTCACCGATGAGTGTCGCACATGCCTTCAACCAGGCAATCATTGGAGACGTGTTAGGAGGCAACCCGGTCAGGCTGAACGCCTCAGGCACACTTTCCAGCGAGTTTGGCAAGGTGGAGATTCCCTGCTGTTTTGGGGTGGTATTATATGGGGCCGACGTATGCCGCTGGTGGTCATGGAAGGCGCCATAATGGCTGTATGATACGTGAATGCCATCCTCCGACTGACAGTGCAACCATTTCGGCAGCATATTGGCGAGGCATTCTTCATGGACGATAATTCGCATCCCATCGTGCACATCTTGTGAATGACTTCCTTCAGGATAAGGACATCACTCGACTAGAGTTGTCAGCATGAACCCTATTGAACATGCCTGGGGTAGGTTGAAAACAGCGTTTATGGACGATGTGACTCACCAACCACTCTGAGGGATCTACGCCGAGGAGTGGGACAATCTTGACCAACAGTGCCTTGATGAACTTGTGGATAGTATGCCACGACGAACACAGGCATGCATCAATGCAAGAGGACGTGCTACTGGGTATTAGATGTACCGGTGTGTACAGCAGTCTGGATCACCATCTGTGAAGGTCTCGCTGTATGGTGGTACAACATGCAATGTGTGGTTTTCATGAGCAATAAAAGAGGCGGAAATGTTGTTTATGTTGATATCTATTCCAATTTTCTGTACAGCTTCCGGAATCCTCAGAACCGAGGTGATACAAAACTTTTTTTGATATATATATAATACATACTCTTTGATCAAAAAACCATGAAGAGTAGGCTAAAATTTAAGAGAATCATCCAGATAGATAAGTGTGGAAGGAAGTGGTATACTGAGGTGCAGAGGAGTGGTGAGACACACCTGAAGTTGACATGTATACTCTGATATGGAATACCACACTACGTATTTCTGCTGAAGGAGAGCAGCAACATATGTTCATACATTGTCTTGCTGAAAAATGGCGTCTGGACTGTTGCGTACAAAGAGTATGGCTACGGGTCGCAAGATGTAGTTCACATAGGTCACACTGGTCACAGTGCCCTGAAGAAGCACTAAATGTGATTTCTGGATGTACCCAATAGTTCCCCATACCATAAGGCCCTATATTTGGCACTGTATGCCTTCTTCGAATGCTGTTACTGTGACATCGCTCCCCCTGTCTGCGGCGAACCAAAAAGCGGCAATCATTTAGCGGAATCTTGATTCGTCGGAAAACACTATCTTATGCCATTCCTGTCCTGAGTGACGTCCTTCTATACACCATTGTCGTCTAGCATGTTTCTGCACACTCGTCAAAGGTAGGCGGACAAGTGGACAGCACACACGTCATCCATGCCATAATAAACGGCGAAGGACTGTCAGCCCTGATAGTGTACGATGTGAAACTTCCTGCCGATTAAAACTGTGTGCCCGACCGAGACTCGAACTCGGGACCTTTGCCTTTCCCGGGCAAGTGCTCTACCATCTGAGCTACCGAAGCACGACTCACGCCCGATCCTCACAGCTTTATTTCTGCCAGTATCTCGTCTCCTACCTTCCAAACTTTACAGAAGCTCTCCTGCGAAACTTGCAGAACTAGCACTCCTGAAAGAAAGGATACTGCGGAGACATGGCTTAGCCACAGCCTGGGGGATGTTTCCAGAATGAGATTTTCACTCTGCAGCGGAGTGTGCGCTGATATGAAACTTCCTGGCAGATTAAAACTGTGTGCCCGACCGAGACTCGAACTCGGGACCTTTGCCTTTCGCGAGCAAGTGCTCTACCATCTGAGCTACCGAAGCACGACTCAGGCCCGGTCCACACAGCTTTACTTCTGCCAGTATCTCGTCTCCTACCTTCCAAACTTTACAGAAGCTCTCCTGCGAAACTTGCAGAACTAGCACTCCTGAAAGAAAGGATACTGCGGAGACATGGCTTAGCCACAGCCTGGGGGATGTTTCCAGAATGAGATTTTCACTCTGCAGCGGAGTGTGCGCTGATATGAAACTTCCTGGCAGATTAAAACTGTGTGCCCGACCGAGACTCGAACTCGGGACCTTTGCCTTTCGCGAGCAAGTGCTCTACCATCTGAGCTACCGAAGCACGACTCACGCCCGGTCCACACAGCTTTACTTCTGCCAGTATCTCGTCTCCTACCTTCCAAACTTTACAGAAGCTCTCCTGCGAAACTTGCAGAACTAGCACTCCTGAAAGAAAGGATACTGCGGAGACATGGCTTAGCCACAGCCTGGGGGATGTTTCCAGAATGAGATTTTCACTCTGCAGCGGAGTGTGCGCTGATATGAAACTTCCTGGCAGATTAAAACTGTGTGCCCGACCGAGACTCGAACTCGGGACCTTTGCCTTTCGCGAGCAAGTGCTCTACCATCTGAGCTACCGAAGCACGACTCAGGCCCGGTCCACACATCTTTACTTCTGCCAGTATCTCGTCTCCTACCTTCCAAACTTTACAGAAGCTCTCCTGCGAAACTTGCAGAACTAGCACTCCTGAAAGAAAGGATACTGCTGAGACATGGCTTAGCCACAGCCTGGGGGATGTTTCCAGAATGAGATTTTCACTCTGCAGCGGAGTGTGCGCTGATATGAAACTTCCTGGCAGATTAAAACTGTGTGCCCGACCGAGACTCGAACTCGGGACCTTTGCCTTTCGCGGGCAAGTGCTCTACCATCTGAGCTACCGAAGCACGACTCACGCCCGGTACTCACAGCTTTACTTCTGCCAGTATCTCGTCTCCTACCTTCCAAACTTTACAGAAACTCTCCTGCGAAACTTGCAGAACTGTAAAGTTTGGAAGGTAGGAAACGAGATACTGGCAGAAGTAAAGCTGTGAGGACCGGGCGTGAGTCGTGCTTCGGTAGCTCAGATGGTAGAGCACTTGCTCGCGAAAGGCAAAGGTCCCGAGTTCGAGTCTCGGTCGGGCACACAGTTTTAATCTGCCAGGAAGTTTCAGATCAGCGCACACTCCGCTGCAGAGTGAAAATCTCATTCAGTGTATGATGTGTTCCACTGCTCCACTGTTGCGCCACAGCCGAGGAGGACACAGATCTGCTCTCCAATGCCGTTCGAATGAGGGTTCGATGTTCTCGGGGGGTGGTCTGGGGGTGGGACTTGACCCATTTCGTGCTCTACGGCCATCCGTGAACCATCCTGCACACACCCGTTGCACTGCCGAAATACTTCGTCCCGCACGAACAGCAGTTTCCCTGATGGATACATCACATTCTCTGATGCCAATAATTTTGCAACGTAACCTTGCAGTACTGGTGGTGGTAAAACTCGACCTAGTAGGTAGATTACCGTCGCTTTGTCATGTCCCACAGCTCCTGCAGGCTATGCTCTGTAGTAAATGGTTTCACAAATTCGTGTGGTACACGAAATTACTGGCTCCTGCTAGTTATTGCCGGATATTAATAATTTCTAGCGAAAGGTTTTTAACCAACCGGTAAAAATTTGAAAGCAACGGATAACGCAATATTTTTATAACCACTACAGAAAGCACCTGTGCAGTGATTAAAAGGGAATATATAGCTTTTATTTGTTTTCATGGCCCAGGATTCTTTATGATGGATGGAGGAAATAATCAGTCAAGGGTATAGATTAATTGATATTTATTCAGTGCCAATGGCATTTCAACATCTAGCCGTGTTTCTGTTGCAATATGCCTTATCACAACTGGTGTGTCTAGTTACCATGGTTCAGTTTCGCCACATGATTATGGAATGGGAGAGGGGAGCGCAGACCTGGCTTCAATGCAAAATAAGCAAACTTACAATTACACCTAAACCCATGCTTATGGTATTTAATTGCTATAGGTCACGTAGAACAAGTTCAGCAAAGACGCTACAAGTGAAGTAGGTCAGGGCGGAAGAGTATTTTGCAACTCTTTATCCAATCAATGGGCATTAAAACTGGAGCTTTCCCTAGGTGCACGAGCTTAAACCGTGTATTTTCCGTAATACACAACATTGCAAGCAAATCAAATACTTAGGGGGGGGGGGGGGGGGTGAGCACATACTATTTCACATACGTGGCCAAGTTTTGGTAGCCAACAGAAAACCAGAAACATACCAACACACAAGATTATTATTTCCCTATTTTACACTCGCCCACAACTGTATGATTATTCATCATCTACTACACATTTTGAGACCGAAAGTACACTTTATCAATGTGGCGGTCGCTCTAACCGATCACGTGGCGCGAAAGCAAGTTCACAAAGCAAAAATATGGAAAATAAATAAAAATCCCCCAAAATATTACTGTAAATGAAAGAGCAGATTAAAATAGATTAAATGAGTGAATCTCCGTTAATCACAGAGCAATAATATGACCGTGCGCTTAAGGCCCATGGTGCGTGGCCTGACCAAGGCACAAACGTAAAGTCTACTGAAATTTGAATAAATTATGAAAATAAATTCCCTTATGGGGGTTTAGTGGTAATCTCACACCTGATTTCAACATCTGGACTTCCTTACCGAGCAGATTTCAGACAATCTACACTACTGCCCACTAAAATTGCTACACCAAGAAGAAATGCAGATTATAAACGCGTATTCATTGGACAAATTAATTATACTAGAACTGACATGTGATTACATTTTCACGCAATTTGGATGCATACTTCCTGAGAAATCAGTGCCCAAACCATCACCTCTGGCCGTAATAACGGCCTTGATAGGCCTGGGCATTGAGTCAAACAGAGCTTGGATGGCGTGTACGGGGAATAGCTGCCCATGCAGCTTCAACACGATAATACAGTTCATCAAGAGTAATGATTGGCGTATTGTGACGAGCCAGTTGCTTGGCCACCATTCAAAAATGTTCAAATGTGTGTGAAATCTTATGGGACTAAGGTCATCAGTCCCTAAGCTTACACACTACTTAACCTAAATTATCCTAAGGACAAACACACACACCCATGCCCGAGGGAGGACTCGCACCTCCGCCGGGACCAGCCGCACAGTTCAAGACTGCAGCGCCCAAGACCGCTCGGCTAATCCCGGGCGGCTGGCCACCATTGACCAGACGTTTTCAATTGGTGAGAGATCTGGAGAATGTGCTGGTCAGGGCAGCAGTCGAACATTTTTTGTATCCAGAAAGGCCCGTACAGGACCTGCAACATGCGGTTGTGCATTATCCTGCTGAAATGTAGGTTTTCGCAGGTATCGAATGAAGGGTAGAGCCACGGGTCGTTACACATCTGAAATGTAACGTCTACTGTTCAAAGTGCCGTCAATGCGAACAAGAGGTGACCGAGACGTGTAACCAATGGCACCCCATACCACCACGCCGGGTGATACGCCAGTATGGCGATGACGAATACACGCTTCCAATGTGCGATGTCGCCAAACACGAATGCGACCATCACGATGCTGTAAACAGAACCTGGATTCATCCGAAAAAAATGACGTTTTGCCATTCGTGCACCCAGATTCGTCGTCGAGTACACCATCGCAGGCGCTCCTGTCTGTGATGCAGCGTCAAGGGTAACCGCAGCCACGGTTTCCAAGCTGATAGTCCATGCTGCTGCAAACTTCGTCGAACTGTTCGTGCAGATGGTTGTTGTCTAGCAAACGTCCCCATCTGTTGACTCAGGGATCGAGACGTGGCTGCACGATCCGTTACAGCCGTGCGGATAAGATGCCTGTCATCTCGACTGCTAGTGATACGAGGCCGTTGCGATCCAGCACGGCGTTCCGTATTACCCTCCTGAACCCGCCGGTTCCATATTCTGCTAACAGTCATTGGATCTCGACCAACGCGAGCAGCATTGTCGCGATACGATAAACCGCAATCGCGATAGGCTACAATCCGACCTTTATCAAAGTCGGAAACGTGATGGTACGAATTCTGCTCCTCACACGAGGCATCACAACAACGTTTCACCAGGCAACGCCGGTCAACTGCTGTTTGTGTATGAGAAATCGGTTGGAAACTTTCCTCATGTCAGCACGTTGTAGGTGTCGCCACTGGCGCCAACCTTGTGTGAATGCTCTGAAAAGCTAATCATTTGCATATCAGAGCATCTTCTTCCTGTCGGTTAAATTTTGCGTCTGTAGCACGTCATCCTCGTGGTGTAGCAATTTTAATGGCCAGTAGTGTACTTACAAAGCGTTTTTAGGAATCTTCTCGAAAGTAACTATTACCGGAGATATACGCATCAAAAGTGAATTACGAGTTGGGTATGGGAAACTATTGTTACGTCCTTAGTGAAAATATTGTTTCGAGTCTCGTAACAATACAGTATTTTTACTATGAAATTACTATGAATTACTTTTATTAATACTTGACAATCATCTGATCACTCTCACTCTTGACTAATCTTCACATTTGCACTTGCTGCAACTAGGACGTGTCACGTATTCATTCGTCAGTCTTAATATTTCTGCTGCTGAGTGTGAACTAGCTTCCTATTCGGCGAATAGTCCGTATTTATAACGCTACGTATCGGAGGTTCTCTGTACAAGAAAACAGAAGAATATTTGCGACTTTTCGCGAACAAATACTAGACAGAAAAACGTATCGAGATCACTAGAATGGCCGCAACTTTTCTCTCGTAGGTCTGTGCTAGCTGTCTATGTGCCAGACAGAAACGTGTAAAATACGATGACGCGGACCCGCATGCTACATAGGAAAGTACAACTACTCGATAACTCGTTTCATTCGAGTCGACTGACGAAAGAAGCGAATGGACAGCGTGCGGGCCGAGTGGCGCGGATAGCAGTGCTGTCGGCCCAGCAAGTATGGGGGGGGGGGGGGGGGCGAGGGTGGGGAGGGGGAGCGGTGGTGGTGAAGCGCGCGCCGCCCGTATGTATCCGCCATTTCCGCTGATTGGTCAGTGCTGTCCAAGGTTAATGCGCCAGTAAAGCTGTTGCGCACATTATAAGACCACAACAACAACAACAACAACTGTGTGCGTGTAACACAGTATAAAACGTATCCTTACGATCGTACTTGACTGTACTGGTCACAATTCGGCTTCCACTCCACGTGAAACGAAATGATGTGAGATTCGAGCAAACGCGGAAGAATACACAGCGTAATGTTTACATCAGATTTATTCTTATGATGAACAGAGTATAGTCAGAAGAGTGTTTGCTTAAGGGGGGAGGGGGAAGGACGTCAAACGGGCCAACTTGGAGCAGGAGAGGCACCACGGGACACGCTTTTACAAATGCTTTTACAATGCTTTTACAAATAAATTCATAAAACTTCCTGGCAGATTAAAACTGTGTGCCGGACCGACTCGAACTCGGGACTTTTGCCTTTCGCGGGCAAGTGCTCTACCAACTGAGCTACCCAACCACGACTCACGCCCCGTCCTCACAGCTTTACTTCTGCCAGTACCTCGTCTCCTACCTTCCAAACTTTACAGGAGCTCTCCTGTGAACCTTGCAGAACTAGCACTCCTGAAAGAAAGGATATTGCGGAGACATGGCTTAGCCACAGCCTGGGGAATGTTTCCAGAATGAGATGTGAGCTGTGACGACGGGGCGTGAGTCGTGCTTGGGTAGCACTTGCCTGCGAAAGGCAAAGGTCCCCAGTTCGAGTCTCAGTCCAGCACACAGTTTTAATCTGTCAAAATGGTTCAAATGGCTCTGAGCACTATGGGACTCAACTGCTGAGGTCATTAGTCCCCTAGAACTTAGAACTAGTTAAACCTAACTAACCTAAGGACATCACAAACATCCATGCCCGAGGCAGGATTCGAACCTGCGACCGTAGCGGTCTTGCGGTTCCAGACTGCAGCGCCTTTAACCGCACGGCCACTTCAGCCGACTTTAATCTGTCAGGAAGTTTCATATCAGCCCACACTCCGCTGCAGAGTGAAAATCTCAATATGGTAAATTCATAAACTTTGTCAGCACGACAATGAATAATTCAGTATTCACACTCATAGCAGCAACTGTTCAAAAACATACCAATTTTTTTTTAAATGTGAAATTTCATCATTTTTTCATTTACTATTGGCTGCATTTGTTGCTACAGGCACACTTTCCTTCATAAGTAAGAGAGATTCTTCGATGAATTTTGCACAGCATACAAACCATACTTAACGGTGTAAGAAACTCTAGAATTTATTTAATTTATGAAAAAACAAATGAGATATTACTTCATAAACTACATGTTTACAAAAAACTCAGATTTTATTGTTAATTATCTCAATTTTTAGCACAGTTTTTAATAGATTTGGAAAATTCTAGAGTTTCATACTTCTGTAAGTATGGTTTGCATGCTGTGCAAAATCCATCGGAGAATCTCTCTTACTTATGAAGAAAAGTGTACCTATAGCAACAAATCCAGCCAATAGCAAGTGAAAAAACGATGAAATTTGCCATGTAAAAAAAAGTTATTTTGTTATGTTTTTCACCTTCCACTGCTATGAGTGTGAATCCTGAATCCTTCCTGGTCATTCTGACGAAGTTTTACGAATTTTTTGTAAAAGTATAGGCAGTGGACATTAAAATGTCCTGTGGTGCCTCTCCTGCTCCAAGTCGGCCCGTTTGACGTCCTACCCTCCTTAAAGAAAAAAGAGAAGCAGAATATATTCTCTTTTTTTTCCCTTTAAAATCAGTACCGCTATTAGACTGTTTTTTATTTGCAGTGTTACATTTACACGATCATGATTTCGGCTTTAAAGTGCCATTATCAAGTGTTTTAATGTTATACAGTGCCTAAGATGGCATACTGTCGTACTTAAAATACACTATTAGACACATTGTCTAAGGGTCGTATTTTAAGTATGATTGTATCTACATCTACATCTACATCCATACTCCGCAAGCCACCAGACGGTGTGTGGCGGAGGGTACCTTGAGTACCTCTATCGGTCCTCCCTTCTATTCCAGTCTCGTATTCTTCGTGGAAAGAAAGATTGTCGGTATGGCTCTGTGTGGGCTCTAATCTCTCTGATTTTATCCTCAAGGTCTCTTCGCGAGATATACGTAGCAGGCAGCGATATACTGCTTGACTCCTCGATGAAAGGATGTTCTCTAAACTTCAACAAAAGCCCGTACCGAGCTACTGAGCATCTGTCTTGCAGAGTCTTCCGCTGGAGTTTATCTATCATCTCCGTAACGCTTTCGCGGTTACTAAATGATCCCGTAACGAAGTGCGCTGCTCTCCGTTGGATCTTCTCCATCTCTTCTATCAACCCTATCTGGTAAGGATCCCACACCGGTGAGCAGTATTCAAGCAGTAGGCGAACAAGTGTACTGTAACCTACTTCCTTTGTTTTCGTATTGCATTTCCTTCATATTCTTCCAATGAATCTCAGTCTGGCATCTGCTTTACCGACGATTAATTTTAGGCCGGCCGAAGTGGCCGAGCGGTTCTAGGCGCTACAGTCTGGAACCACGTGACCGCTACAGTCGCAGGTTCGAATCCTGCCTCGGGCATGGATGTGTGTGATGTCCTTAGGTTGGTTAGATTTAAGTAGTTCTAAGTTCTAGGGGACTGATGACCTCAGACGTTAAGTCCCATAGTGCTCATAGCCATTTGAACCATTTTTTTATTAATTTTATATGGTCATCCCATTTTAAATCACTCCTAATGCCTACTCCCAGATAATTTATGGAATTAACTGATTCCAGTTGCTGACCTGCTGTCTTAGGCACTGTATAACGTTAAAACACTTGATAATGGCACTTTAAAGCCGAAATCATGATCGTGTAAATGTAACGTTGCAAATAAAAAAAACAGTCTAATGGCGGTACTGACTTTAAACAAATATATTATGACTGTGGCCCTACATAATGAAAAAATTATTAGAATATATTCTGACATTTGGCATTCCTGGAAATCTGATGTCCGCGTACTTACTTACTTTCCGTGTCCGGAACTAGACTTCAAACTTCCAAAAATCAGCAGCCAATATGGCCTTGTCATTTGCCTCCCGTAAGTCATTCATTGTGCAGGGCTGGTCTAAATATGGACAGATAAGCAGGTGTTGAGGATCCTGGGCAGTACCACACAGACAGAGAGTGTTCTCATTCTCTTTTAGGAAACCCCATTGCTGCAGGTTTGTCTTGCACTTTGGCGCTTCTACCCTCATACGGTCTAGGGTTCTCCAGACAGTGTATGGTAGGTCTCCACCAGGCGCCAGTTCTTCTTTTACATCTTTATGGGGGTTTCTCAGGTCGGTTTCCCACCTTTTCAAACGATTCTCTGCAGCCGACCCTTCCAGGGCTCGGGTACGTGACTGGAAACTCTTCCTCGAACAAAGCCGTCGGTCAACAGGCTGGTGTCCATATAAAGGGTGACGCATGTCCTTTTCTTGTTTGGGTTTTTCGGCTTCGGCAGTGATGTCACATCGTATGTTGGGCGGTGCGATCCCCATGATTAAGTACATCTTGTGCACTGGTGTCGGCCTCAAGCATCCGGTAACAATCCGTGCTATTTCATTCACTGCGACATCAACTTTCCTCATGTGTGTTGTTGCAGACCATACTGGAGCGACGTATTCCGCGGCTGACACACAGGACTTTTGGGTTTGCACCTCGGGATCCGCTGGTTAGTCTCCTGATGATGTTGTTTCTAGTTGAGACTTTTTCCCTTGTGGCATTACAATGATGTTTATAGGTCAGTGTGCGTTCCAACGTGAGACCAAGATATTCGGGCGTTTTACAATGCTCGAGAAGTTCACGTCTCCATATTACATTTAATTCACGATTTGCCTCCCTGTTCTTTAAATGGAATGCACAGACCTGCGTCTTGGAATGGTTCGGCCTTAGGTGGTTTGCCTCATAATACTGGGAGACAGCTTCCAAGGTACTGGTTAATTTTTCCTCTACATCCATAAAATTGTTACCTTGGGCTGCAACTGCAGTGTCATCGGTATACATAAATTGGCGAGTGATGTTTTTTTTTCTTTATTGTTATTTTGCACCTCATACAAGGTGGGCTGGCAGCGGAAAATTGTACTCCGCTCTTCAGCCACAAGCAGTACAATAAAAGAGAAAATGAAGATAGAAAAGTAACAGTCTGGTGGTTAAAAAACTGTAGATACAATAATTAAAAACATGAAGCCATTCACACTCGACGAATAAACAAGGAAAACTGTCGGCACTGTGCACAAACAATGATGATTTAGACGAGACAAGTGAACGAAGGAGCGTGGCGTCGGAAAACACTAAATCACAAACACGACGGCACACACACGATGATCTCTGGCGCGCGAATGTCCACTGAACGTGTGCGAGTCTAGGGACCTGCCAGGAGGGGAAGAAGGTGGTGGGGGAGGGAGAGGGGAGAGCAGAGATGCCAATGGCAGAG
Source organism: Schistocerca nitens (assembly GCF_023898315.1). NCBI lineage: Eukaryota > Metazoa > Arthropoda > Insecta > Orthoptera > Acrididae > Schistocerca > Schistocerca nitens. The sequence goes on from NC_064624.1 coordinate 134,645,016, forward strand.
GAGATGGTGGGAGAAATGAAGGTATGGGGGTAGGGGAAGCCCGGGGGAGGAGGGGGGAGAAAGGGTGGAGGGAGGGAAGGGGGAGAGAAGGGAGACAGGGTGCCCATAGGAACAAACACAGGAAGTGGGAGGGGAGTATCAAAGTTGGTAGGAGGGGTAGATGGAGGGATGAGGGCATCATCATGGAGGGGGTAAGGAGAGATGGAGAGCAGGTGGGACTTGGAAATACAGGCGTGGCAGTGGGCAGGGGTGGGAGAGGATGTGAGAGACGAGCGGGTGAGGGGGATCGGGTTTACGGGAGGTGTAGAGGATCTGTATCCGTTCGAGGAAAAGGAGGAGGTGGGGGAACGGAATAAGGTCGTACAGGATCCATGTGGGGGAGGGGAGACGGATGCGATAGGCGAGGCGAAGAGCATGGCGTTCGAGGATTTGAAGGGATTTATAAAAGGTAGGAGGGGCGGAGATCCAGGCCAGATGGGCGTAACAGAGGATAGGGCGGATGAGGGATTTAAGGGAGTGTGCCTCAGCTTGGATTGTCCGGAGATGGGGGATCCAGGAGACGCAACGGTCAAGCGTGACACTAAGGTACATGAGGGTGGGGGTGAGGGCGATAGGACGGCCATAGATGGTGACATAGAAGTCGAGGAGGCGGAAGGAAGGGGTGGTTTTGCCTACAATGATCGCCTGGGTTTTGGGAGGATTGTACTTAAGCAACCACAGATTACACCAAGCGGTGAACCGGTCAAGATGGGATTGGAGAAGGTGTTGGGAGTGGCGCGTGATGTTTGGCACTGGTTGGTCATTTGTATATATATTATACAGAGCTGGGGCGAGAACGCTTCCCTGAGGTAGGCCATTCCTTCGATTTCTCCACCTCCTCTTCAATGTCCACGTGGGAGTGGATAAGAAGATTACACAAGCCTACTCGAGTGGCTTACTCGAGAGCTCCGGCTCGCACACTTGACGGAAAAAGATTCGTGGTGACGAGGGCGATAAGCTGACAGGCGCCACCTGCTCCCGATCACGCGAGGTGACGTCACGCGGCCGCAGCGACCGCCTGCAGGTGTTTATAAGAGGGGCGGGGAGCCGCGCCGTGGCTGTCTGTACGCCGTGTGAGCCGCCCGCGACTCAACTCACCACCTGACGGAACTCCGCCACGACTGCAAGGTGAGTAGGGGCGCTGCAAGGTCTGCTTCCTCTGCTTAAGCTGTCGCCACAAGGACCGTGCTGTCGAACGTAAACGTCGAGTGTGCTACGTTCAACGTGCTGCTCAACGCTCAGGAACGATGCGACTTGTGCATGCGGTACGTGGGCACCAACGTGGTATACCAACACCGACTCAAAGGAAGGCCTCGGCGCTTGTTGGTGACGTCACGTCAGCTAGGCACGGCGAACGCCAGGTCTGTTGCAAGCAGAAACGCCTGGGCGTGCTTATCACTATAAATCTCTTGTTTTTGGACAAACTGTTTGGTATTGTTTTGGATTCTGCACTTTTATTTAGATGAAAGACTTTCTTACTATCGTAAAGCTACAAATGAAGATTCTGTATTACTGAATCCTGTCGAAACAAACGTAGATCAATATGAGAAGACGCTTTGCCCCATTGCAAGCTTCGGAAGTTTTACGTTCAAGTAACTATATTTACTTGATCCATTTTGCTACCGAAACTTACCCCAACCCCCTTACAATTAACTCGTTTCTTATATTTATTTATTTATTTTTGTTTGACATCGTCACTGCAAATGTTAACTAATTTACATGTGTAAATGTCCAAGTGTTGCCAGTCATTAGACTACAGACATTTTCAACGAAATGAATTTTAAACAGGAAACAAAATAGCTTCATACATCGAAAATACTGCTGATTTTAAACTTTTTTTAACATGCACGTTAGAAAAGATAAATATTCCCCTCTTGCAACTGAAAGGAGAAACTTTATAAGATAGAAAAATTTTATTTGATAAAACAAGTATCTCTCTTTTGCCTCTTCTTCTGTCCCCCACCTCCTCCCCCAACGTGTACAATCGCGAGATATTTCATTAACATTCAGTACTCCTCACCCGACAGTCAACCAAGATACCTAAAGAAGAGCACCAATATGTTCACAGTTTCTCGTAAAAGCAACCCAGTACAAACGTAACTTCCTCAGATTTACAAATAAGGAAAAGAAGCACGAATTCTGTTGTTGCTGGACCATGAAGTTGTTTTTGTATGTCAATTCTTAAAACAGGTGGAAATTTAAGTTCAGGAGGGCACTATTTGTTAAGAAATGTAATGAATTGCACAATTAATTGATTGCAGAAATCTCTCAGAACAATGTGTGTTGGTCAACTACTGGCAATAGTTTCACATTTTCCTGTGTCAGAGAGGGAGACACCACCATTATGAGTATGCCTGCAACAGACCTGGCGTTCGCCGTGCCTAGCTCGAGGCCCACGAGAAAGACAGGCCGCGGCGCGTACGTCACGAAGGTAGTCCTGAACTCGCTCGCTCGCTCAGCTCAGCAGACAATATGCGTTTCTAAACCTGTTAACTCGCAGCTGGGCGTGTAAGTACTAACGAGAATTGCTTCTTCCACTGAAATCTGCTATTATGAAGTCTTACTGATCAACAGCACTACAACAAAATTTAATTTAAGATCAATACTCGGTATGAATGGTATAATGATTTTATAGCATTTAGTCTCTTCTGCTTAACAGTACTCATTACATGCTGGAAGTGGTGCCTTATGCAACTGATAATCATTTTAGCATGATATTTTTTTTTTTTTGCGTCAGTACAGCCGTAACAAATTATAAGTAGGCCCATGGACTACCCATCGTATAGGACTAATAACAGTGAGATTCCATAATAGCGGATGCCAGTAGAAGATTCAGTTTTCGTTTGTATGGACACGCCTAGTTACGAATTAACAGGCGTAGAAACGTAGTTTGTCTGCTCATTTGAGTGAGCTAGCGAGCGCAGGACTACCTTCGTGACGTAGGCGCCGCGGCCTGTCTTTCTCGTGGGCCTCGGCCTAGCTGACGTGACGTCACGAACAAGCGCCGAGGCCTTCCTTTGAGTCGGTGTTGGCTATACGCAATCGCAACGCACTCCAGCGGCAGTTGAGGGATGTTCCTAGTTCGTAAATCACACTGTTTACTCAACGGGCGCGAGTAAAATTCCCACGTTAGCTCTATTAAAACGCACATTTCCTCCATCGTCCACGAGAAGGAAAGTACCATGTCCAGTCAATAAGGACACAGGATTATAAAAGTTCCATTACAAACAGTGCGATACAAATTTGGAACACTTCTCCAAGTAAGATAAACATTTCATCATTCCCACATTTTAGTAAAATCCCAATGTCAGTCTTACTTGATCACTGTTCCTACCCAGTGGCAGAATCTTTGCAACATGTGAATTAGGAAGCTTAAAAGAAAAAGGAGCAAAATAGCTGTATACAAGTAGCGCAAGCTGTCCTGTAGATTAAGCCAATCGAACAAAGTCACCCCTCAAAAAAAGGTGAACTTACATTTATATAACATCAAATATTATTGTATATGCTTATATTAAACTAATAATAAAGTATCAGAACCTAATAAAAACGCGAATGGAAAAAAAAAGTTGGCAGGCTCAAGACGCGAACCACTGCCCCACCATAAAACTCTTCAGAGCTCAGTGACTCCACTCATTATGCTAAACCAACATCACAACAACATGTTATGATACGTCTTGCTGAAAACCTTAGATATGTTAGTAATTGAAATTTAATTATAACAAATTGCACCAAAAACAATACGTTTTGGGTGGATCTTCAGTGTGTCGCTGCCTTCAAATAGCCTACTCTCATAATACGCAAGTTACAATAATTCTTTTCCCACGAATATGATGTTTCTCATTATTTTATAGGAACGAATCACACAGTTAACAACGGGTTTTCCAGTGATTTTCAATTTGCTGGTGCTCATGAACGGCATATATACATATAGGCTTGAAATGAATGCCAATATGGCGCCTCACAACTCTGTACTGAAGAGAGACGCCGCGCCTGTGACGTAGGTGGCGTTGTGCCGTCTCATTGGTCAACGCTCAGACGCACGCTCAGAATATCTGACATCTTGCAAGGGAACCTCCCCATCGCACCCCCTCAGATTATAACTTGGCACAGTGGATAGGCCTTGAGAAACTGAACACAGATCAATCGAGAAAACAGGAAGAAGTTGTGTGGAACTATGAAAAAAATAAGTCCATGTGCAAGAGAGACAACATCAAGGGCAGTGAGAGTTGCGAAGCGCCGTGGTCCCGTGGTTAGCGTGAGGAGTTGAGAAACGAGAGGTCCTTTGTTCAAGTCTCCCCTCGAGTGAAAAGTTTACTTTGTTTATTTTCGCAAAGTTATGATCTGTCCGTTCGTTCATTGACATCTCTGTTCACTGTAATAAGTTTAGTGTCTGTGTTTTGCGACTGCACCGCAAAACCGTGCGATTAATAGACGAAAGGACGTGCCTCTCCAATGGGAACCGAAAACATTTGATCGCAAGGTCATAGGTCAACCTATTCCTCCACAGGAAAACACGACTGATATATTCTATACGACACTGATGACGGCATGTGCGTCACGTGACAGGAATATGTTGTCGACCCACCTAACTTGTACACTCAGTGAATGGGTAAAAAGATTCTTCTACCTTGCCCGATTTAGGTTTTCTTGTGGATGTGATCATCACTCCCAAAAAAGGGATGAAAACATAAGAGTTTGTCACGGACGGACGGACAAATAATAATTGTCTGAAAATAAAAAATTAAACTTTTCACTCGAGGGAAAACTTGAACCAAAATCCTCTCGTTCCACAGCTGCTCGCGCTAACCACGGGACCACGGCGCTCCTGAGCTCACAGTACCCTTGATGTTGCCTATCTTGCGTATGGACTTCTCAGTTTGTATATTTTGCTTATTTTTTTCATAGTTCCACACAACTTCTTCCTGTTTTCGCGATTGATCTGTGTTCAGTTTTTCAAGGCCTATCCACTGTGCCAACTTATAACTAAATCTGAGGGGGTTGCGATGGGGAGGTTCCCTTGTTAGATATTGCTCTGCACGTTCGGAAAGACTCCCGAACGTGCTATTCCACGCTATGACGTCGGAAACTCGGCACGCTTAACGCTCAACGTTCTGATGCACGGTCCGTGTGCCGACGGCTTTAGTCTCCCAGTTTCTCCGGGTAATGGGCGGGCGCTGCTTTGCACTGTTTCCTGGTAATTCCTCTCCCAAGTTCAGGCTCACAAGGGGAAGGCCTCAGACACGGTCAACCGATTCGGCTCAGATCTGGCAGGTCGCTTGTGTACAACCTAAAATAGCAATTGAGATATGGAAAGATACAAGCGAGAAGAATAACATCCGCTAGGTTTCCTCGAGATTCGAGCCCAGCTTCTCCGCTTCCCAGCCATTTACTTTGGCTGTTGCGTTGCGATGTGGGCAGGTACAAGGCCTGGCCACTATGTCTCCATCGCCATACAGGAACATATGGAAGGGGTAAATGGCCATAGGAGAATATTCACTTATATTGACAAAAAATAAATCCACCTTGTCTTTGAAAGAAAAATAAACACAAAGCTACACTTCTGTAACACGCACATACAGCGTCGATACTCCATGGACGCTGCTGCCGCTTTTTCGTGGCATGTTTTCTTGTAATGTCGTGTAGCTTCTTATCTGTTCATATCCTTGTGCGTACGTATCAAATTAATCTCCTGCGACCGGCCGTTGTGGCCGAGCGGTTCTAGGCGCTTCAGTCTGGAACCGCGCAACCGCTACGGTTGCAGGTTCGAATCCTGCCTCGGGCATGGATGTGTGTGATGTCCTTAGATTAGTTAGGTTTAAGTAGTTCTAAGTTCTAGGGGACTGATGACCTCAGAAGTTAAGTCCCATAGTGCTCAGAGCCATTTGAATGATTTTATCTCCTGAGATAAATAATCGAACTACGGCGCGGATCGTGGACGATGCTCCGCAAGAAGTTCGAAAAGTATTGACCGCACTTAGGGTTCTTCACAATAGCACAATGACGATCGTTTAAATAGTTCCAAAAACCCACGAGTTCTGTGACACCACGTCCAAATAAACAATGAATCACGTGACCTCTGATCCACGTGACGGCGTTGTGTTTCGTCCTCGGGTAATAAACAGCGTCCGGGTAGAGGCGAGGGCGGGATTCGACGTAAGAGGGCGAAATGCGTAAAAAAAAAGCAAAAATTTTAGGAACAAAATACCAGATCCCTTCCGCCGTCCAACAACGGAGCCGGACTATTTGCGTTGCTGCTCTCGGCCAAGAGCGTTTACCATGCGGGTGCACAAGCGGGAGCTGTAAAAGTTTCTTTCTTCGATTTCTGGGAAAGTATGCATTTGTGGTCCCTACACCTCATGATGAAAAATACTCTAGTTACAATTGTCTTCCTATCCCGCCAATTTTAGGTCAGTTGCTGGACGTAACGTTTAGGGGTGGTTTTCTCAAAAACTTGAGGGCGTTGAGCCAAAATTGCTATACCACGAACATGACGTGCTACAGACGCGAAATTTAACCGACAGGAAGGAGATGCTGTGATATGCAAATGATAAGCTTTTCAGAGCTTTCACACAAGGTTGGCGCCGGTGGCGACACCTACAACGTGCTCACATGAGGAAAGTTTCCAATCGATTTCTCATACACAATCAGCAGCTGACCGGCGTTGCCTGGTGAAACGTTGTTGTGATGCCTCGTGTAAGGAGGAGAAATGCGTACCATCACGTTTCCGACTTTGCTAAAGGTCGGATTGTAACCTATCGCGATTGCGGTTTATCATATCGCGATATTGCTGGTCGCGTTGGTCGAGATCCAATGACTGTTAGCAGAATATGTAATCGGTGGATTCAGGAGGGTAATACAGAACGCCGTGCTGGATCCCAAAGGCCTTGTGTCGCTAGCAGTCGAGATGACAGACATCTTATCCACACAGCTGTAACGGATCGTGCAGCCACGTCTCGATCACTGAGTGAACAGGTGGGGACGTTTGCAAGACAACAACCATCTGCACGAACAGTTCGACGGCGTTTGCAGCAGCACGGACTATCAGCTCGGAGACCGTGGCTGCGGTTACCCTTGACGCTGCATCACAGACAGGAGTGTCTGTGACGGTGTACTCATCGACGAACCTGGGTGCACGAATGGCAAAACGTAATTTTTTCGGAAGAATCCAGGTTCTGTTAACGATGGTCGTCGCATCCGTGTTTGGCGACATCGCAATGAACGCACATTGGAAGCATGTATTCGTCATCGCCATACTGGCGTATCACCTGGCGTGATGGCATGGGGTGCCATTCTTTACTCTTCTCGGTCAACTCTTGTTCGCATTGACTCCACTTTGAACAGTGGACGTTACGTTTCAGATGTGTTACGACCCGTGGCTCTACCCTTCATTCGATCACTGCGAAACCCTACATTTCAGCAAGATAATGCACGACCGCATGTTGCAGGTCCTTTGCGGGCCTTTCTGGATACAGAAAATGACCGACTTCTGCAAATGGCTCAAATGGCTCTGAGCACTATGGGACTTAACTGCTGTGGTCATCAGTCCCCTACAACTTAGAACCACTTAAACCTAACTAACTTAAGGAGATCACACACATCCATGCCCGAGGCAGGATTCGAACCTGCGACCGTAGCGGTCGCGCGGTTCCAGACTGTAGCGCCTAGAACCGCTCGGCCACTTCGGCCGACTCGGCTGCTGCCCCGGCCAGCGCATTCTCCAAATCTCTCACGAATTGAAAACGTCTGGTCAATGTTGGCCGAGCAACTGGCTTGTCACAATTCGACAGTCACTACTCTTGATGAACTGTGGTATCGTGTTGAAGCTGCATGGGCAGCTGTACTTCTACACACCGTCGAAGCTCTGTTTGACTCAATGCCCAGACGTATCAAGGCCGTTATTACGGCCAGAGGTGGTTGTTCTGGGTACTGACTGCTCAGGTTCTATGCACCCAAATTGCGTGAAAATGTAATCACATGTCAGTTCTAGTGTAATGTATTTGTCCAATGAATACCTATTTATCATCTGCATTTCTTCTTGGTTTGGCAATTTTAATGGCCAGTAGGGTATCTTAGAGTCCTTGGTTTTGGATTGTACACAAGCGACCTGCCTAATTTGAGCCGAGTCGGTTGGCCGCGCCTGAGGCCTTCGCCTTGACAGTCAAGTCTATAGTTGGCGTGGCCGATCCCAAGTGTCCAGCTTTTGTCCAAAACGTTGGGGGAGTTCATTCATTTGTTCTGTCGGCGATGACAGAATCGACGCGCGTGCCCTGCAATCTTTCTTGAACGATTTTACGGAAACTATTCAGTAAAAAAAATTCATTTTTGCTTCACTTGTATCTTTGTACGTCAGGTTCATTACGATGTGCCCATCGTTTCGTTGACGATCATAGTTATTGTGATATTTGCGTGCTAGTATGACACTGCTCGGATTTCAAAAGTTGGCAACGATAAACAGAGGTCGCTATGATTTTGCGTTTGGTGCATATTACATAATATGTTGCTAAAACTTAGCTAAGATATTGAATTTTTCTTTAGACTTGGGTGGAAGTCTGAATCTCTCACCCGTGTCGAGAAAATTGGTTTACGACCGCACTGCGCCAGCAATGAAGCTAAAGTGAAATATCTACAACATTCCTCGTGTATCATAAACGGTTTCAGATATCGGCGTGAGATTTTGGCGCGTGATAGCACAGAAACAGTATTTTGCTGTATGGTTATTATGCAATACTTCTTTATCTACCTTGTTATTCGTGGCCGAGCAGTTCTAGACGTTTCAGTCTGGAACCGTGCTACTGCTTTCGCAGGTTCGAATTCTACCTCGGGCATGGCTGCGTGTGATGTCCTTAGGTTAAGTTAGGATTAAGTAGTTCTAGGTGTTGTGTTGGCAGAAGAGCCAACACCGTGTTACTAGAGGAGGCCGAAAGGCACGCGTTTTAGTTCACGCAGGCTGGCGTGAGGAGGGAAGGACTATACTGACGTGAGGTCTGGAACATGACAATGAATTAGAATTCAGAAAACGGACGTAATTAGTTTGATACTTAACTTTAATCCATTAATGATGAACGTCGCTCTCGACGGTACATGATTCACAATATTATCTGTTCAGAAGACATATAGTAAGTGAATACGGCGCCTTGCGAGGTTGTAGCAAAGGACGTAGCTGAAGGCTATGCTAAACTATAGTCTCGGCAAATGAGAACGTATTTTGTCAGTGAACCATCGCTAGCAAAGTCGGCTGTCCAACTGGGGCGAGTGCTAGGGAGTCTCTCTAGACTAGACCTGCCGTGTGGCGGGGCTCGGTCTGCAATCACTGATAGTGGCGACACGCGGGTCCGACGTATACTAACGGACCGCGGTCGATTTAAAGGCTACCACCTAGCAAGTGTGGTGTCTGGCGGTGACACCACACTAGGTTCTAGGGGACAGATGACCAGTGCTCGGAGTCATTTTAGCCTTGTTATTCCACTAACTACAGACTGTTCCGATGAAAGGACGTAATTGGTGAAACGGGAAATCTACAGGTTTTGGAACAAGTCATTACACGTTTATTTTATACCGAGAATGTGCGTTTTCATAAGATGCTGACCTTGCTTTTCCTTAGTTCCTCACCTAATAACCCTCGCAGCGCCCGCTGCCGTCTACTCTGCAGTCATTGTACAGGGCCCACTTCGCAGCGCCGCTGCATCGAGATAGCAGTCAAAGCAAGCTAGGTCGGTGATATCGCCGCTGGGGTAGCGGTTATCGTCCACGTTTTACTGTCCCTGTCACTCGTACATGTCGATGGATATCGCACTAGATCAGTCAGGAACCGCTCTATCGAATGGCCACGTAAAATTCCGCTTCAAAAATTATTTTGCTCGTAACGGGAAACAAACCGACGCTCTGCGTTGACACTGGGTGACGCATGAAAGACGTGATGACGTGATGAGCAGCACTTCTTTCGTATAGCTCCAGCTACACAATACGAAAAAAAAAAGAAACTGCAAATACCTGCAGAAACGTCAGAGGAGACTGCGACTGACGACTCTACGACTCTCTCTCTCCCTCACACACACACACACACACACACACACACACACACACACACACACACACACACATATATATATATATATATATATATATATATATATGGTGTCCCAGCTATCTTGTCCACCCAAAATATCTCTGGAACAATAACAGCTATTGGAAAACGACTTTCACCGGTATCAATGTAGGGCTGGGCCCCATGAATGTGCATATTTGGAAACATTCTAAAACGAAAGCATATGTGTTTTTTAACACAAACTTATGTTTTTTTAATTGGATGACTTGTGTGGGCAGGCGTGGTGCCAACTCCCTCGAGCGACGTGCCAAGACCTCATTGCTTCCGCGCCACGAAGCATCGCCGCTGTCGACCGTGCCAAAGATGGACATACCGGCTATTAGGTAGGTGGTCATAATCGTATGGCAGATCAGTGCATATAAACGATGCAGGAGTGAATATGAGCAGCCCTCTTACAGGGAGACAATTATTGAACTATATGAAATAAAATCGTCATTACTTCTGAACAGTTTTTCTTAGGTCGTTCAAACTGTACAGTTGGCCGCGGGCCATGATGGGAATTAGTATGCGCTGTATGGTTTAGTTTAGCGACGATGCCCAGTTTCACTTGGATGGGTTCGTCAATAAACGAAATTGACGCATTTGGGGGACTGAGGATCCATATTTTGCGATGAAGAAGTCTCTTCATCCTCAACGAGGAACTGCCTCGTGTGCAATGTCCAGTCACGGAAATAATCATTCTTTGATGGCACGGCGACTACAGAACGGTACGTGAAGGTTTTGGAAGATTTTTTTCTTCAGCAATCCATAGCATGACAAAGCACATACACAATGACGTTGATTGCATCGCAATATTCCCATTACATCCCGAGATATTGAGACGCGAAGTTGACGCTTGAAACACCCGACATGCGCTGCTAGCGTACGTCCTGAGGCTCAGGCGTGAACCCCATGCTGCCCGTAATCGCGATGTGATTGACATGTGTAATCACACCTCCATACTTATCAAGAGGGACACTGCCACGCGGCAGAGGGTTCATCGAACCATCTTCACATTTCTCTATTATTCCAATCTCGTACAGTGTGCAGAAAGATTGAACGCCTGTATCTTTCCGTACAAGCTCTGGCTTCCCTCATTTTATCGTCGTGATCGTTGCTCCTCCCTAAGTAGGTTGGTGTCAACAAAATATTTTCACATTCGGAGGAGAAAGTTGGTAACTGGAATTTCATGAGAAGATTCCTCCGGAACGAAATATGCCTTTCTTTTAATGATGTCCATCCCAAATCCTGTATCATTTCTGTGACACTCTCTCCCCTATTTCGCGATAATTCAAAACGTGCTGCCCTTCTTTGAACTTTTTTGATGTACTCCGTCAGTCCTATCTGGCAAGGATCCCACACTACGCAGCAGTATTCTAAAAGAGGACGGACAAGCGTAGCACAGGCAGTCTCCATAGTAGATCTGTTACGTTTCCTAAGTGTGCTGCCAATAAAACGGCCCGCAGCTCGTGGTCGTGAGGTAGCGTTCTCGCTTCCCACGCCCGGGTTCCCGGGTTCGATTCCCGGCGAGGTCAGGGGTTTTCTCTGCCTCGTGATGGCTGGGTGTTGTGTGATGTCCTTAGGTTAGTTAGGTTTAAGTAGTTCTAAGTTCTAGGGGACTGATGACCATAGATGTTAAGTCCCATAGTGCTCAGAGCCATTTGAACCATTTGAACCAATAAAACGCAGTCTTTGGTTAGCCTTCCCCACAACATTTTCTATGGGTTCCTTCCAATTTAAATTGTTTGTAATTGTAACTCCTAGGTATTTAGTTGAATTTACGACCTTTAGATTTGACTGATTTATCATGTAACCAAAGTTTGACTATTCCTTTTAGCACTCATGCGGATGACCTCATAGTTTTCGTTATTTAGAGTCAATTGCCAATTTTCACACCACACCACATCTTTCATAAATCATTTTGCAATTTGTTTTGATCTTCCAACGATTTTACTAGTCGATAAACGACAGCATCATCTGGAAACAACCCAAGATGGCAGCTCAGATTGTCTCCCAAATTGTTTATATAGATAAGGAACAGCAAAGGGTCTATGAAGCTACCTTGGGGATCGCTATAAATCACTTCTGTTTTAATCGATGACTTTCCATCAATTACTACGAACTGTGACCTTTCTGACACACACACACACACACACACACACACACAAATATATATATGAGGTGTTACATTTTAAACATAATGTTTAGAAAAAACTCAAATTTTATAGTCATTATCTCAATTTTTACCATAGTTTTTAATAGATTCGGAAAACTCTAGAGTTTAGCATTAAGGATTAAACAATAGTAGATACTGATATACAAATTTAATTTGATAGTATATAACTCAGCTGAAGGACAAGCAGGTTCTCTATGATGCTCAGACATATCCCCGAAGCATTGTCAGGTGTTGTCCTGTTGTAATATTTCAGACGCGTTGTACATGAGCTGCAGCCTGAGTATGCCTGCTACCCTAAGGTAACGTTTCCCTGGAACGCATCTCAGCCTTATGCAGGAGATGACTGATCTTCTGTGTAAACCAACTCCTCAATGGTTACATGCAAGACTAATGGTTAAAAGCAGAATAAATCAGATTCCGTTCATAAAATATCTTTGTCTCCTTAAATAACTGGAGAAATCAACAGAATAACTCGTTGAATAAAATCCTGCTATAGTTACTTTCGACCTCTTTAGTACTGTGGTACATCTTCATTTCGAATTATTTCCTGGTCAAGTAACACTGCAGTGTTCTACGAAATCAGAAGAAGTGAGGTCTCCGTCCCTTCTGAGGCTTCCTATGCAAACGAAATATGCTGAAACCGAAAGGAAATTCTTTAAAACGGTATTATTACAGATTTGTGTCTATTCTCCTGTCGCATTAAGTTGACATGGGAAGGATATTGTTGCGTTGAAGCTGACCCAGATATCCCTGTGCCTCATAGAAGTATCGAAGGTGAACTGTGAACAACCACTTACCCGCATTGTTGAATTATGATTATGAAACCCGGTTGATATAATGCGCCTGTCTGAACATCACGACACACTCTTATAGACGTGTGATGTGTTACAGGACTCAGGTTAGCATCTCACTTTTGTAGGCCATAAATGGAGAAAAGAAGGAACTGCCACACTCACCAGTAATTCTCGTATCAAAAAGTTTGCTTAGAAAAGCATGTGGAAGCATATGCGGCCGATGTTGAATTTCATAATAAATCCTTCATAATACACCGGCGGAACAAAAATCCCACTACCAAGAACGAGTTTTGCGGGATAAACTAAAGTTGGTAGGCGTGTTTCTACATCTAAAAGATGATGTCTATTGAAATTTGGCACCAGTCGCATGGGAGTGGCTCTAGTGGCGCCAGTATGAGAATGGAAATCTAGTTAGCTTTAAATATGCGCTGTAACGATCGTGTGAGTTAGTTATCTTTGAGATTGCAGGTGGTGCGTTGATTTTAATCAGGAATGCACGTGAGGCAATACTGACCTTACGACTTATCTTAGAAGGAATATTAAGGAAAGGAAAACCTACATTTCTAGCATTTGTGGACTTAGAGGAAGCTTTTGACAATGTTGACTGGAATACTCTCTTTCAAGTTCTAAAGGTGGCAGGGGTAAAATACAGGGAGCGAAAGGTTATTTACAATTTGTACAGAAACCAGATGGCGGATATAAGAGTCAAGGGGCATGAAAGGGAAGCAGTGGTTGGGAAGGGAGTGAGACAGGTTTTTAGCCTCTCCCCGATGTTATTCAATCTTTGTATTGAGCAAGCAGTAAAGGAAATAAAAGAAAAATTCGGAGTAGGTATTAAAGTCCATGGAGAAGAAATAAAAACGTTGAGGTTCGCCGATGACATTGTAATTCGGTCAGAGATAGCAAAGGACTTGGAAGAGCAGTTGAACGGAATGGACAGTGTCTTGAAAGAGGGAAATAAGATGAACATCAAGAAAAGCAAAACGAGGATAATGGAATGTAGTCGAATTAAGTCAGGTGATGCTGAGGGAATTAGATTAGGAAATTAGACACTTAAAGTAGTAAAGGAGTTTTGCTATTTGGGGAGAAAAATAACTGATGATGGTCGAAGTAGAGAGGATATAAAATGTAGACTGGCAATGGCAAGGAAAGCGTTCCTGAAGAAGAGAAATTTGTTAACATCAAGTATAGATTTAAGTGTCAGGAAGTCGTTTCTGAAAGTATTTGTATGGAGTGTATCCATGTATCGAAGTGAAACATGGATAAATAGTTTGGACAAGAAGAGAATAGAAGCTTTCGAAATGTGGTGCTACAGAAGAATGCTGAGGATTAGATGGGTAGATCACATAACTAATGAGGAGGTATTGAATAGAATTGGGGAGAAGAGGAGTTTGTGGCACAACTTGACAAGAAGAAGGGACCGGTTGGTAGGACGTGTTCTGAGGCATCAAGGGATCACAAATTTAGCATTGGAGGGCAGCGTGGAGGGTAAAAATCGTAGAGGGAGACGAAGAGATGAATACACTAAGCAGATTCAGAAGGATGTAGGTTGCAGTAAGTACTGGGAGATGAAGAAGCTTGCACAGGATAGAGTAGCATGGAGAGCTGCATCAAACCAGTCTCAGGACTGAAGACAACAACAACACCACATGCCTTTAAGGCGACAAAGTTGCCATTATCAACAGCACACTGAGTTTGAACGATGTCGTGTAGTGGTGCTACGAGAAGCTGTATGTTCCTTTCGTGATACTGCAAAAAAACTTGGCAGGAATGTAGTGACTGTACGTGAGTGTTCGCAGCAGTGGTCACAGGAAGATACAGTCACAAGAAGACCGGACTCCAGACTGCCACGTGACACTACCGAGAGGGAAGGCAGGCGCGTCCGGTGTATGGATGTGGCGCATCGTACTCCATCTGCAGCAGCAACCAGTGCAGTAGTTGGAACCACAGTGACACAACTGTTACAAATCGGTTACTTCAATGACAATCTCCGAGGCAGATTCCCTAAAGCGGTATTCCACTGACCCCAAACCACCAGCGTTCGTAGCTTCAAACGTATCAAACGAGAGCACACTGGAAGGCAGGGTGGAGGTCAGAGGCGTTTTCTGATGAAATATGGTTCTGCCTCGGTCCCGTTGATGGCTATGTGTGGTCAGAAGGAGGTCAGGTGAGCGACCCAACGACCCTGTGCCTGCAGCCTAGATACACTGTACTGGAGGGCGATTTGGTATGACAGTAGGAGCACCCTCGCGGTCACCCCATGAACTCTCACCGCAAATTTGTACGCCAGATTCGAGCTGTTCAGCTGTCATTAATGAACAGCATTTCAGGGTATGTTTTCCAACAGGATAACGCTCGTCCATGTATCCCTGTTGTAGCCCTACATGCTCTACAGATGGTCGACATGTTGCATTGGCCTACTCGATCACCATATCTGTCTCCAATCGATCTCATCCTATGGAACATCATTGTACTAGAACTTAAGCATCAAGCACAACCACCATTAGCCATCCTTGTATTAACCAACCAAGTGCAACAGGCATGGACCTCTATCCCAAACTCACATCCGGCACCTGTACGACACAATGCATGTCCGTTTGCACACTTACATTCAACATTCTGGCAGTTACACTGGTTATTATGAAATAGGATATCACATTTGTATTGACTTCTGTCACACTTACATGAACCAGTAATTATGTAACGTTAACCACGTTACCTAGTCAAATGTACCCCAAAAATTTCATCATTTACATTACTTGTTTCTTGGTGCAGGAATTTTTTTCTGTCATTGTAGTAAATGTAGTAATTGTAGTAATGGTAGTAAATGTATACCAAGCACCTACAGGTAACTTTAGTCTGTTTATAGAGGGTGTACCATAATTAATGGTGTAACCGAATATTGTTGAAAGTACATGATATTAGATGCAAGCAATCCAGCAGACAAAGGCTCTAAAATGCATACCAGAAGAGCTATGTGCATTTCTTCTTCGACACTGTGAAACAGAGCTCTTCTTCTGCAAGCTCTTTGTTTTCCATATTTTGGGTGGAGATATTATGGACCAAAACAGGCTGTAAAATGAGTATAGGTATTAAGCTATGTGCACTTGTTCAGTAGAAGAGATGTTGACATAAAAGTTTTCTGGGTATGGTACCGCATCATAGTCTATAAAACTACTGCCTTTATACAATACGACGTGGTACAATTTTTTTTTCCAGAAAACTTTTATGTCGACTGACTCTGGCCATGGAAGCCTACGCAATATATTAGAAGAGATGTGTTTCACTATAGCGAAGATGAACAGGTGTTTATAGTTCTTATAGTACACACTTTAGAACCTATGTTTACTCAACATTTTTATCTTGTTTTGGTCCTTACTACCATCTCCAAAATATGGAAAGCAAAGAGCTTCAATATAAGAGACTTGTTTCACAGTATCGAAGATGTTCTTCTGATAGACGTTTTAGACCCCACGTTTACCAGACTTGTTTGCATCTAGTGTTGTGTACTCTCAACTGTGGGCATTTACACCATTTGTTATGATACAAGCCACAAATCACCTTGAAGGTCTATTGCCCTATTTAACGACAAAAAGAAATAGTGACAATTGATGATTTTGGCATACATGTTCTCAAAAATTTCTCTAGTAAAAATTCATTACAGTCAGCAACATTAGCATTAAGCTTAATTCCTACTGCAAATTTCCCAACTAGCGTAGCTAATTGCTCGAAAACAGCCAGTGATAATATCTTTGTACAAATAGCTAATGAAGAAAATTATGTTACAAACCGTTAATATCTTTGTACAAAGAGCTAATGAAGAAAATTATGTTACAACTGTTAGTCAATGACCTCATACACCAGATCATGCAATTTCTTTTGTTAAATTTTAATAATAAGAAGGATATAAAACTTATTAAATCAGAGCTTAAGAGTGTAGCCAGCAAGCCACAAATTGATCATTTTAGCAAACTGCTCACAGATATGAACTGTAGTTGTGTATACTGGCTCACAGCATTAATGGAAAATAGAAACAATGATTAATAATATACTTACCGTTTTTGAGAGCTGCTTTTGCCAAAACTAACCCAGATTAGACCAGAGTCTACAAATACACTGTGGATTACTCAAGGAATAAAGGTATCTTGGAAGACAAATAGGAAACTGTATCTGTCACTCAGACACAAGTCTGGTTTTGATACTGTAGCTTATAGCAAAATGCACTGCAAAATATTAAAAGTGGTGCTGTGGGTGTCAAAGCAAATGCATAACGAGAACCAAAGAATCACATCAGGCAAAATGAACAGAATACGGAATTTAGCAACAGGAGAGACAGGTAGAGAATTTGAGATGAAGAGGGACAGATAGTATTAAAAGTAAATGATACACTGGTAACAGATGTGTGCAATGTTTCAAAATTTGTATCAAGCATTTCATAACTGTCACTGAAAAGTTGGTGATGCTGCCATGAAACATCTCGGACCATTCATTACAAATAACTTCGCTAACATATAATACCTGTAGAAGTGATGTCAACCAATAAATATTCAAAATCAAAAAGGTCAAGTGGTTTTCATAAAGTAGCAGCAAAGTTAATTAAAGAGCGCGCTTCTGAGTTTGGTAACATATTAAGTTATCTGTGTAGCCAGTCATTTATCAGTGGAACATTGCCTGAATTGTTGAAAGATGGTGAAGTTAAACCATTGTTTAATAAAGGAGATAAAGAAATACTGTTATGTTTATGTCCATTTTCACTTTTCCCATTGATCAAAATTTTAGAAAAGGTAGTATACAATCAGCTTCTTAACCATCTGACAACAAATAATATATTGTCATGTCACAGTTTGGATTTCTATAAATGGTTTCGATATTGGGAAGGCTGTTTATACACAAAGAAAGGATTTACGTATTTCATTATACAATAAATTACAAGCTACTAATATATTTTGCAATCTCTTAAAAGCATTTGACTGTGTAAATTAAATGTATTATTGTTTTTATTTTATTTGATAATGTGTTTACATACCACACAGCACATAAATAAATCCTTTTGAGTAAATTAGAATATTATGATGTAAGAGTAAATGCTGCAAATTGTTCACAATATTCTTTATGTCTGAAAGGACACAAAGGGTTTCAATACAGAAGGGACATGTATTAACGTTTCAGGCTTCATTCATCTGTGTACCAATTATAAGTACAATCCCACAAGGTTCCATCTTAGGGCTCATAATTTTTCTTGTGTACATCAGTGACCTTTTGTCAATGACATTATGAGATGCCAAGTTAGTTTTGTATTCAGGTGTTATAAACATTGTAATAAATAGCACAAAAACTATTCAGTTTAGAGTTTATAAAGGTTCTCCACCAGCATATGCCTAAAATATGACATGGAGCAGATAGAAGAAGTTGACGGTTTTAAATTCTTTGGATTTCAGCAAGAGAATAAGTTCAGCTAGGTGGAGCATATCACAGAATTGCTGATGTGCCAAAACAAATCTCTGTATGCACTGCAAATGTTGTAAGACATAATGGATATCAAAATGATAAATCTAGCATACTATGCACACTTTCATTCCGTAATGTCATATGGGATTATTCTTCAGCATAATTCATCCAGTCAGCCTAACTTTCTGTGAGTTCAAAAACGTGTAATGAAAATTATTTGAGACATGAATTCAAAAAATTCTGCAGGAGACCTGTTTACAGAATTAGGTATACTAACTACTGCTTATCCATATATTTATTTCGTAGTGAAATTTCTCATTAAAAATATATCTCTTTTTCAATGGACAGTTCAGTTCATGGAATCAGTACTGGAAATAAGAATAAACTTCACAAAATTTTAATGTTAAAACTTGAGTCCAGAAAGGTGTCCATCATTCAGGAA
This sequence comes from Schistocerca nitens, assembly GCF_023898315.1. Taxonomy (NCBI): domain Eukaryota; kingdom Metazoa; phylum Arthropoda; class Insecta; order Orthoptera; family Acrididae; genus Schistocerca; species Schistocerca nitens. The sequence continues at coordinate 134,663,999 of NC_064624.1, forward strand.
CACACATTTTCAATAAATTGCTAGCAGTCATGAAACGTTTAACTACAAATGGAGTTCAGTTTATGAAGAGCATGAAGAATTTATTGATGGGCAATTCCTTCCACTTCAGTAATGAATTTTGTTAGCAGAAACGACTGTTGTGTAGATGTACTGATAATATCAAACAATGTATCATGTACAATTCAGTCCAGTAATGTAGTCATTGTTGATAAGTGTTGTAAATATTTTTCTCTGTCTAAACTTTTTCACTTGGAATCCATGGAAGATAATTTAGCATATCTGTTTCTCTTTGTAAATGTTTATAGTGTATTCTTGTTTCCCGACATATTCTACATCCGGGGGGATCTATTCACTACAGATTCATATTCTACGTCCGGGGGGATCTACTCACTACAGATATATTAGAACGACAACATATCGACTCTAATCTAGACAAAAGGCTGCTAAGTGACGCTATGTTTCAGAATCATCCACAATGCAAACAGTTAAGAAGGTTGAGGAGACGATGGCCACGGACCTGGGAGCCCTTCTGGACGCTGGGGACGGCGCCATCGTGATGCTGGTGGCAGGCGACACACGGCTGGCGGCCCACCGGGCAGTCCTGGTGGACAGGAGCCCCGTGTTCGCTGCCATGTTCCAGCACGACACGCTGGAGGCCAGCAGCGGAGAGGTGGCCATCGCGGATGTGGAGGGCCCGGTGCTGCGCCAGCTGGTCTCATACCTGTACACCCTGCGGGTCCCCCAGCTGCCCAGCATAGCCCCCCAGCTGCTGGCCACAGCAGATAAGTACGCATTGTCGGGGCTTAAGGCAGAGTGCGAGAAACAGGTGGCCGCAGAGTTGGCTCTGGAAACCGCAGCAGCGACAGCGGTTCTCGCTGTGAGGCACTCTTGTAGCAGCCTCAGGCAGGCTGCACTCACCTTCATCAAGAGACACACCCACCAGGTGATGGCCACCCAGGGATGGGCTGATGCGATGCTTCGTCAGCCTAAAGATCTGATTGAAGTGAGCCGGCTGCTCTCTGATCCACCGGCAGAAACCAGGTAAGCTGAAGACAAACCACTCATCTTTGTTTCTTGTGTATGTGTGTATTTCCAAGCCTACAATGCTCGCCACTGAGTTTCCTTAGATGTGCCCCTGCTGTAAAATGCACCATTACAGGCATTCGTTTCCTGGTAGCTCATGGTTCTTTAACTGCCTCCTCATAACAGGTTCATCGAACCTCTAAATTTAACTGTGTTTATTAGCAGATAAACTGGGTGTACATAAAGTCCGGGAACACTTTCAATTATTATTTATTGCACAAGAACTAAACATTGTACAGATGTCCTACGTATTGTATTTTGAAGAGAAACTCTGAAAGTTTTTTTTACAAACTTTTGATATGCGAACCATGAGTGAGCCGGCAGACGTCAATACGGTAATCGAATTCTTGCCATAGCCATCCCAGAATGGGATCGTCGACTGTGGCAGTCACTTCCCGTATTCTCTCCTGGAGCTCTGCTACATCACGTGGTAGAGGCGGGTACATACACCAGATCTGTAATGTGTCCCCACAGAAAAAAGTCACACGGAGTGAGATCTGGTGATCGGGGAGGCCATTTCATGAAACAGCTGTCCCCTGCGAACAAAACTCAAAAGGCTTGTCTTCGTTGTCGTCATTGAGCTTCTGCACCTGCTCCAGTTTGAATGTTTTCATAGACAGCTGCTGTCGCAGGACTTTCCACACTGGCATTGGAGACGTTTCGAGTTCACAGGATGCACGACACACCGATATCTTTGTACTCCTTACTAATGGCCGGCCGCTGTGGCAGAGCGGTTCTAGGAGCTACAGTCTGGAACCCCGCGACCGCTACGGTCGCAGGTTCGACTCCTGCCTCGGGCATGGATGTGTGTGATGTCCTTAGGTTAGTTAGGTTTAAGTAGTTCTAAGTTCTAGGGGACTGATAACCTCAGAAGTTAAGTGCCATAGTGCTCAGAGCTTACGAATGTCTCTCGTACACGGTCCATATTCACTTCACTCACATTGGGATGTCCGCTTCTCTTTGCCGCACACAAGCAACCCATCGTAACGAATTTGTTGCGCCAGTGGTAAATAGCCTTCCTTGTTGGTGGCTTCTTACAGAACTTGGTTGTAAACATCTGTTGAACAGCTGTAGCACACTTGCTTTTGTCGAACTCCAACACACAGAAAGCTCATTCCGCCCCTGAACTCGCCATGTTTGCGTCTAGCGCTGACTATCAGCAAATTACAAAACTACGCTGTGGCGGTATACAGCAAAAAAAACTTTCAGGTTTTTTTTTTTCAAAATGACATATGTATGATATCTGTACAGTGTTTGGTTCTTGTGCAATAAATAATTGAAGTTTCCAGAATGACATTTTCACTCTGCAGTGGAGTGTGAGCTGATATGAAACTTCCTGGCAGATTAAAACTGTGTGTCGGACCAAGACTCGAACTCGGGACCTTTGCCTTTCGCGGGCAAGTGCCCTACCAGGTAAGCTACCCAAGCACGACTCACGCCCCGTCCTCACAGCTTTACTTCCGCCAGTACCTCGTCTCCTACCTTCCAAACTTTGCTGAAGCTCGCCTGCGAACCTTGCAGAACTAGCACTCCTGGAAGAAAGTTTACTGCGGAGACATGGCTTAGCCACAGCGTGGCTTTCAGGAGTGCTAGTTCTGGAAGGTTCGCAGGAGAGCTTCTGTAAAGTTTGGAAGGTAGGAGACGAGTTACTGGCAGAAGTAAAGCTGTGAGGACGGGGCGTGAATCGTGCTTGGGTAGCTCAGCACTTGCCCGCGAAAGGCAAAGGTCCCGAGTTCGAGTCTTGGTCCGGCACACAGTTTCAATCTGCCAGCAAGTTTCAATAATTGAAGTATTCCCGGACTTTATGTACACCGTGTATTACCCAGAAATCGTGTAAGAGTTAAGTTTCACATAGCATCATGAACTGTTTTGACCTTTAAGTAATCCAACCTTATTTGCAGTCATTAATTGTGTTAAGCAAACGCTAGTTATTTAATTGTCTGGAAAAATGCTCCATTGACTGTGTGACTACAGCATGCGGTATAGTAAATTTCATTCTCCTCCTGAAAAAAATTTAAAAAAACTAGAGACGACAGTGCAAAACTTTTTGAACACCCTTTGTACTCAAGGAACACACAAGCATGCTGCAAGCAAGCATAACAACAACGCACCCAGCAACTAGGCAGGTTGAATGGCACAAGCTAGAGTCTGTGCATACGTTTCACAGAACGATATCTCGTAAACGACTCACTCTAGAATCCTGCAACAAACACCACTGACATTCTAATTTACCCTACCTTTAATTTGTCAATGTCGATAGGGATTGTTCCATTTAATAAAAGTATATGTTCACACAAAAATGCGCTTACTGAATATCATTACAATCTTTTGATTGGCTAACAGTACGAAACCTTTGACTAACGATTTATCCTGTGAAAACCGCACATCAGTAGCATTTTCAGATTCCGAATTACCTGCGGTGTAGGTTCACCCTGTATATGCAATATCCCAATAACCTGCCCAACACAAGTTTTTGTTATTTTGGAACTTACTTATAAGGCACATCAAACGAAAGAGTGATTAGTTTTCCAGTCAGAGCTTGTATTTCGATGTGCAGAAAGAAAAGTGAAAGCAGCATTTGTGCTCCAATGGGTGGCTGCCTACTCCTCACACAGACACTCTGTGACCACCTCATGGTACCGCAAACCACTCCTCATGGCAGCTGCGGCCAATCGCACACTATGCTGAGTCTACCCTTCTCGGTTTCTTCCCCTTTCTGTTCAGCCATAATCCAGAGCACACACAGTATGTGGGTGCATTCCACAGAAAAGGGCTGTAGTGGTCAACACACTTTACTGCATCCTCAGTCAACTGGTGTCAGGTTCCTGTCTGGTTCTCTTGGTTGCTCTATGGCTCTACTACCAGGTCTCAGCCGATGATCTTCTCTACCCCATCTGTTGTTGCTGCTGTTCCATCTCAACTTGGACACTGAAGAATCGTTGACATCCAGCTTTCCTTTACTCCACACCATCTTCCAGTTATATATGCCACCTAAAAGTCTACTAACCAGTAACACTCAATATTATGCAATACATTATGTCCTATTTGACCTACTGGAAACCTTGACGTGGAGGTTACATTGCTAGTACTTCCTCGATTACGTCTAATCAACTTATAGCCTGCACAGTAGTCGTTTGATCTCTATTGTTCAGTGTAGATTAAAACGTAAATACATGTTTGAAGCAAGAAACATATTACTATTGCTCTGTATTTTTATTGTAAAGAAATTGTTTTCTTAATACATTATACATAAATATATTTGTCAGCATTAAGCCAAACTTGTTCTGCATGCAGTTTCAAATTACAAACACCCACAATTTTGAAGAGTTTGTTATTACAAGGATAGTCACATCTGGCTGTGCATTTTCAGTTCCTGTTAATGATGTACATGAGATTCTTGTCCCATCACTCACAGCCTAACACTTCACACACATTTTGACATTAGTCATTGGTGAGTATCTAAAGCTCAGTTTTGGGGTTTCCATGCTCTCTTACTGATTTCTCCCTCTGCCCAAAATGTAGCGCACCATCGCAACTACATCAAATGTGCTCCTCTCCCAAAAAAAAACAAGTAACTTTCACACCTACATTTAATGTGCCACCCTCGAAATGCAACTTACCATTACACCCACATTTAATGTGTGCCCAAAAATGCAACTTACCATCACATCCACATTTAATGCGCCACAGATGCTGTGGATTTTAATGATCATAAAAGTGAAACATATAAAAATATTTTAATATAAATATAATAATTTTTTACATTTGTGGTTAATAAAATGCTGTAAGGGGAGAGTTTCATGACCCCATGACTCAACCCATCCTTATATCCATGCTATTTTTAGTTTTCTGGCTCCTATTGGTAAATTTCTCATTGAGTTTAGTATTCACATCTACATGTGAATGACAGGCTTCATATACTATAAATCGTAGCATTCCTCATCACACACACACACACACACACACACACACACACACACACACACACACACACACACGCACACACTGTCATGAATACAATTGTGGAATCAGGAAAGGACCATATCTTCAACAAACATTTATCGTCTGATACACAGATCACTTCGATATAAGAGCACACCCTCTGTAAGCTGTGGTATGGAGAGCTCTTGAAACAGTTGTTTTTTTCCATTACTACCTGTGTTGTTACACAAATATTTTCAATCTTCAGTACATTGCACAAAAACTTCTGTCAACTACACACACACACACTCACACACACACACACACACACACACACACACACACACACACACACACACACACACACACACAAACTAACACATACAGATGATCCCTCCAGTGTTATCATTCAGCTCACTGTGAGTTCTGCTCACTGGGCCGGCCGCGGTGGCCGAGTGGTTCTAGGCGCTCAGTCCGGAACAGCGCGGCTGCTACGGTCGCAGGTTCGAATCCTGCCTCGGGCATGGATGTGTGTGATGTCCTTAGGTTAGTTAGGTTTAAGTAGTTCTAAGTTATAGGGGACTGATGACCTCAGAAGTTGAGTCCCATAGTGCTCAGAGCCATTTTTCTACTCACTGGTAAATGTCACTGCTGATTTTAAGCACTTCATGACTTAGAGAGTGAGAGCAAATGTTTTAAAATATCCAGTCTGGGACCGCGCGACCGATACGGTCGCAGGTTCGAATCCTACCTCGGGCATGGTTGTGTGTGGTGTCCTTAGGTTGGTTAGGTTTAGGTAGTATTAAGTTCTAGGGGACTGATGACCTCAACAGTTAAGCCCCATAGTGGTGAGAGCCATTTGAACCATTTTAAAATATCTAAATTTGTGAAAACTCTATGTACTGGATAAAATTTCAGTTTCTGCGATAAAATTTTTAATGCTAGGTCAATTTCCCACTACCATAGGTTGTTTCTATCACGATATCTTGATTTTCGCATTCCTGCACTGTTTACTACTTTGAATTTTTTTCTCCAGTCAGTTAAAAACCAACTGTCCACGATTTAACGTCTGTGCCTTCACAACCCCAATTTTTAATACACACTTTGAACACTGCATCATGATGATAGTATGACAATAGTGAAATTTTTAATTACTGTCACATCCAACATAGTACACTTCTAATTCGTCTGCAGTTGTTCTTGTTGAGGGAACTTGCACTGACCTGTATAATAATTCTGTGATTAAATTTAGCATAACTGTCAGTCACTGTATGTACCTTTTGTTTGTGCTTAATTTTAAACCATCTTATGCTTGGTGTAGTGAATTACTGCTGTGGCGAACTCAAGAGAAGCGGTACTTCAGTGCTAAGTCATTTGTATTAACTGAAGCACTACCCTTGTTGTTGGTGTATGTTCTGCCTATTGCCTGTGTGTGGACAGTGCTTCAGCTGTACTGGCTACAATAAGCCACCACATGGTTCCCACATGGTCACACGTGCTCACACTGTGCACCTCACTTTTTGTGTGCAGCACACCAACCGCTACACAAGTGAGGTCCACCACCACCACCACCACCACCACCACCACCACCACCGCCAGCGCCACCCGCCAGTCCCACAGCAGTCAGATTCCTGCTGCAGCTGTGCCGGCAACAGCAACAGCAACGGCAACAGCAACAGCAATGGAAACAGCAATGGCAACAACAACGGCTCCTTCACTTGATGGCGATGCTGTCTCTCGCATACAGTGAGTTCCCTCTCCTATATATACACTCATCGTGCAGTTACATGGTGAGGAAGCTACCAAAACAAAAAGAAAATGTAAATGCTCAATATAGGTTCAATGGTAGTCAGAGAGGCGAGATGAAATGATAAGGATATATGGTCAGATGAGTAATGTTGTAAAAAATTGTATCTTAAGAGGAAGTTAAAAATGAATTAGAGGAGCAAATAGTGAGTTATAGTGAACAGTTCAGTGATTTTATTTTCATCTGAGCCAGCAAATTTTTATAATCTCACCAAAATGTCTAAAATCCATTGAGGAATTTCTCACACAACAGTAGAAAACGCATTTTTCAACCAGACTGAAAGAAAATTATAAAATAGATTCTTTTATCCAAATACCGATTACTAGCCTCACACAGATAATCCTTAAAATCTTTGCTTGTGCATTCTTAATTGATGTGAATACTTGTAAGATCCATAACAAATATTGTGGGATGCATGCAGTACATAACTGATGCATCAATAGTACACCTCCTAATCACCTATCACATAGGTCCTACTTTTTCTTTATAAATGATACAAATATTTTCATAACAATTAAAAATTCACAAGCAAAAACTCTCAGGGCTGTCTGGATGAGGTTAGGATTTTGAATCAGGCTAGGAGAAATTATTCTATCCATTTTAGTTCTATTTAAAAATGTGTTATACTAAGAATGTATTTTTATTTGAATCATTGCGTCTTATATCTTGCTTCCATTATCAATTACGGGTTAGAACTGCTTCTCTGGAGCCTTTATTTTTCCTAGATTCAAACATTCTGTCGTCTAACAGATCTTCAATGCAGTTTTCCATTCATCTGTATGTTACTCCAGTCAGTAGCTTGGATATGTTAAGCTCTTTGTGTGAAGGTACTTTCAGCTATTGGCCCTTGTTCGATTCTGGAGTGTCTGGTTGATATTTTTTTCTGAAAGTTTGTTGGTATATTTCTAGTCTCATAGATTCTGTAGATCTACTAGAATAGTTATTTGCATGCAACTTTCCCTAAATGATTACAGAAATTCTGAAGGATTGTTATCTAATCGCATTCCTTGTTTGTGCACACTGCCTCCAAACATTTATTAAACACTGAGTCTGGTACTGAATAATTATATTTTCTGATTCGACTTCCATTTATTCCTCCCTTAAATCATCTGACAGTTTCCCTCCTCACAGAGATTTTCATCCCTTCTCTCCTCTGAGTTTAACTACGCAACTCCTTTTGAACTCTTCATCTTGACACCTTGGGGCAGTGCGGTTACTTTTGTCCTGCACTTACCTGTGGACTCTTTACAGCAGATCACTGGTAGGAAAGCCAAGCGGAAACCTACCGTACTGCAACTCGGACTTAACATATTATGATACAAAATTCCTCGTCGTCTGCATTCGCACTGCCTTAAAAATTTGTCACGTCAGTTCGTACAGTAGAGCAATGATTTACATATTTACTTTAGACCACATTCACGCACCATTCACACTACTAAAAGCATATACAAAGCTGTACCAACATAATGAACAAAAAAAAACCTTCAAGAAATAAACAGAACATTTTAGAAAACATTCTCTTGACCTGTTTCTTGAATGCCTCTGTGCGCTGCTGTCCTCTGGTGGATGAAAATCAGAGTATATGCTCAACTGGACCCGCTTCAGACCATCTGTCACCGTACATGCGTGACTCATTCTCCTTATACACAGGCTCTAGACAGGAGCGATATAAGGTGCCACACCTTAATGTTTGTTCTTTATTTTATCGAATGTTGTTTGTTCTTTTCTATGTGCTAAAGCTGTCCTTCCTACAGTCATTTCTTTTTCGATTTCTTCTAATTCTTCCTGCAGCCATTGTGCTTTATCTTTCCTTCTACTAGCTATTTATTTCACTCCAGAGTGGTTTACATTGCTGTATTCCTATCTTCTACTGAATATTTTTCTATTTTTTTATTTCCTCAATGAGTTTATATTTCTCTTTGTTTACCAAAAATTCTACGGGGATCCTTTCCTTGAAGTCGTTTGAGTGACAAACTTTTGTGGTTGCCCTTTTTGGAGATGTTCAGTACTGTTCACCGATCTTCGAATGCAACCTTGTATTCCTCAATACTTCAGTATTCAACTTGTTTACACACTGGTTCTTCTTGAAGCTTCTCTTCAACTTTGGTGTACATTACAGCTGAATTGTAATCTCAGTCTGCATCTGCCCATGAATACCCCTCATAATTCAATAACCGATTTCAAGATCACTTTTTGGCCACGATATTATCCAGTTGGAATCTTCCAATGTCCCCAGGCCTTTACCAAGTAAACCTCCACCTCTCTTCTTAATAGCCAAAAACACTGAGGCACAGAAGCACTTATACAAATGTATCGGCATATGTGATGTAGACTTGCAGTAGATCTACCATCCAGTACAAGTACTAGAAAGAAGTGGGAGGTCTCTTCCACATGGGATTGGTGTGGAGAGAACTGGCTGCCGATCAGACAACAGCGCTCAGAAATTGCACTTCAGTGGTGAGGTTATTTGGTAAGATGAATTTCTTAGACTGTCACTGTTCCTAACTAGTTGACTACTCATTACTATCACAAAAGGTTTGAAGATAGAAACATGTACATATGTCTGTACATGAAGCAACATGGTTGCTTCTCCCAAAATCTTGGATTCCACATGTCAGGGATTGATTGACAAACAGTCCTAGAAAGTTTTAACCTGACTTTCACATCTGTCATCTGTGTGTTTCAAAATGAAAGATCACCATTGTTAGTCTTCCATGTCAGGAAGTGTGTGTGTCTGAACCAGTTAGCAGATTAAATGCCTGCAAAGATGTACCAGCTCCACCAGGGCTGTCCCTAGTGAGACACTTTCAAAAGAACTTCCAAGTGTCAAGTACGGTAAAGACATTCAAAATGCACATCTATCTTATTATTCGATCTAAGATTAGGCGACACGTCATATAAAAAGTTAGAAACCTAAGATTTCTCTTTAAGAAATGAAGTGCATCTGAGGTCATTAATTTTTCATTTGCACTACCTACGGTAGTTTAAGGAAGAGAACAAGCTAGGTTTGACAAACAAGACTAATTGTGAAATATTAGCAAAATATTTCGAGAATCTACTAAATTGTGAACCCCCCAAAGATAAAATGAGTTTTGAAAACCACCGAAATACTAATACCGAGTCAAAACCTCCAGACGCTAAAGAAATAAAACACATAATACACAGTCTAAAAAACAATAAAGCCCCAGGTGAAGACTCCATAGTACCAGAAATCCTAAAAATAATGGATACCAACCTCCCACAAGTTTTGGAACATATGTTTAAGAAGATCTGGGACGAAGAAAGAATTCCTGAAGACTGGCAGTGTGCCCTGATACACCCACTACACAAAAAGGGGGATAAGATGAATGTTAATAATTATAGAGGGATCTCGCTACTACCAGTAGGATACAAAATTTTGTCAAGGAAATTACTTCAAATCGTGGAGCCAGTTCTGGATAAAAAAATAGGTGAATATCAAGCAGGTTTTAGACAAGGTAGATCCTGTGTTGAACAAATATTTAACCTGAAAACACTAATTCGTTACAGAATCTCAAGAGGCCAGAGATTTGCAATAGTATTTGTAGATTTCAAAAAAGCATACGACTCGGTAGATAGAGAAACATTACTGAAAGTATTGGAAGAATTTGGGGTCGATAAGAAAACAATTCAAATTATCAAACAGACGCTAACAAACAGTAAGGCCAAAGTTAAATTTATGGGTGAAATTTCAAGGAAGTTCGAAATTAAAACAGGTGTTAGACAAGGTGATGGTTTATCCCCAATCCTCTTCAACTGCGTACTGGAAAAGATATTGAGAATATGGAAAGAAGAACTCAAAGGCACCAAGAATGACATCAGAATTGGAACAAAAAAAGAAAAAATAGAAGTGGACTGTTTAGCTTTTGCAGACGATCTGGCAATAATTACAGAAAACAAAGAAATAGCTCAGAATTACTTGGAGAAACTACAAGAAGTTTCGGCCAGAGCTGGACTGCAGATTTCATTTGAAAAAACCGTGTATATGTCTAATCATAGAAATAACAAGAAAAATCTTATTACTAAATACGGCAATATTAAGAGAGTAGAAAAATTTAAGTAATTAGGTGAAATAATTCAAGTGAATGGTTTAGACAAGAGTGCAAACCAGGCGAGAGCAAGGAAAATGGAATTTGCTTTTCAAAAAACCAAAGACATATATAACAAAAAAAACATTTCGATTCAAGCTAAATTAAGACATTATAAAACTGTCATTAGCCCAGAATGCCTGTATGCATCGGAGTGCCTAACTCTTAACAAAAAGGGGGAAATAGAAAAGATGGAAAGGAAAGAAAGGAAAATTTTGAGAAAAATATTAGGACCGAGAAAGATTGGAGAAGAGTACAAGCTAAAGAGTAATAAGGAAATATACAAAACTATTGAGAAAGTGAGTGATGCAATGCGTAAACGCAGACTAACGTTTTATGGTCACCTGTCGAGGATGGATGGAAACAGACTAACAAGAAAAGTGTTTGAACATAGTAACAGGAACGAAAAAACCAACAATAAATGGATACAGATGGTGAAAAAGGATTTGGCCTATTTTAATGTCACCCGTGAGTCAATCAGGGACAGGAAAAAGTTTAGACAAATAGTGAACGAAATTAAGTGTTTTCCAGAAGAAACGAAACTAAAGAATAATAACAGGAAATGGTCGGAAGAGCGGAGGAGGAACCATTCGAAAATGATGAGGAAATATTGGGAAGAGAGAAAAAAGATCAAAAAGCCGGGCAAGTGAATTGTTGGACGTGGTCCAAAGATGGCCGAAATCGAAAGAAGAAGAAGAAGAAGAAAAAGAAGCCTTAGCATCTTCCTGTGCAAATAATTAGAAATGAATCTGAGTTGTTGAAAGATGAACATTAAGTTGAACATCTGTAATACCTCCCTTGGCAGACTGAGAAAACTAGATTGTTTTTATTTATTTAAGGTTTTTAGAGAAATTGGCATATTGCAGGTATTAGCACATATGATGCACAGGTATGAGTAAATATTTTATGCCATGGTGATTGCAATGAGATAGTCAGATACAAGTGACACAGCACATTTTCCAGTACTTACATCAGTGTGTGATTTAATCAGTATTTCCACTAAGACAATGTTTGTTTACAAGTACGTTTCTAATGGTAGTCTAGCAAAATGCATGAAAGATTAATTTACTTTCGTGGATTGTAACTTTTGCAGTAGCCAGAAGACATGGGACAGCAACAAGAATTTAGTAAGAAGTGTGCATGTGCTTGTGTGTGTGTGTGTGTGTGTGTGTGTGTGTTTGTATGAATATTAGTGTACACTATCAGGTACTTCAGAGTGGCAGTGTGCATATCCAGATGTGTTCTTGTACAAGTCACACTAACAAAAGCGACACACATACACACAGTATAAGTGTGGGTGAGTATCAGTCCACTTAAAGTGCTTCTTTCAACAAAATCATTTTCTGCGAAACTTTCGCTATTTGGCATGTGTGTGTGACTAAATGTGCTGATAACTGGACTGAACCTTTTTGGCTCCTTGTCCGGAAAATCTCATTAAATATTTGGAGATGGAATTCATTTTGCGTGTCACCTACGGTAGTTTAAGGAAAGACTGCTGCACACAGAAACAGTATTATCTCTGTGAAGCATCTGTTTCACTTGAGATCAACAGAACAGACTTCCAGCAAATAATGGGTGAAAATGTGACAACTCAATTTCTTGAAAGACTGAATAAAGGAATTTTTAATGGAGAGAGAATGAAGATTTTGACAAGGGGCTACAGCACTACTTCTATACCTTGACATACACAGAGTTTCACTCATCTGTATAACAGAAGTGGGAAATATAGTAGGTTTTTTCCTGGACAAATGTACATTCAGAACTGTTCTGTTTGCTTGTTTGATAGTTTCCCACATAAGGTGTGTTTGTTTACAGTAAACTGTAAGAATTTATCTGTTATATGCAGGAGCCTTTCTCAACAAGGGAAAAACAGAAGGCTGATCCAGGCAGCTGAGCAGGGGGCCGTAGAGGAGCTGAGGGCACTGCTAGCTGCAGGGGCGGATGTGGGGGTGAGAGACAGAGGCGAACACAGGATGACTGCCCTACACTGGGCAGCGCAGGAGGAACATATGGAGGCCGTGAGGTGTCTACTGGATGCTGGTGCGGAGGTGAACGACAGGGACGGCAACCAGAACACACCTCTGCACTTGGCTGCATACAATGGTGATGTGGCTCTGGTGCGGATACTGCTGGAGTCATCTGCTGATACCAACGCGAGGGATAAGTGGGGGAGAACGCCGCTGCACGATGCTGTGTGGCGTGGCCACATCGAGGCGGCGACTATGCTGCTCGACGCAGGAGCTGATGGGGATGTTATGGATGACGATGGGTTCACCCCCCTGGACAAAGCCCAGCAGAAAAACAACCAGCAGCTGATAGATTTGTTATCATGAGGCAGGCCGACCTACAAACTTTTGTGTAATAGTACTGAAATAGTCTCTCTAAATCTGTTTATGTTTTTAAATAAAGAATGAAAAAAGTTGTTCCTACAGCCACTCATTTGTAACCATCTTTAAGTTGTGAGTGTAAATGCTCTAATAACACAGTAGCAATACTGTGTGAACTAATTTAAGTAACAGGAGGTAATCTCTCTCTGAAGAAAAATCTCTACGCTGCTCTTTGCAGAAGCCAACAAGAACAGATAAATACACACTTAATAGCTCACAAACACAGCACTCTACAATATTTGATTATTGAAAAGTATTTCATACTGGCGTATATGATGATGTCAAACAACTGTAAGCTTCATCGTCCCCTGGCTTACTTGATACGAGCTCTGCAGTTAGAGTTTTCAGCTTTGATCTCAGACTGAACTTACTTGTGCATCTGTAGCAAGATGGTGCAATGGCTTCCGTCTTTAAATACAGCATGACATTCGTAGCAACATACACACCACAATACGTGCTTATCCTCTGGAATCATATAATCAGTTCACATTCAACTCAGGAGAAGGTACACTACTGGCCATTAAAATTGCTACACCAAGAAGAAATGCAGATGATAAACGGGTATTCATTGGACAAATATATTATACTAGAACTGACGTGACTACATTCTCACACAATTTGGGTGCATAGATCCTGAGAAATCAGTATCCAGAACAACCACCTCTGGCCGTAATAACAGCCCTGATACGCCTGGGCATTGAGCCAAAACGAGCTTGGATGGTGTGTACAGGTACAGCTGCCCACGCAGCTTCAACACGATACCACAGTTCATCAAGAGTAGTGACTGGCGTATTGTGACAAGCCGGTTGCTTCGCCACCATTGACCAGACGTTTTCAGTTGGTGAGAGATCTGGGGAATATGCTGGCCAGGGCAGCAGTCGAACATTTTCTGTATCCAGAAAGGCCCGTATAGGTCCTGCAACATGCAGTCATGCATTATCCTGCTGAAATGTAGGTTTTCGCAGGGATCGAATGAAGGTTAGAGCCACGGGTCGTAACACATCTGAAATGTAATGTCCACTGTTCAAATTGCCGTCAACGTGAACAAGAGGTGATCGAGACGTGTAACCAATGGCACCCCATACCATCACATAGGGTGATACGCCAGTATGGCGACGAGGAATACACACTTCCAATGTGCGTTCACCACGATGTCGCCAAACACGGATGCGACCATCATGATGCTGTAAACAGAACCTGGATTCATCTGAGAAAACGACGTTTTGCCATTTGTGCACCCAGGTTCGTCGTTGAGTACACCATCGCAGGAACTCCTGACTCTGATGCAGTGTCAAGGGTAACCGCAGCCGTGGTCTCCAAGCTGATAGTCCATGCTGCTCCAAAGGTCGTTGAACTGTTCGTGCAGATGGTTGTTGTCTTGCAAACGTCCCCGTCTGTTGATTCAGGGATCGAGACATGGCTGCACGATCCGTTACAGCCATGCGGATAAGATGCCTGTAATCTCGACTGCTAGTGATACAAGGCCATTGGGATCCGGCACGGCGTTCCGTATTATCCTCCTGAACCCACTGATTGCATATCCTGCTAACAGCCATTGGATCTAGACCAACACAAGAAGCAATGTTGCGATATGATAAACCACAATCGCGATAGGCTACAATCCGAGTTTTATCAAAGTCGGAAACGTGATGGTACGCATTTCTCCTCCTTACAAGAGGCATCACAACAACGTATCACCAGGCAACGCCGGTCAACTGCTGTTTGTGTATGAGAAATCGGTTGGAAACTTTTCTCATGTCAGCACGTTGTAGGTGTCGCCACCGGCGCCAACCTTGTGTGAACACTCTGAAAACCTATTCATTTGCATATCACAGAATCTTCTTCCTGTCGGTTAACTTTCACGTCTGTAGCACGTCATCTTCACGGTGTAGCAATTTTAATGGCCAGTAGTGTAAGTGCGAACTCAAATCTTATGAGTCCCACACAGCAGTAAAGCTGCTCTTGTGATACGCCCTCCCGGCAGTCAGGTAACATTGATCTTCACTCTGATATCGCAGGATGCTGCAGCAAATGTTCTCGCTTTCCACATTTCCCTTCTGCCGGTCTTGAGTGCACTGCCCTCAGCCAGGTGTCGTATGGGCAGAGCGCCTGCAGGGTCCACCGCACAGCAACAGCAACTCTGGCTGGACAGGCGCCACTGATGACAGCGCCCTCACTGCCCCATTGCCAGTCTCCTGAACTATGGCTCTCATGAACTCTACAACTGATGGCGGAGCGTGACGTATTTGTGTTGGCAATTGGATCATAAAATTGAACATTTAACACGAGTTCTACATTCAGTTCCATGGCAAAATAACAAAAACCGATAGTGTTTCTAACTTTTTATGAAATGACTATGCAAATTTGCGAAAATAAATACGAAAACAATGCGCTCAGCCGTCTCATTCGTCAAATAGGTTGTTACAGCAGAATATAAGTAGCAACGACGCTGTGATATGGTGGCAATGTAATATAAACTGTTCCAAACTGAGTAAAATTAGCTGTTAAATTTACAGGTGGCTCATTGTAGACTGCTTGGTTTTTGACAACGCCAACCATACGTTTTAATTAGAACAGAAACCTGTACCTAAATGCAGTACTGAAGTTAGAAGCTAACGAAGGCACATACAAAAAAGTAAGAAAAATTCTATCTTTGTAGTAACGTCATTTTACTTCACATAAATTGAAACAATCAAAATAATTGTGGTTGAATTTGGGGCAGAAAACTGATTGCCAACTTTGAACATGAGTAGCAACATAGGTTTCACAATGTTGATGTAACTTGACACTCATCAGAAAGAATTACACAGGTGAGGTGGTTGTACAAGTCACGAAAATACAGGTGTAAAATTGTATTGCCTTTGTCTTGTAAATCAATTAAATAACTATAGTGCATGTCTTACAAACGAAATAGGTCTTACTGTTAAGTTATTTAATTCGTCGATTCCCTTATTGATGATAATCCTACAGTGTCTCTGACTTTAGATGCATTTTAGAAAAAGGGCATCAATGTAGCTTTTTTATACTTCATATTTCGATACAGCTATACCCAAAATCTGAAATAGCCTTGCATGTATAATATTGTCATAATGTTGACAATTACTGTGAAAATATGAAAGGTAGGAAGTCACAATGTCTCCGAAGTTACAAAGTAGTGACTGTGTCATATGGTGCAGACGTATGGGCGTTGACAAAGAACAGAAAGACCCCCTCACAGTGGAAGTTACATGTCCGAGAAGGTGTTGGAAAACTGCAATATTGGCCAGGTTAAGGAAATGAACACACAAACGAATAATGCTACAGTGGATAGAAAGGAAGCAACTGGAATGATACGATCATGTGAAACCTGTGGATTCTAACACAGGGAACAATGGGCTGGCTTAAGCTTCCTATTCGTGAGTTCAGTGAACTCTGTACGCGCTACAAATCCGATCCCTGGTCTAGTGCGATGAGCAGTGTAACTCAGTCAACTGAAATTGTGGGAAAAATGACTGAAATATTGTTGTCCTTAAATTGCGTTATGTGTACTCTTGATCTATTGTAGGTCTGTTCTACATATTGGGTAGAAGTACAGTGTATATTATTAGCTAAAACAGTTTCAAATGAACTTGAATTTTCCAATATATTTACGGAAGCATATGGTGCACTTTAGTTGTTATACGCTGTTGTTACGACCATTTGACTATACAGTGTAGCTAGGACACTTCTGTGATAAGTATAAGGGAAAATAAAACTAAAACAAGACAGATTGTATAATGGGCGTGGCGTTGACGTTGGTAATGCAGGTAGGTGTGTGTATCATAGTTGGAAATCAGGAACAGCGCGAACATTCACCACTGTACCATCTGTTCATCAGACATGCTCTACGTCAGTTGGGCGACTCGTGTGTGCGCCTGCATTCACTACGAAGACTGTGAAAGAGGCACAGTAATGTGCAGTGCAGTGACACACTGTCAAAGGTGTCTCAGGAAATGAAATTCATGCCGAAATGTCTGCTGTGCCTGGCGAGCGCAGTACATCATGTACATGAGAGTTTGTCTTGAGCTCGTGGTCTAGTGGCAAGTGTTACTACCTCTGGATCACAGGGTTCTGGGTTCGATTCCTGGCCGGATTGGGGATTTTCTCCGCCTGGGGACTGGGTGTTTGTGTTGTCCTCATCATCTCATCATCATTTGGGAAGCAGTGAGATTGGAACTTGAAGGATTGGGAACTTGTATGGGTGCTAATGACTTCAATGTTTAGTGCCCCACAAACCAACATCATCATCATCACCATCATCATCATCATCATCATCATCATCACCATCATCATCATTATCATTACATGTGAGTGTGTGTGGAATAAACGATTTCGAGAAGGTTGTGTATCACTGGAAGACAGAATTCGGCCAGGACAGCCTCATTGTGTCATTACTTCCCATTGGTGTGGTGGACACTGCCATCAGTAATAACCAACACCGGATGGTAGAAACCATTTGGCTCCTGTTGGGGATTAGTCATGGTGCTGCTCACACCACCATGGGAGAACCTGTGCACAGTGGGATTTCCACAGACAGATGGAGTAGCAGAAGTTGAACAGAATCTCGACAACACTGCAGCGCCTGCCGCAATGTCATGGTGGAGACTATTGTTACCTGTCCCTTATTGTAATGAGAGATGAAACATGGTGTCATCATTCTGAGCTAGAGAACAAACGTAAGACCCAACGTTGGAAGCACTTGAATTATCCCCTGATGAAAAAACCCAAAGCCGTGAAGGCCACATGTCTGAAAGATATGATTACCTTTTTCTCTGCTGTTCATTGACTTTCTGGAACATGGCATCACAGTTAACGCACAGTGTACGTGGACGCTTTGCAAAAATTGAAGTGTGCCATTGACTCCAAACACCTAGGAATGTTGTGGATGGCACCATTCAGTTGCAGGATAATGCCCTCCTACAATCTGCCAAGGTTATTTCGACTACATTGCAGAAGTTTTTCTGGGAAACCCTCACACATCCTCAAAACAGTCCTGATCTCTCCCCGTGTGATTGCCTTATTTTTGGAGCCCTGAATAAAGTCATTTGTCCACACTGATTGGATTCAGATGAAGAGGTGCTTGTCTGGTTCAATCATGCGTCTGAAGGCAATTGCAAACATTTTCCATGAACGCATTGACCATCTTGTCCCACAGTGGGATAAATGTATTAACAGTTATATCAATTGCTTGTGAAACAGTAAACAGTGTACTTACTTTTTTCCATTCGTCACATTTTCATTTGACTGCTCCTTTTATGAAATGGCATAGTAGTGTGCCATGAAGATTCTCGTTGTCGAGAACTGAAAGTTGGGCACGTTAAGTAAAATTATGTATCTCACTTGGGTGCTACAATGAAAAGTAAAGTCGCATAGTAGACTTTTGAATTTAGTCATCCCTAACACTTGTTTCAAGAACAGTGCAAGGTTGTACACGTGGAAGACACCCGCCTGCACTAGGAGATTTTAGATAATTCCGTGATGCTACGACGGATTTGATACAAGATTTTCAACTGCAAAATAAGTGGTCCAGTCACAATAGTGTGTTCATAGCCTATGTTCGTCGTCAACGTGCAATAAGCACTCACACAGACGGTAGATGGCAGCAGTAGAAGTGCAGTGTACATACACTATCTGATCGAAAGCATCAGGACACCCCTAAAAACGTACGTTCTTCATATTAGGTTCATTGTGCTGGCACCTACTGCCAGGTACTCCATATCAGCGACATTAGTAGTCATTAGACATCGTCAGAGAGCAGAATGGCCGATCTGCGGAACTCACGGACTTCGAACGTGGTCAGGTGATTGGGTGTCACTTGTGTCATACGTCTGTCCGCGAGATTTCCAGACTCATAAACATCCCTAGGTCCACTGTTTCCGATGTGATAGTGAAGTGGAAACGTGAACGGACGCGTATAGCACAAAAGCGTACAGGCCGACCTCGTCTGTTGACTGACAAGAGACCGCCGACTGTTGACGAGGGTTGTAATGTGTAATAGGCAGACATCTATCCTGACCAACACACAGGAATTGCAAACTACATCAGGATCCACTGCAAGTCCAATGACAGGCGGGAGGTGAGAAAACTTGGATTTCATAGTCGAGCGGCTGCTCATAAACCACGTCACGGCGGTAAATGCCAAACGACGCCTCGCTCGGTGTAAGGAGCGTAAACTTTGGACGATTGAGCAGTGGAGCAAGGTACATAATGTGGCGATCCGATGGCAGCGTGTGGGTATGGCGAATGCTTGGTGAACGTCATCTGCTAGCGTGTGTAGTGCAAACAGTAAAACTCGGAGGTGGTGGTCTTATGGTGTGGTCATGTTTTTCATGGAGGGGGCTTGCACCCCTTGTTGTTTTGCATGGCTCTATCACAGCACAGGCCTACACTGATCTTTTAAGCACCTTCTTGCTTCCCATTGTTGAAGAGCAATTCAGGGATGGCGATTGCATCTTTCAATAACATCGAGCACCTGTTCATATTGCACGGCCTGTGGCGGAGTGGTTACACGACAAAATATCCTTGTAATGGAATGGCCTGCACAGAGTCCTGACCTGAATCCTATAGAAGACCTTTGGGATGTTTTGGAACGCCGACATCGTGTCCGGCCTCACCGACCGACATCGATACCTCTTCTCATTGGAGCGCTCCTTCCAGCACCAGATTGAACGTATGCCTGCGAGAGTGGAAGCTATGATCAAGGCTAAGGGTGGGCCAACACCATTTTGAAATGCAGCATTACCGATGGAAGGCGCCACGAACTTGTAAGTCGTTTTCAGCCAGGTGTCGTAATGAGGAAACGGAACGATTTATCTGACATCTAAAAGGGCTTTCAGAACAAAGGTGGACGCATTTCCAGAATAGCTAGGCCGAAGCGACGAGGCTGGCCGAGGGTGACTCGCGGTCTGGAGAAGGTTTCTGTGGCACTCCCTGGGAGATATAGTCATTATGGAAGGCACAATGGACAACACAAGTGTGCAGCTATTCTTGGGGACTACGACCAACTCTACATACAGTTCGTTTTTCCCTGGCACGATGGCATCTACCAGCAGGACAATGAAATATGTCACACAGATCGCAGTGTACATGCTTTGTTCAGAGAGCACCAGCGTGGGTTTACCCCAGTCCCCTGGCCACCAAACTCCGCGGTTTAAACCCAATTGAGACTCTGTGGGACCACCTTGGATCCTCAGCGGAAAAATGTAGCGCAGCTGGCCATGGGAGTGGGGTGGGCGTGGCTCCACATAGCCGTCGCTAACTTCCAGAACCTTACTGACTCGCTTCCTGCGCATTTCACAGCGGTCTCGACTGCGAAAGGTGCTCATTCAGGCTTTTGAAAGCTGACAAAATTGATATGACTGGGCAGTCCAGTTCCAGGGGCGCATGTGGCCTTAACTTAGTTTGTTGTTAATAAACTACAGACTAAAACTAAAGAAATTGTGAAGTAGGAAATTAACGATATGAGACCTCAAAAAATTGAAAGGAAATAATCCACTGAAACACAGGAAGCGAATAAAATATGAGAGGAATGGGTACCTTTGAGAAATGGAACAGCGAGGGGAGCTGAGAATCAGAGGGCACTTAGCTCATGAAATGAGTCATTATACACTGAAGAGCCAAAGGAACTGTCACACCTGTGCAATATCGTGTAGGGCTCCCGCAAGCTCGCAGAATTGCCACAACACGATGTGGCGCAGACTCGACTAATGTCTGAAGTAGTGCTGGAGGAAATTGACACAATGAATCCTGCAGGGCTGTCAATAAATCCGCAAGATTACGAGGAAGTGGAGAACTCTTCTAAACAGCACGTTGCAAGGCATCATAGATATGCTCAACAGTGTTCTGTCTGGGGGGGTTTGGTGGCCAGTGGAAGTGTTTACACCCAGAAGAGTGTTCCTGGAGCCACTCTGGAGCAATTCTGGACGTGTGTGGTGTCGCATTGTCCTGCTGGAGTTGCCCAAATTCGTCGGAATGCACAATGGACATGAATGGAGGCAGATGATCAGACAGGTTGCTTACATACATGTCACCTGTCGGAGTCAAATATAGGCGTAACAGGGCTCCCATATCACTGCAACTGCCTAAGCCCCATACCATTACACATCCTCTATCGGCTTGACCAGTCCCCTGTTTACATGCCAGATCCATGCATTCATGAAGTTGTCTCCATACAGGCAGACTTCCATCCTCTCTATACCATTTGAAACTCGACCGACCAGGTAACGTCTTTCCAGTCATCAACAGTCCAATGTCGGTGTTGACGGGCCCATGCGAGGCGTAAATCTTTGTGCCGTGCATCATCAAGGACACATTAGAGGGCCATCGGCTCCGAAAGCCCGTATCGATGATGTTTCGTTGAATGGTTCTCACGCTGACACTTGTTGATATCCCAGCATTGAAATCTGCAGCAATTTGCGGGAGGGTTGCACTTCTGTCACGCTGGACGGTTCTCTTCAGTCGTAATTGGTCCTGTTCTTGCAGGATCTTATTTTCGACACAGCGATGTCGGAGATCTGCTCAGAATGACGTCAAATCTGAACAGCATGTTATTGAGACAAGGAAAACGTCATGAACAAAGAGGGGTAACGAGAGTTTTTCTACAGTTGGCCCTGTAAGCGTCTTAACACAAATGGGGTCGATTATGAATGACATGAAACCTAAGACTATGGTTGTGGTTTGTCTTGCACGTTAACCCAACCATTCTGAACCATGTGCGTGACTGCTCAAGTTCAGCAGTCAACAGATGTTAGTTAGGTAAGCCCATCCACTACACAAGGTCGTACCGCAACGGTTGGGAAAAATCGGTTTTTAACTGTCATGAGGCGAAAACCGCGTGAATAGCTAAATGAAATTGGTTTTGAATTGCTCTAGGGGCCAAAACCGCATTAAAAGCAAAATGACTTTGGTTTTTAATTGTCCAAAGGCCCAAAAACTGCATAAGAAGCAAAAACACTCCACCTTCTAACTGGCGTGACCCTGCCGCAAGACATATATGACATGCTCTTCACTGCTTTCTGCCAGAAGTTGAAGTTTAAGTTGAAGTGTCTTGGAAGTAATGTTCAGAATGCATTGTGCAATGTATGCCTTCGATTCAGCTACATTCACAGCTGGAGCACTGGACACGACATCTTTCAGATAATCGTACAGCCAGAAGTCATACAGATAAAAATCATGTGATCTGTATGGCTAGGCTGTGGGCAAATGACGACTGGTAATTTTAGATTCTGCAATTCCTCTGCAACAGCTGCGTCACTGGCTGTGCAATGTGCAGAGGAGTGTCATCTTGCAGAAAAATAATCCTAACGACACTGTTGAAAGGTTGTAATTATGTTGATGCACAAAAGACTCTCGTGGCGTTTACCAGTGCTGGTACAGGTAACAGGCCCCATCTCTTCACGAAAATTGAATCTACATCTCAATCTACATCTACATGGATACTCTGCAAATTACATTTAAGTGCCTGGCAGAGGGTTCATCGAACCACCTTCACAATTCTCTATTATTCCAATCTCGTATAGTGTGTGGAAAGAGCGAACACATATATCTTCCCGTACGAGCTCTGATTTCCCTTATTTTATCGTGCTGATCGTTTCTCCCTATGTAGGTCGGTGTCAACAAAATACTTTCGCATTTGGAGGAGCAAGTTGCTGATTGGAATTTTGTGAGAAGATTCCATCGCAGCAAAAAACAACAGTCTCTTAATGATGTCCAGCCCAAATCCTGTATCGTTTCTGTAACACTCTCTCCCATATTTCGCGATTATAGAAAACGTGCTGCCCTTCTTTGAACTTTTTCAATGTACTTCGTCAGTCCTATCTGGTAAGGATCCCACACCATGCAAAAGTATTCGAAAAGAGAATGGACAAATGTAGTGTAGGCAGTCTCCTTAGTAGGTCTGTTACATTTTCTAAGTGTCCTGCCAATAAAACGTAGTCTTTGGTTACCCTTCCCCATAACATTTTCTGTGTGTTCCTTCCAATTTAAGTTGTTCATAATTGTTAAGTCCTAGGTATTTAGTTGAATTTACAGCCTTTAGATTTGATTGATTTATCGTGTAACTGGAGTTCAACGAACTCCTCTTAGCACTCATGTGAATGACCTAACACTTTTCATTAATTAGGGTCAACTGCCAATTTTCGCACCATTCAGATATCTTTTCTAAATCATTTTGCAATTTCTTTTGATCTTCTGATGACTTTATTAGTCGATAAACGACAACATCATCCGTTAACAACCTAAGAAAGCTGCTCAGATTATCTCCCAACTCGTCTATGTAGATAAGGAACAGCAAAGGGGCTATAATACTACCTTGGGGAGCGCCAGAAATCACTTCTGTTTTACTCGAAGACTTTCCGCCAATTACTATGAACTGTGACTTCTCTGAGAGGAAATCACAAATCCAGTCACATAACTGAGACGATATTCCATAAGCACGCAATTTCACTACAAGCACTTATGTGGTACAGTGTCAAAAGCCTTCCGGAAACCCAGAAATTCGGAAACGATCTGAAATCGCTTGTCAATAGCACTGAACTCTTCATGTGAATAAAGAGCTATTTGTGTTTCACAAGAATGATGTTTTCTAAACCCACGTTGACTGTGTGTCAATAGACCATGAGTATTGGAGCAATTTATGTTCTGGGTGACTCTGCATCATTGCCAGATGTATCAAAGATGGTGGCGATGACGTCATCCCAGATGGAGGTGTGTAGACCTTTCAACAGTGCATGATGTCATCCAAGACTGTGGCCATGACATCATTCAAGATAGCGGATTTTCACGGGAATTTTGAATTTTGGCGGGACGAAGGTCAATTGGGCTACATCCACTAACCTTAGCCCCTCCCCTCCCCCAGAAAATGGCGGGAAGTTCGAATTCCAACAGGATACTGCATCATAGTTATCTCTAGTAACCTAAGAAAATGGCGGGAAGATAGGTCACTTTGGCTACCCACACTAACCTAAGTCACCCAACTGCCACTTCATCCCATGAACTGGCGACAAGTTTGAATTTTGGGGGTAAAAAAAATCAGTTTGCATATCTGCACTACGTTAAGAAAATGGCACGAAAGAAACTACACTTGGACTAACCTCAGTCACCCAACTGCCACCTTCTCCTAGGAACTAGTGCCAAGTTTGAATTTTGGAGGTAAAGAAAGGTCAATTCACATATCTATACTAAGTTAAGAAAATGGCGCCAAAGAAAGGACACTTGGACTACATCCAGTAACCTAAGTCACCTGACCACAACCTCGTCCTAGGAACTGGCACCAAGATTGAATTTTGATGGTAAAGAAAGGTCACTTGGCGTTTCTCTACCAAACTGAGAAAATTGCTGGAAACAAAGCTCACCTCCACTAACTTATTTCACCTGACCGCCACATCCTCCTATGGATTTGTGGAAAAAGGAATCAGCCTGCACTGGGCTGGTGGAGAGAGGAAGGGGTGTACTTTATTTATTTTGTAACAATTTATTTAGGGACGGAGTATATTTATCACGGTGATACAGAAGACACGCTCTGACATGCCACACAGCATACAGACCTGCAAACTACTCCTAAATAACTCATGTATAATGCTCTATACACGTGTCTGCTACCTGTAAACTGTCAAAATAATGCAGTGCACAGCCTACAGACACGCAAACCACACGTAAATAATGCAATGCATTTACGTCCAGAGAGCCAAGCAAGTCCTAAAATGACAAAATAATAATCCATCTAAAAGACTCTGCAAACATGCTTGCTAATCGTCAGCTATCCAAATCATGCACCAGTCTTTATTTCAACAATTAGAGACAGCACCACCATCCACTGTGTCCGCCATGAGGTCCACACACCAACTGACCTAGTACACACAACCACCAGCAGAGGGCGCTGTCATCCAAGATTGCAGCCATAACGTCAGCTGATGAAGCAAGTACCGTTATCCAAGATGGTGGCAAACAGTGTGTTCACCATGAGGTCTAGACGTAGTACACAGTATCACCACCAGAGTGCACTGTCATCTGTTCAGTGACGTAATCCAAGATGTTGGGGGGAAATGGTGGGAAAACGACACTGCCTGTGATGGACATAAGTTTTTTTTCTTTTTTTGCAGGTAATGATTCCACCACGAGATCTATACTCCAACTGACTTAGTACACAATACTGCCACCAGAGGGTACTGTCATCCCTCCTGTGATGTTATCCCAGATGGTGGTCTTGAGGGGAAAATGGCGCGAAGATGACTCAGCCTGCGCTGGGCTGCTGGGAAGAGTAAGGAAGGAGTGTACTTTATTTATTTTGGAACAATTTATTTAGGGCTGGAGTATATTTATCACACTGGCACAAAACGTATGCTGGGGTTACAATACACAGTCTGCAGACCTGTAAACTACTTCTAAATAACGCTCTCCAGACATGCAAACAACTCCTAATTCACCGAAATAGTTTCAGTACATATCTTCAAACTGCTCCTAAATAATGCAGTGCAGTGATGTGCAGACATGAAATCGTAAACTGTCCAAATAACGCATAGCACAGCCTAGACCTACTCGCAAAATAATGCAATGAACGCGCACAAACACCATCCACCACCCCCTGTTCACTAGACTGCACAGGAGGCTACAGGCCGCCCCAGCAAAGTCACACAGCTGTCAGCTGTCAGACCACACACAGATGCCCGTTAGGGTACCGCACACATGAGATGGCAGCATTGCATTCATACTTGACACCTAAGAAATTTCTCGTGGTCATGCACAGTCGCAGCCACGAGCCGCGCCCGGTAGTAGGTGTAAGTTGCCTCTATTTTCGAGTATACCATCTCTGTTATACCGACGTCACAGAATTCCAAAGCGCTCTCACGTCCACGAGACACCTCTGGACAGAACTGGTCATTTCCGCTGATGACAGAATAGAACAGGCTGCTTTCCCCTTAACGGGAGATACGAGCTGCATCCAGCCGTGTGTACCCACCCCAGCACCACTGACACCTCGCCGCCGCGAAACGATCGCGTGGCGACCCACCATCTAAAACGTTCTCAATGTTATTCTTACGTCACATGGCTTTGTAAAAAATAACAGCCAAGTCGACATCTTGGGAATTGTGTAGTGTCCCAGAAATAGTTAACGCTCGCTTTCTTGATGTCTCAGCTTGTATGCACGGAAATTCTTGCCCTAACAGAACCTGTTTACGAAAATAACATCGAATGCACCCTTCCCAGCGCTCTTAACGTGATACCCCTCCTGCTCTCAACATGCGCTAATGTTCTCACCGCTATGTAGAGGCTCCTATATCCCAGCACAAAAGGATGTGAATGAATCGAGCATTATGATTGGCTCTTATCGAATTCACTCGCCGAATTACTGATGCCGCCGGTATCGAAGCTCCGTCCGCCATTTTTCCTTCTGGAGACTTTCTGTGGTTATTTTACACTGATCATCATATTACACCAACAACTAAACCTCGCAAAGTGCCATATACACGGTCAAATACGGAAAGACTCTTGCTCAATTAAAATGCTCTCCCACAGAAAACAGTGACCAATATGGCGGAAGTGTTCCAGCGAAAAACGAAAATAATGATGGTAAAAGTAAAGTGTGTGCTAGTTGTAGGAACGAAATAGTTAAGCTAAATGAGCGTATCTCTAGTCTGCAGTTAATCAACAGCTCGCTTAGTAGTGAGATGTCGCAACTTAGAAAGGAAATGTGTGTGCCGTTAGCCAAACAAAAGAGTAATTCTTTTGCGCCTAAAAACTCAAACGAGTGGTCGAAAATATCGTATAAAAACAGAGATCCGGTCATTAAAAAATCACCAGCGAGTGAAAACACCGATCAATTGGCAGTTGAAAACAAATTTCATGTTCTTTCTGTTATGAAGGAACTGAATTAATACCGGAAAGTAAAAATGGACTTTTTAACCAAGAGTGTCGACAGAAAGTTGAAACAAAGTCAAAGTCCAGCATTAGGGGAAACAGTGACAGCGAAAAAGTGTGTAGGCCATCCATTGCACGTAAAAATGAAACGAATGAGATGAACACTATCAACAAAAATGTAAAACAACGCGTTTATGAAAGTAGTGTATTATTTTTAACCGACAGCCACGACAAAAACGTGACAAAACTTTTCGAAGAACACAGGAAATGCTACGCAACAAGTATTGTTAAGCCTGGAGCAAGAACAAAAAATATTATTGGCGTCAATCTGCATGACAAATTACTAAGAAAAAATGACTTTGTGGTGTGTATTGTGGGTTCAAACGATGTCGCAAAAAATGAAGCTGATAACTGCCTAACGGAGGTAAAGAAATTCCTAGAACGCAATGAACAACGCAATACTATTGTCTCGACTTTACCACACGGATATGACTTGACGTATCACTCGTGTCTCAACAAAGAAATACGAAAAACTATCATGAAAATAAAAGAAATGTGTTCTTTGTTCGCGAAAACTGCAGCGTCCTTGATATAGGCAAATTGGACAGATGCCAGCATACCCGGCACGGGATGCATCTGACTTATGAAGGAAAGAACTTTATATGTAAAATGGTAAACGAAATTGTTGAAAACAGAGAGAAAATGAACCAAACAGTTCCTTGTATGGGACCAACCTCACTAGCACCAGAAACAGCAACTGTCCCCCTATGTTCGTCGGCAGCAGAATCGAAAGTTTCATCTGCTGTTGATATTTCATCAGTGGCTCAGGACCTTTCATCAGGACCTTTTAACAGTGAAAGACTTTTCAGCAGCTTCATCATCATCAGCAGTAACAAAAGCAAACAGAAGAAGCACAAGAACCAGGAAACATACAACTCTGCAAGATCTTTGGTACCCGGCCTCAGTTCCAAGACTAAGGCAGATACCTTCAGGTAGACCTCCTATAATCTCTACTTGCAGTTCACAACAAAGAAGTGCCATTGAATCAAAGAGTTTAGGAAGTGACAAACTTTCCTCATTTCATCAAAATATAATGGGTTTAAGGAACAAACTGAACCAGTTGTCTGTTTGCATTTATGACAGTGATGCAATTAACAATGCCCATATTTTATGTTTTACTGAACATCATATGAAGGAAAGGATTGAAATCCTGCAACTAGACAACTATACCTTAGCAAACTTTTTATATTAGAAGTAAAATGGACAGAGGAGGAGTGATAATGTATGTTAGAAATAATGTTGTTGTTGTTGTGGTCTTCAGTCCTGAGACTGGTTTGATGCAGCTCTCCATGCTACTCTATCCTGTGCAAATTTCTTAATCTCCCAGTACTTACTGCAACCTACATCCTTCTGAATCTGCTTAGTCTATTCATCTCTTGGCCTCCGTCTACGATTTTTACCCTCCACGCTGCCCTCCAATGCTAAATTTGTGATCCCTTGATGCCTCAGAACATGTCGTATCAACCGGTCCCTTCTTCTTGTCAAGCTGGGCCACAAACCGGCTTTATCGCCGCGCCCACGCACTATGCTCAAGGGAGAGGCTTGATGACGAAAACGACTAAGGCGGTTTCGGGACAGGACACATTTATTTTTCCTACCGTTACAATAAATGACAAATAACGTTCCTCGCTAATGTCCGTCCATACAGGCGCGTTGCACTGGCGGCACGGCCCGGTCACCGATCCCGGAGGCTATACACTCCAGTGACGAGCCGTGGCGCGACCGCGTGGCCCGAGCGAGACAAAAGGCCGCGTCACTGAATGTTCTGCTCCTGGCGCGACCGGAGGCGCCGTAACGTCCGCGAAGGAGCGAAAGACACTTTAACGGCGACTGCGTTTACGACCGCGCGTACGCATTTACGGCGGAGTCACGTTGACTCGACGCACGTGGTCCGCGGCGGAAGAACTGGGAGACGTGTGTCGCGTCGCGTCGACTAGCTCGCACTGCCCGCCTGCTTTGTTCCCGTGCGATCCGGTGTGCGACGCACCGTTGCCGAAATTCTGCGTAACGGTACAGATGCCCATACTTGTGTCGGCAGTGCCGTAGTTCATCCCTTCGTGCGCTGGACGGTGCTGCCGCCACACTTCTATTCTCTTCTTGTCCAAACTATTTATCGTCCATGTTTCACTTCCATACATAGCTACACTCCATACAAATACTTTCAGAAACGACTTCCTGACACTTAAATCTATACCTGATGTTAACAAATCCCTCTTCTTCAGAAACCCTTTCCTTGCCATTGCCAGTCTACATTTTATATCCTCTCTACTTCGACCATCATCAGTTATTTTGCTCCCCAAATAGCAAAACTCCTTTACTACTTTAAGTGTCTCATTTCCTAATCTAATTCCCTCAGCATCACCCAACTTAATTCGACTACATTCCATTATCCTCGTTTTGCTTTTGTTGATGGCCTAAGCTGTTAAGTCCCAGAGTGCTCAGAGCCATTTTTTTAACCTCAAACTTTTTATTTCTTCTCCATGGATTTTAATTCCTACTCCAATTTTTTCATTTGTTTCCTTTCCTGCTTGCTCAATATACAGATTGAATAACATCGGGGATAGCATACAACCCTGTCTCTCTCCCTTCCCAATCACTGCTTCCCTTTCATGCCTTCGACTCTTATAACTGCTATCTGGTTTCTGTACAAATTGTAAATAGCCTTTCGCTCCCTGTAATTTACCCCTGCCACCTTTAGAATTTGAAAGAGAGTATTCCAGTCAACATTGTCAAAGGCTTTCTCTAAGTCTACAAATGCTAGAAACATAGAGGAACACGTGACGCAATACTGACCCTACGACTTATCTTAGAAAATAAAGATAAGTCGTAGGGTCAGTGCTGCCTCACATGTTCCAACATTTTTACGGAATCCAAACTGATCTTCCCTGAGGTCGGCTTCTACCAGTTTTTCCATTCGTCTCTAAAGAATTCGTGTTAGAATTTTGCAGCTGTGGCTTATTAAACTGATAGTTCGGTAATTTTCACGTGTGTCAACACCTGCTTTCTTTGGGATTGGAATTATTATATTCTTCTTGAAGTTAGAGGGTATTTCGCCTGTCCCACACGCCTTGCTCACCAGATGGTAGAGTTGTCGGAACTAGCTCTCCCAAGGCCGTCAGTAGTTCTAATGGAATGTAGTCTACTCCGGGGCCCTTGTTTCGACTCAGGTCTTTCAGTGCTCTGTCAAGCTCTTCACGCAGTATCGTGTCTCCCATTTCATCTTCATCTACATCCTCTTCCACTTCCATAATATTGTCCTCAAGTACATCACCCTTGTATAGACCCTCTAAATACTCCTTCCACCTTTCTGCTTCTCTTCTTTGCTTAGAACTGGCTTTCCGTCTGAGCTCTTGATATTCATACAAGTGGCTCTCTTTTCTCCAAAGGTCTTTCTAATTTTCCTGCAGGCAGTATCTATCTTACCCCTAGTGAGATAAGCCTCTACATCCTTACATTTGTCCTCTACCCATCCCTGCTTAGCCATTTTGCACTTCCTGACGATCTTATTTTTGAGACGTTTGTATTCCTTTTTGCATGCTTCATTTACTGCATTTTTATATTTTCTCCTTTCATCAATTAAATTCAATATTTCTTCTGTTACCCAAGGATTTCTACTAGCCCTTGTCTTTTTACCTACTTGATCCTCTGCTGCCTTACTACTTCATCCCTCAGAGCTACCCATTCTTCTTCTTCTGTATTTCTTTCCCCCACTCCTGCCAATTTTTCCCCTATGCTCTCCCTGAAACTCTGTAGATGTAAAAAAAAATACTGTGTTGACCAACATTTTGAGGCTTGTTGCATTGAAGTCCTTGTCAACATAATGCCTATTTACGTTACTGCTGTTTACAGAGCTCCCTCAGGAAAGGTCAGTGTATTCCTCAAGCAAGTAGAATCATTTTTAACTTACATGTATTCAAAAACCAAAGAAATAATAATGCTTGGTGATTTTAATGTACATTTTCTTACCTAAAACAGTGACAGAACAGAGTTTAAGAATATAATGAATTCTTTCAAACTGAGGGCAGTTGTTGACTTTCCCACTAAGTTAACAAAGAACTGTTCAAGTCTGATTGACAATATTTTTGTAGATAATAATAGAATCGAAAATGTATTTGTAACAAAAATCTTAAATGGTCTCTCTGACCATGATAGGCAGCTGTTGGAAATACACGATGTTATTGCTGTTTACAGAGCTCCCTCAGGAAAGGTCAGTGTATTTCTCAAGCAAGTAGAATCACTTTTAACTTACTTGTATTCAAAAACCAAAGAAATAGTAATGCCTGGTGATTTTAATGTACATTTTCTTACCTATAACAATGATAGAACAGAGTTTTTAGAATGTAATAAGTTCTTTCAATCTGAGGGCAGTTGGTGACTTTCCCACTAAGGTAACAAAGAACTGTACAAGTCTGATTGACAATATTTTAGTAGATAATAATAGAATCGAAAATGTATTTGTAACAAAAATCTTAAATGGTCTCTCTGACCATGATAGGCAGTTGTTGGAAATAAATGATGTAAGCCTTGCTAACAAGAGCAGTTCTATCAGTAGGCCATACAGGTCAATCAACAGTGAGAATCTGGAAACCTTCAGTAGGCATTTGGAGGAGTTAGACTGGGAGGCAGTATATCCGGCTAAAAATGTAAATGATAAATTCAACCTTTTCCTAAATGAAATTTTTACCCTTTTTGAAGCTATATTTCCCAAGAAGATTTCAAAAGCACAAACTGGAATGATTGTAGGATACAGTGGCCCACTAACGGAATAAAAACTTAATGTAAAAAAAAAGACTGCTTTATGTTTCACTAAGAAATTCTGATAAACCTCAGGATAGGGAACACTACGGATTGTACTGTAACATCCTAAAGAATGTTATTAAAAAATCCGAGGGTATGTTTATCAAATCCGAAATTGACAGATAAAATCATAAAATAAAAACAATGTGGAAGGTGGTAAAAATGGAGACAGGAAAATTTTCAGATGATACAGACAGTATCCAAGTGTGCTATAATGGAAGCATGGTAGATGAGGGGCAAATAGTTGCCAATATCTTCAACAATCATTTTCTGAGAGCAGCAGATCAAATTGGATGTAAAGGGTCTATGGATGAAGCCGTGAACCTTCTACAAAAAGCAGTGCAGAGAAAAACTGGCCCAATGTATGTACCCTACATCACAGCAGATGAGATTGAGAAGGTGATATGCCAAATGAAAAACAAAAATTCCACTGGTGTGGACAATACAGGGTGTCCGAAAAGTCTTTCCCTGATTACATAAATTGACAACTCAGGCTAGAAGTAAGATACAAATATGAAACTTGTGTCGAATTGTTTACAACTATCGAAGTTTTTTTTCTGTTTCAGCTTCGCAGTACGTAAGTAGTGGATGAGGTGCAGTGCCCAAGAAGCCATGTTAACCAATCAGGAGGAGGCACAGTGTGTCCTGTGGTACCATGAGACACGATCACCAACCACAGTGCAGAGACACTTCCAGACAACATTTGGAAGGAATCCACCTGATGTCAAGAGCATTAAGGCCTGGTATGAGAAGTACACGAACACAGGATCAGTTGCTGACCTTCCGAGGTCTGGTCAACCAAGAACCTCAGCAGACAGGGTGGAAGCTGTAAGGCAGTCTTTTCTATTAAGTCCGAAGAAATTGGTGCGCAGGGCCCCACGTGAATTACAGATGCCAAAAAGCTCTCTCCATGACATTTGACACAAACGTTTATTGTTTTGTGCATACAAAGTGCAAATCGTTCAGACCTTGTTGCCCAGTGACAGTACACATCAATATGTCTTTGCGGTCGAAATGCTACATCGTATTGAGGACGGTGATGGTTATCTCAGACGAATTGCCTTTTCTGAAGAAGCGACCTTTCTTGTCAGTGGAGTAGCATTTGGGGTTCACAACCCCATGGCGAGGTCATGGAGTGCACCAGAGCAGTCCAAAGGTGAATGTTTGATGCGCGCTATTGCACGATCGAATTATCGGGCCATTCGTCTTCACTGAGGCTACCGTCACATCTGCAGTGTATCTGGACATGTTGCAACTGTATGCTGTTCCGCAGCTCTCATTGAGGTTTGGACATCCGTGCCTATCTCGATATGACCTTTCCTGGGCAATGGATTGGTCGTGATGGGCCAACGGTTTTGCCTCCATGCTCTCCTGACATAACCCCATTACACTTCTTTTTAAGGGGTTATGTCAAGGACGAGGTCTACCGAACACGTGTACCAGATCTTGAAATCCTGCAGCAACGGATAACCACAGTCATTGAATTGATCTCTCCAGTGATGTTGGCTAAAGTGTGCATGGAAACTGAATATCGCCTATATGTGCTAAGTGCTACCAAGGGTGCTCATGTGGGAGTTTACTGATGTGTGAAAAAAACTTTGATAGTTTGTAAAGAATTAGACACCAGTTTCATAGTTGTATCTTACTTCTAGCCTGAGTTATCAATTTATGTAATCAGGGAAAGATTTTTCAGACACCCTGTATATCTATCAAAGTACTGAAACATTGCCACAAATATATTCTTAAAGTTCTGTTTCACATATTTAATGAATCTCTAAATCAAGGTACTGTCTCTAATAGACTAAAATTTGCAGTTGTTAAACGACTCTTCAAAAAGGGTGATAAAGCAGAGGTTTCTAACTACCACCAAATTTCATTGTGAACAAGTCTTTCAAAAATCCTTGAGAAACTTACATACAATAGAATCATGGCTCACCTTAATAAATAGAACATCCTCAGTAAAAATCATTTTGGATTCCAAAAGGGTGTTTCAACTGAACAAGCCGTTTTCTCATTTGTCAACCAACTCCTTGAATCAATAAACAAGAAAATGTCACCAGCTGGACTCTTTTTTGATCTGTCAAAAGCATTTGACAGTGTAGATCACAAGATTCTACTAAGAAAGACTGAGCATTATGGCTTAAATGATAAAGTAGGGAAGTGGTTTGAGTCGTATCTAGATGACAGAAATCAAAAGGTGCTATTAAACAATTGTGCAAAGGGGTGTCTGTCAGCTCTGATTGTGGTACATTAAAATGTGTTCCGCAGGGCTCTGTGCGTGGTTCCTTACTTTTCTTAATCTTTGTAAAGACCTCCCATGGTGTGTGACCCAAGAAGCACACTTCACCCTATTTGCAGATGACTCAACCATTATGATTGACAAGGTACCCAACTGCAGTCTAGAGAATACTGTGATCACTATATTCGAAGAAGTTCTAGACTGGTTCACTGCAAATGGTCTGTCCCTCAATGTTAATAATACTCATTTCATTCAGTTTCAAACAGTAAGCAAAAAATTGGAAAATGTTGAAATAAAATGTGGAGACAAAGAAATAGTAAAGGTTGTATCT
The DNA here is from genome assembly GCF_023898315.1 of Schistocerca nitens. Classification (NCBI taxonomy): domain Eukaryota; kingdom Metazoa; phylum Arthropoda; class Insecta; order Orthoptera; family Acrididae; genus Schistocerca; species Schistocerca nitens. The sequence continues at coordinate 134,698,602 of NC_064624.1, forward strand.
TCCAAATGTCTGGGTTTACATATTGATAACAAACTAAACTGGTCTGTCTACATCATTGACCTATGTAAAAGGCTGAATTCAGCAGCATTTGCCATTCGCTCATTTGCATCTGTTTGTGACATGGAAACAATCAAAACTGCATATGTTGGTTATATCCATTCACTTATGACATATGGCATAATATTCTGGGGAAATAAACCACAAGCAAATAAAGTCTTTGTTGCACAGAAGAGAGTTACAGGATTATAAGTAGAGTGCATCCTAGATCTTCTTATAGAAATTTATTCAAACAGTTGGGGATCTTCACCATGCCTTGTCAATACATCTTGTCACTAATGTGCTTCGTGAACAAAAATTATCCAATTTACAAAATGAATAGTGTGTACCATGATCACAATACAAGAAGAAAAATTGATCTTCACAATGAATTAAAAAATCTCAGCATGGTACAGAAAGGAGTTCATTATTCAAGTATAAAAGTGTCCAATAAACTTCCTGTCCATATCAAATCAGTCATTGGGGATCTTACTAAGTTCAAAACAGACCTAAAACTTTATCTTTTGGATAATTATTTCTATTCTTTACAGGAATTCTTTGATAATGTGTAATACTTCTTGAATTTCTGTTTAATTTCATGCATTTCTAATAGAACTGATTAAGTAGATTAGTGTATCACTTGTTGGCAAAATATTTTTTAGATGAATTACTTTAAATTTGTTTATGTAATCATCTATATCATTACTGCACTATTATTTATGCAATCATCTATGTCATTACTATACTATTATTGCGTTGTCATCTGAATTTTTGTGTGTAATTATTTGACATGTGGATATCCTTTGTCATGTATCTGCTTATATATGTTAAATTGGTTGCCTCATGGTCATCTACATGTGGCTATTACTGTAATTACCTGAAAAGTTCTACAACCTAGCGATACATTCGCGTCAAGGATCCACGGAACTCGAAAATAAATAAATAAACAAAATAAAAGGAGCTTGAATATTGAGCTACAACGGCTATACAATAGAATGAACTCCAAATAGTATATTTCAAGGGAAGAGTGTCACATACATAAACGTGTACTAAGTTGCACCAACGTGTTTTAACACGCACTCGTTTCCCCTCGGCACAGACGCAATACTGTTTCTGCTCAGAACCTGCTTCCTTGCTTGCCTGCTTTTCTACGCACATTCAGCAACCCGCACCTGTCATCTATTGGTGGGAATCCATACTATGAACGCCGCGCTGCTCGTCGCCCTCGGCAGCTGGTGCTATCTAGCGTCGCTATCCTACACTACATGCAGTAGGCCTAGTGCGGTGTGTCCACCCTTACACCTCCTAAGGACCTCAGCCTCGGTGCTGCCCCAAAACAAAACGGGAAGCAACAGACAAGATTTGTGATCACACTTTATCAAATGAATTTGAAAGATAAGCAGTGTGTGAACTCTTTCTGGAATCAATTACTAAAGAACGGTTGACCTCAATTACTTTAAAAGAGACGTCCTGACTCTGATAAGGCGAGCTCGTCGATTTCATTGAGATATGGTGAAACTGAATCCAACGTCAGGTTTGGATTTCGGAGAAATGTAGGAACATGTGAAGCAATACTGACCCTACGAGTTATACTTGAAGATAGATTAAGGAAAGGCAAACCTATGTTTGTAGCGTTTGTAGACATACAGAAAGCTTTTGATAATGTTGACTGGAATATTCTCTTTGAAACTAAAACTAAGGGTGAAAGACAGGGAATGAAAGGCTATTTACAACTTCTGCATAAACTATAAGGCAGTTATAAGAGACGAAAGGCATGAAAGGGAAGCTATGGTTGAGAAAGGAGTGACGCAAGTTTGTAGCCTATCGCCGATGTTATTCAGTCTGGACATTGAGCAAGCAGTAAAGGCAACCAAAGAAAAATTAGGAGTACAAATTAAAGTCCAGGCAGAAGAAATAAGAACTTTGACGTTTGTCAATGACGGTGTAATCCTGTAAGAGACAACAAAGGACTTGCGACAGCACCTGAACAGAATGGACAGTCTCTTGAAAGCAAGATATAAGATGAACATTAACAAAAGTATGACAAGGATATTGGGATACAGTCGTATTAAATTAGATGATGCAGAGGGGATTAGATTAGGAAACGAAACACTTAAAGTAGCTGCTGAGTTTTGCTATTTGTGCAGTAAAATAACTGATAATGGCTAAAGTAGAGAGGATATAAAATGTAGACTGGTAATAGGAAGAAAGCTTTTCTGAAGGCATTTGTCTAGAGTATAGTCATGTATGGAAGTGATACATGGACAACAAACTGTTTAGACAAGAAGAGAATAGAAACTTTTGATATGTGGTGGTGCAGAGGAATGCTGAAGATTAGATTGGTAGATCACGTAACAAATGAGGAGGTACTGAACAGAATGGGGGAGACAAGAAATTTCTTTCACAAACTAAATAGAAGGAATCGGTTGATTGGGCAGCTTCTGAGATGTCAAGGGATCACCAATATAGTATTGGAAGGAAGTGTGGAGTGTAAAAATAGTAGACGGCGACCAAGAGATTAATACATTAGGCAGATTCAGAGTGTAGGTCAGCAGTTATTTGAAGATGAAGAGGCTGACCCAGGATAAAATAGCTTGGAGACCTGCATCAAACCAGTCTTTGAACTGAAGAACACAAGAATAAGAAAATAAAAGATGCTAAAATACTAAGTTTGAAATTAAACTTCAGACTCAAATACAGCAAGAATAAAAAAACTTACAAGCAACATATAAATAAATGTCATATTAGTAAGAATGAGTTTTTATGTTTACAGAAGCTGAAGGTGAAACTGAGTGGCCAGGAAAGTAAATAAAGAGAAGACGAGCCTGGGCCGTTTTCCTGTAAACTCAACAGGGTTTTCAGCACTGAACTTCGGAATTGTCCCAAAGGGATATTTGCGAAAACCTGAATTACGGATTTTGATAATTATGTCAATGCGAAAACTATTCAAATGTTGAGGGTTGTTTTGACAGCAATGGGCATAGAGTCTGAGAGACAGGAAAATACTTACATTGGTTTGTCTGTAATGGCAGGCATAATCACAGTTGTTACGGAAACGGATTAATGTGGGCAGGACATGCACGAATGTATGACTGTTGTCGCGATTGTAGCATAATCAGTTAATAAAGTCTAACTATGATCTGACATGTGTTATCAACATACATCTACTTATGGCTCACAAGTTATCGGATCGGATTATTTAACTCGAACCTTCCGAAAATTAGTAATGTAAATTTTTTCATGTGGCTGTATAACATATAATTTTTTTTTTCTTTATTGTGATTTTGATCACCTTACACAAGGCGGGCTATCAGCAGCAGAGTACGCCGCTCTTCAGCCTTGACTTGTACAAGAAGTAAGACATATAGGTGGCACAGAGAATACAATCAAAATGGAGGGCAAAAAATGTAGATACTAAAAAACCAAAAAACACGGAGCCGTTCACGCTGGACGAGAAACATCACGAACACTAGTTGACACGGTGCACATAACATGCATGATGGCGACGGTACACGTGAACAGTGGTGGTGTGACGGCGAAAGAACACTAAACACAAACAAAGGCACACACACGAGACACTGATGGCAACGATCTCCGGCGCGCGAATGTTCACTGAGCATGTGTGAGTCCGGGGACCTGCCAAGAGAGGAGGAGAGGGGGTGGGAGTTGCCAAGGGCAGGGGAGATAGGGGGAAGGGAGGAAGGGGGAGGGGAAGCCCAGGGGAAGAGGGGAAGAGTGAGGGGATGGGGGAAAAGGAAAGAGAAGGAAAGGGAAGAGAAGGGATGGAGGGTGCCTAAAGGAAAGGACACAGGAAGTGGGGGGGAGGATCAAAGTTGATAGGAGGGGTAGATGGAGGAGAGGAGGACATCATCAGGGAGGGGGAGCTGGAGGAAGCCACCTTGGGAGAGGGTAAGGAGGGTGGAGAGATGGAGACCGGGTGGGACGTGGGAATACAGGCGCGGCAGTGGTCAGGGGTGGGAGAGGATGGGTGAGACAAGCGGATGAGGAGGATCGAGTTTGCGGGAGGTGTACAGGATCCGTATCCTTTCAAGGAAGAGGAGGAGGTGGGAGATCATACAGGATCCGCGTGGCGGAGGGGAGACGGAAGCGATAGGCAAGGTGGAGAGCATGGCGTTCAAGGATTTGGAGGGATTTATAAAAGGTAGGGGCCGGATGGGCGTAACAAAGGATAGGGCGGATGAGGGATTTATAGGGGTGGAGGTTGGTGGAGGGGTCCAGACCCCACGTACGGCAGGAAAGGAGCTTGAGGAGACGGAGTCGGGAGCGTGGCTTGGCTTGGATTGTCCGGAGATGGGGAGTCCAGGAGAGGCGACAGTCGAGTGTGACGCCAAGGTACATAAGGGTGGGAGTGAGGGCGATAGGACGGCCATAGATGGTGAGATAGAAATCAAGGAGGCGGAAGGAAGGGGTGATTTTGCCAACAATGATCGCCTGGGTTTTGGAGGGATTGACCTTGAGCAACCCTTGGTTGCACCAAGCGGTGAACCGGTCAAGATGGGATTGGAGAAGGTGTTGGGAGCACTGCAGGGTGGGGGCAAGGGCAAGGAAGGCGGTGTCATCGGCAAACTGGAGGAGGTGGACGGGGGGTGACGGCGGCGGCATGTCCGCCGTTTACAAAAGGTACAGAAAGGGTGAGAAGACGGAGCCTTGGGGCACACCGGCGGAGGGGAAAAAGGTGTAGGAGTTGGTGTTATGGGTGGTGATGTAGGAAGGACGGTGGGAGAGAAAGGAGCCGATCAGACGGACGTAGTTAATGGGAAGGGCGAAGGTTTGGAGCTTGAAGAGGAGACCGGAATGCCAAACGCGGTCATAAGCTCGTTCGAGGTCCAGGGAGAGGAAGATTATGGAGCGACGGGAATTAAGCTGATCGGAAAGGAGATGAGTGAGGTGAAGGAGAATATCGTCAGAAGAGAAGGACGGCCGAAAGCCACACTGGGTAACGGGAAGGAGGCGGTGCTGGCGGAGATGCTGGTGGATGAAGTGAGTGAGGATGGATTCCAGGACCTTGCTGAAGACCGAGGTAAGGCTGATGGGATGGTAGGAGGAGACGGCGGACTGCCGTTTACCAGGTTTAAGGAACATTAGGATACGGGAGGTTTTCGACAGGTCGGGGTAGTAACCGGTGGACAGGACTACATTGTAGAGCCTGGCCAGGGTGGAGAGGAAAGAGACAGGAGCTTCACGAAGGTGGCGATAGGTGACACGATCGTGACCAGGAGCGGTGTTGCGTTTCGTGTGGAGTGTAGCAATGAGATCCTGTGTAGTGATAGGGGCATTGAGTTCCATGTGTGCAATGTTGTCCAAGTACTGGAAACCAGGAGCGAGGGGAGGGTCAGAAGTGACAGTTCGATCGCGGACATCCGGTAAGAGGGAGTAATCAAACTGGGGATCATCGAGGATGGAAAAGACATTGGAGAGGTAAGAGGCCTTACTAAGGGAGTCAGGGAAGGGGTGATCATCATGGAGAAGAGGATAGTAGGGGGAGGGTTTAGTTCCGGTAAGGTGACGGAAGGCTGACTAGAACTTGGACGAGTTGATAGGTAGGGTAGCATTTAAATGGGTGCATGTCTGTTGCCAGTCCCAGCGTTTCTTAGCCAGGAGCAAATTACGAATGTGTCGCTGCAGTTGCCGGTGGCATCGTAGTGTGTCCGGGTCATGCGTACGGAGGAAGGCACGGTAGAGACGACAGGGTTCACAGAGGAGGAGGACGGCCTCTGGGGGTAAGGTAGGACGGTGGGGGTGGACGGCGACAGAAGGGATGTGGGCGTCCACAGCCTCAGACAGGGCTGCTGGAGAAAGGAGGCGGCATGGGTTACATCGTCAGGGTGGTGGTAGGTGAAGGAGTGGCTATCGACCTGGGTGGAAAGGGTATCCCGGTAGGCATTCCAGTTGGCACGGGAATAGTCATGGCTGTACTTAGGGGGAGGGTCAGGGCGGGGGCAACGACCATCTGAAATGGTGAGGAGGCCAGGGAGATGGTCGCTACCAATAGGCTCCAGGACATCCACCGTTATGCGGCCAAGGAAGTTGGGGGAGGAAAGGATAACATCAGGAGTGGAGTTGGATTCGGGACGGATGTGCTGGGGGATGGGGATGAGGCCGCCTTGAAGGGAGGAGAGGAACCGATTCCACCGCCGTAACTGGGCGGCGGAACGACTATGGATGTTGAGGTCAGCGTCGATCACATAGGAGGAGAAGGTACAGTCAATGTAGGAGAGAAAGTCGCAGGGAATAGGGGCGTTAGGGCAGTCATAGATGGTGGCGCAGGTAACGGTAAGGCCGGGGAAGAGGAGACTGTGCGTTGGGGTCAGGAAGGAGAGGTTGGAGCCGAACGGGGATCTGGCAGTGGTGACCAATGGCAACTCCGCCACGCGCAATCGGGAGGGGATTATCGGAGCGGTGGAGGAGGTAGGGCGAAGTGTGGATGGTGTGGTGAGGTTGGAGGAAGGTTTCATTGAGGAGGAAGGCATCCACGCAGTGGGTGGCAAGGGTGTGCAGGAAGAGGTTCTTGTTGGCGGGAAGGGAGTGAATGTTGTTGAAAAGGATACAGTGCTGTCGCTCCATGACAGGGATTTAAACGAGGGTGTCAAGACGAGAGAAAGTGAAATGGGCCTGGTTGTTGGAGTAGGTGGCGTACATTTTGAGTTGGAAAATGGAACGGGCGGCGAGGAACATCTGTTGGAGGGTGTGCGGGCGCTGAAAGGGATGAACATTCTGAAGGACGATGGTGATGAATCTGATGATGTCCTCAGCGGTAGGCGCTGGGCGAAGGGAATTGCCGGGAGGGGTGGGGGCGTCCAGAGGGCGGACAGGAACGGTGAGTTCAGGAGTGGTAGGAGGGGGTCGGGCCTTACATTTCTGGTAGTAGGTAGGATGAGGGAGGTTACAGGTATTACAGGAGGGGGGGGGGACTGGAGATTGGGGCACTGCCGTAAAAAGTGGGCTTGCCTACAGTGCTGGCAGGTGGCGGCCTCGCGGCACTCAGATGTCGGGTGTGCATTATACCGCAATCACCTTTGGCAGCGGAGGGATTGAGGAGGGGAACGGGAGGGGTCAACTTTATAACGTTGGTTAAAAAGGAAGGCACCCTCCTTCAGGAGACGGTGTATGGATGGGGCATGCTCGGAAAAGACCCGCATAAGGCGGGTGGGGCCAGCAGTGTTGTGTATGCGACGAACCGCACACACCTCCAGATGAGGATATGCCTGAAGCTCTGCCAACACCTCCTCCTCCGTGATTGTCGGACTAAGCGAAGTGATGATGGCAGTGAGGGTCGGCGGGCGACGTGGGGGTTGGGGTTGGCGGGAGAGAGGCGGGGAAGGAGCAGGGGTGAGGGAGGCATTAGGGCCAAAGCGGGTGACAGGGATGCGGGAAAGGAGGTCTGTGTGGAGGGTAGGGCTGGGGGAGGAGATGAGCACCGAATCACGGCAAGGAGTGAGGAGGGAGATGGGGGCACCAGGAAAACTCTGGCGAAGGAAGATATAACATATAAAGAAAGTGACACACACATGAAGAACACCAAACCACAATAAATGCTAGATATGAAGTATGCTCCTCCTAAATTATTAGGAAATATATCTTTTTATAGCAACAGACTAGAAAAAGGTGATTGTTAGTGCAAAGATGATGTTTGTCACTCCCAACATCTTCCTGAAAAGCGTCTAATTGCAAATTGAAATCGAATTGCTTATAGCAAAGCCCCGGGATGCAATGTTGCTTGGTGTCTCCGACAGATGACAGTTCGACACGTTTCATGGGAAGTATGACCGTTCTATCATCTGCACAGCTCACTACTGTCGGCAGCTCCCGAACATTTGAAGGCAGACAAGGTGTTTACGTTGTTCGTTGGATATAGGGGCTGTTGCGGAATTTGGTCAGCCTTTGGCCACACTTTCTCCAGTGAAGGAGAGAGAGAGAAACTTTATAGGGTTCCTCCTGAAAAGACAGATAAAGCAAGAATCATCTCCAGCGGTACCTCGCAATGAGTACCGCCCTTCGATTCGAGTCTGTTAGAATATTACTGCGTGGTGTGGGATCCTTACCAGATGGGATTGATGGAGGACATCGAAAGAGTGCAAAAAAGGGCTTGATACAGGCACGTCTTCAGGTCCAGATTGTATACCGATTAGGTTCCTCTCAGATTACGCTGATACAATAGCTCCCTACTTAGCACTCATATACAACCACTCCCTCACCGATAGATCTGAACCTACAGACTGGAAAATTGCGCAGGTTGCACCAGTGTTTAAGAAGGGTAGTAGGAGTAATCCATCTAACTACAGACCTATATCATTGACATCGGTTTGCAGTAGGGTTTTGGAGCATATACTGTATTCAAACATTATGAATCACCTCGAAGGGAACGATCTATTGATACGTAATCAGCATGGTTTCAGAAAACATCGTTCTTGCGCAACGCAGCTAGCTCTTTATTCACACAAAGTAATGGCCGCTATCGACAGGGGATCTCAAGTTGATTCCGTATCTCTAGATTTCCGGAAAGCTTTTGACACCGTTCCTCACAAGCGACTTGTAATCAAGCTGTGGGCCCATGGGTATCGTCTCAGTTGTGCGACTGGATTCGTGATTTCCTGTCAGGAAGGTCGCAGTTTGTAGTAATAGACGGCAAAACATTGAGTAAAACTGAAGTGATATCAGGTGTTCCCCAGGGAAGCGTCCTGGGACCTCTGCTGTTCCTGATCTATATAAATGACCTGGGTGACAATCTGAGCAGTTCTCTTAGGTTGTTCGCTACCACCCTTACATGGTGTGCCCACTCGCCCCCCGTTTTTCCATTTCTAGTCTTCTAACTCTCCCTTCGCCCTCGCTCTTTGTTGCTACCTCCCCAGCTTCTTCCTCCCGCTCCTCCACCTCTCATTCTTTCCCCCACTCCCCCAGCCTGTCACTGCAGCTCCAGCTAGCGTGGTGGCCTGACGGGCCACTGCCCATGCCCTGCTCTCCCCATCGCCTTCAGCATCACCGCCATCGCCGTCGCCGTCACCTTCACCATCGCCATCTCCGGCGCCGACTACTGCATCCACGCCGTGACCTGCCACTTCCCACCACCTCCCAGTACCTCCCGTCCCTCATGTCACCACTCACCCTTCCGCTGCCCTTATATGCCCCAGTGGCACCACCACCTTCTCCGCCCCCAACAAGGCCTTGCCCCTTCCTCCCCCCCACCCAGGATGGCATGAATGTCTCCCCGCCTGGCCCTGCTCCCTCCGCCTCGTCCGCCTCCTCCTCCTCCTCCCCTCCCTCTTCCTACAAATACCTCCTCTCTCGTCCCGATCCTTCCCTCCTCAGGGCCGGAACCTCTCCCTCCTTCTCCACCAACACTTTCCTGGAGCCCCCATCTCCCTCCTCACTCCCAGAAGAGACTCAGTTCTCATCTCCTCTCCCAGCCCCACCCTCCATACTGACATCCTCTCCCGCATCCCCATCACCCGGTATGGCCCCAATGCCTCCCTCACCTCCGCTCCTTCCCCATCTCCTACCCGCCGACCCCATCCCCCGTGTCACCCGCTGACCCTCACCGCCATGATCACTCAGCTTAGTCCGACGGTCACGGAGGAGGAGGTGTTGGCGGAGCTCAAGGCGCATCCCTCGCTGGGGGTGGGGGTGGTCCACGGCATTTTTAACTCTGCCGGCCCCACCCGCCTTATGCGAGTTTTCTCAGAGGATGCCCCCTCCATTGACCACCTCCTGAAGGAGGGTGCCCTCCTCTTGAACCAGAGATACAACGTCGACACCTCCTGTTCCCCTCCTCAATCCCTCCGCTGCCAGAGGTGTCTGCGCTACAATGCACAAACAACCGCTGAGTGCTGGAGGCCCCCACCTGCCCGCACTATAAGCAAGTGCACTTTCTCCGGCAGTGCCCTAACCTTCAGGCCCCTCCCTCCTGTAATACCTGCAATCTCCTGCATCCCACCTACTCCCAAAAATGTAAAGCCCGACCCCCTCCAACCACTCCTGAACTCACTGTCCCTGTCCGCCCTCTGGACGCCCCCACCCCTCCTGACAATTCCCTTCGTCCCCCCCCACCGCTGAGGACATCATCAGGTTCCTCACCATTGTTCTGCAAAATGTCCACCCTTAACACCACCCTCACACCCTCCAACAGATATCCCTTGCTGCCCATTCCGTTTTCCACCTAAAAATGTATGCCACCTACTCCCACAACCAGGCCCATTTCACCTTTTCCCATCTTGATACCCATGTCTAAATCCCTGTCATGGCGTGACAGCACCATATCCTGTTCAACAACATCCGTTCCCTTCCCGCCAACAAGAACCTTTTCATGCACACCCTTGTCACCCACCGCCTGGATGCCTTCCTCCTCAATGAAACCTTTCTTCAGCCCCACTACACCCTCCACACTTCGCCCTACCTCCTTCACCGCTCCGACAATCCCTTCCTGATAGCGCGTGGTGGAGTTGCCATTGGTCACCACCGCCAGATCCCAGTTTGGCTCCAACCTCTCCTTCCCGACTCCACCGAACACCTGATCCTTAGTCTCTTCTTCCCTGGCCTTACCATCACCTGCACCACTATCTATGTCCGTCCTAACATCGCTATAGGTACCCCGTGGTCTAGGGGTAGTGTCTTTGATTCATAATCAAAAACGTCTTCAGTCCCGGGTTCGATCCCCGCCACTGCCGAAATTTTGATAAATAATCAGCATTGGCGGCCGAAGACTTCCGGCATAAGAAGTCAGCCTCATTCTTCCAACGGCCTTGTCAAAGACGGCGGAGGAGCGGATAGAGGTTCAGGGCACTCTCTTGTTCTGGGGGTGGGAAATTGCTCCTAAAGGCGGAAGAATCAGCAATGATCAACTACATGAGGGTGCAGAAGGCAATGGAAACCACTGCATTAAAGACACGTAACGTGTATCCACAGGACATGTGGCCTGTAATTGAAGAAGTGTCATGATGATCTCTCCATTGGCAAAAGATTCCGGAATCCCCATTCGGATCTCCAGGAGGGGACTGCCAAGGGGGAGGTTACCATAAGAAAAAGATTGAATAATCAACGAAAGGATAACGTTCTATGAGTCGGGGCGTGGAATGTCAGAAGCTTGAACGTGGTAGGGAAACTAGAAAATCTGAAGAGGAAAATGCAAAGGCTCAATCTAGATATAGTAGGGGTCAGTGAAGTGAAGTGGAAGGAAGACAAGGATTTCTGGTCAGATGAGTATCCGGTAATATCAACAGCTGCAGAAAATTGTATAACAGGTGTAGGATTCGTTATGAATAGGAAGGTAGGGCAGAGGGTGTGTTACTGCGAACAGTTTAGTGACTGGGTTGTTCTAATCAGAATCGACAGCAGACCAACACCGACAACGATAGTTCAGGTATACATGCTGACGTCGCAAGCTGAAGATGAACAGATAGAGAAAGTGTATGAGGATATTGAAAGGGTAATGCAGTATGTAAAGGGGGACGAAAATCTAATAGTGATGGGCGACTGGAATGCAGTTGTAGGGGAAGGAGTAGAAGAAAAGGTTACAGGAGAATATGGACTTGGGACAAGGAATGAAAGAGGAGAAAGACTAATTGAGTTCTGTAACAAGTTTCGGCTAGTAATAGCGAATACCCTGTTTAAGAATCACAAGAGGAGGAGGTATACTTGGAAAAGGCTGGGAGATACGGGAAGATTTCAATTAGATTACATCATGGTCAGACAGAGATTCCGAAATCAGATACTGGATTGTAAGGCATACCCAGGAGCAGATATAGACTCAGATCACAATATACTAGTGATGAAGAGTAGGCTGAAGTTCAAAACATTAGTCAGGAAGAATCAATACGCAAAGAAGTGGGATACGGAAGTACTAAGGAATGACGAGATACGTTTGAAGTTCTCTAACGCTATAGATACAGCAATAAGGAATAGCGCAGTAGGCAGTACAGTTGAAGAGGAATGGAGATCTCTAAAAAGGGCCATCACAGAAGTTGGGAAGGAAAACATAGGTACAAAGAAGGTAGCTGCGAAGAAACCATGGGTAACAGAAGAAATACTTCAGTTGATTGGTGAAACGAGGAAGTACAAACATGTTCCGGGAAAATCAGGAATACAGAAATACAAGTCGCTGAGGAATGAAATAAATAGGAAATGCAGGGAAGCTAAGACGAAATGGCTGCAGGAAAAATGTGAAGGCATCAAAAAAGATATGATTGTCGGAAGATCAGACTCAGCATACAGGAAAGTCAAAACAACATTTGGTGACATTAAAAGCAACAGTGGTAACATTAAGAGTGCAACGGGAATTCCACTGTTAAATGCAGAGGAGAGAGCATATAGGTGGAAAGAATACACTGAAAGCCTCTATGAGAGTGAAGATTTGTCTGATGTGATACAAGAAGAAACAGGAGTCGATTTAGAAGAGATAGGGGATCCAGTATTAGAATCGGAATTTAAAAGAGCTTTGGAGGACTTACGGTCAAATAAGGCAGAAGGGATGGATAACATTCCTTCAGAATTTCTAAAATCATTGGGGGAAGTGGCAACAAAACGACTATTCACGTTGGTGTGTAGAATATATGAATCTGGCGACATACCATCTGACTTTCGGAAAAGCATCATCCACACAATTCCGAAGACGGCAAGAGCTGACAAGTGCGAGAATTATCGCATAATCAGCTTAACAGCTCATGCATCGAAGCTGCTTACAAGAATAATATACAGAAGAATGGAAAAGAAAATTGAGAATGCGCTAGGTGACGATCAGTTTGGCTTTAGGAAAAGTAAAGGGACGAGAGAGGCAATTCTGACGTTACGGCTAATAATGGAAGCAAGGCTAAAGAAAAATCAAGACACTTTCATAGGATTTGTCGACCTGGAAAAAGCGTTCGACAATATAAAATGGTGCAAGCTGTTCGAAATTCTGAAAAAAGTAGGGGTAAGCTATAGGGAGAGACGGGTCATATACAATATGTACAACAACCAAGAGGGAATAATAAGAGTGGACGATCAAGAACGAAGTGCTCGTATTAAGAAGGGTGGAAGACAAGGCTGTAGCCTTTCGCCCCTATTCTTCAGTCTGCACATCGAGGAAGCAATGATGGAAATAAAAGAAAGGTTCAGGAGTGGAATTAAAATACAAGGTGAAAGGATATCAATGATACGATTCGCTGATGACATTGCTATCCTGAGTGAAAGTGAAGAAGAACTAAATGATCTGCTGAACGGAATGAACAGTCTAATGAGTACACGGTATGGTTTGAGAGTAAATCGGAGAAAGACAAAGGTAATGAGAGGTAGTAGAAATGAGAACAGCGAGAAACTTAACATCAGGACTGCTACCCAGGCAGTAAAATAACCAATGACGGACAGAGCAAGGAGGACATCAAAAGCAGACTCGCTATGGCAAAAAAGGCATTTCTGGCCAAGTGAAGTCTACTAATATCAAATACCGGCCTTAATTTGAGGAAGAAATTTCTGGGGATGTACGTCTGGAGTACAGCATTGTATGGTAGTGAAACATGGACTGTGGGAAAACCGGAACAGAAGAGAATCGAAGCATTTGAGATGTGGTGCTATAGACGAATGTTGAAAATTAGGTGGACTTATAAGGTAAAGAATGAGGAGGTTCTACGCAGAATTGGAGAGGAAAGGAATATGTGGAAAACACTGATAAGGAGAAGGGACAGGATGATAGGATATCTGCTAAGACATGACGGAATGACTTCCATGGTACTAGAGGGAGCTGTAGAGGGCAAAAACTGTAGAGGAAGACAGAGATTGGAATATGTCAAGCAAATAATTGAGGACGTAGGTTGCAAGTGCTACTCTGAGATGAAGAGGTTAGCACAGGAAAGGAATTCGTGGCGGGCCGCATCAAACCAGTCAGTAGACTAATGACCAAAAAAAAAACACCCCTATTCCTTTTGACTTCCTCTCCCACATTGACCGTACCTTCTCCTCCTATGTGATCGCTGCCGACCTCAACATCCATACTCGTTCCGCCACCCACCTACGGCTGTGGCATCAGTTCCTCTCCTCCCTCCAAGGTGACCTCGTCCCCATTCCCCAGCACACCCGCCCCGAATCGAACTCCACTCCTGATGTCGTCCTCTCCTCCCCTAACCTCCTTGGCTGCATAACGGTGGATGTCCTGGTAGTGACCATCTCACTGTCCTCCTCACCATTTCAGATGGTCGTCGCCCCCACCCCAACCCTTGTCATGACCCTCCCGTGAAGTATGTCCCTGATTATTCCCGTGCCGACTGGAATGCCTACAGGGATACCCCCTCAACCCAGGTCGATGGCCACCCCTTCACCTACCACCATCCTGACAATATCACACATGTAGCCTCCTTTCTCCAGCAGACCTTGTCTGAGGCTGTGGAGGCCCACATCCCTTCTGTCGCCGTCCACCCCCACCGTCCTACCTTACCCCCACAGGCCGTCCTCCTCCTCCATGAATCACGCCATCTCTACCGTGCCTTCCTCCACACGCATGACCCGGACACGCTATGACGCCACCGGGAACTCCAGAGACACATCCGTAACTTGCTTGTGGCTAAGAAACGCCGGGACTGGCGACAGACATGCACCCGTTTAAACGCTACCCTTCCTATCAACTCGTCCAAGTACTGGTCAGCCTTCCGCTGCCTTACTGGATCTAACCACCCCCCCCCCCTTACTATCCTCTCCTTCATGAAAACCAACCCTTCCCTGACGCCATTAATAAGGTCAATCTGCCTCCTATCTCTCGAATGTCTTTACCATCCCTGACGATCCCCAGTTCGATTACTCCCTCTTCCCAGATGTCCGCGATCGAACTGACACCTCTGTACCTCCCCTTGCACCTCGTTATTCCAGTACTTGGACAACATTGCACACACTCAACTCAATGCCCTGTCCACCGGCTACTACCCCGACCTGTGGAAAACCTCCCATATCCTGATGGTCCTTAAACCCGGTAAACCACCATCCACTGTCTCCTCCTACCATCCCATCAGCCTTACCTCAGTCTTCAACAAGGTCCTGGAATCCATCCTCACCCGATGCATCCACCACCATCTCGGCCAGCACAGTCTCCTTCCCGTTACCCAGTGTGGCTTTCGGCCGTGTTTCTCTTCCGATGACCTTCTCCTTCACCTCACACATCTCCTCTCTGAACAACTTAACTCCCGTCGCTCTGCTATCATCCTCTCCCTTGACCTCGAACGCGCCTATGACCGTGTGTGGCATTCCGGTCTCCTCTTCAAGCTCCAAACCTTCGTCCTTCCTATTACCTACATCTGTCTCATCGGGTCCTTTCTTTCCCAACGTCCTTCCTACATCACCATCCATAACACGGATTCCTACACCTTTTGCCCCTCCTCTGGTGTGCCCCAAGGCTCCATCCTCTCCCCTCTTCTGCACCTTTTGTATACGGCGGACATGCCGCCCCCTTCACCCCCCCCCCCATCCACCTTCTGCAGTACGCCGATGACACCGCCTTCCTTGCCCTTACCCCCACCCTGCAGCGCTCCCAACACCTTCTCCAATCCCATCTTGATCGGTTCACCGGTTAGTGCAACTAGTGGTTGCTTAAGGTCAATCCTGCCAAAACCCAGGCTATCATAGCAGGCAAAACCACCCATTCCTTCCACCTCCTCGATTTCTTCATCTATGGCTGTCTTATCGCCCTCACCCCCACCCTTAAGTACCTTGGTGTCACCCTCGACCATCGCATTGCCCGGACCCCCCACCTCTGGGTGATCCAAGCCAAGACACGCTCCCGCCTCTGTCTCCTGAAACTCCTTTCCGACTGAACTTGGGGTCTGGACCCCTCCTCCATACCTATCCCTCATTCGCCCTATCCTCTGCTACGCCCACCCTGCCTGGATCTCCACTCCCCCTACCTTTTACAAATCTCTTCAGATCCTAGAATGCCATGCTCTTTGCCTCACCTATCACATCCGTCTCCTCTCCGCCACGCGGATCCTGGACGACCTGATTCCCTTCCCTCACCTCCTCCTTTTCTGCGAACCGATACGGATCCTCTACACCTCCCACAAACTCGATCCTCCTCACCTGCTGGTCTCTCCCATCCTCTCCCGCCCCTGCCCGCTGCTGCGCCTGTATTTGCAAGTCCCACCTGCTCTCCCTCTCTCCACTCTCCACACTCCCAAGGTGGCTTCCGCCAGCTCCCCCTCCCTGATGATGCCCTCCTCCCCCCATCTACCCCTCCTACCAACTTTAATCCTCCCTCCCTCCTCCTGTGTTTTGTTCCTATGGGCACCCTCTCTCCCTTCCTCCTCCCTCTCTCCCCACTCCTCCCCCGGGCTTCCCTTATCCCCATTCCTCCGCTCCTACTCCCGTCTCTGCCATTGGCATCTTTGCTCACCCCTCTTCCTCCCCCTCCCCCTTCTTCCACTCTTGGCAGGTCCCCAGACTCGTACATGCTACGTGGACATTCGCGCGCCGGAGATCGTCGCCATCAGTTTCTCATGTGTATGCCATCGTGTTTGTGTTAGTGTTCACCGTCACACTCCTACGTTCATTTGTGCCGTCGAATCATCAGTGTTTGTGCGCCGTGCCAACGTGTTTCAGTGTAATTTTCGTCGAGTGTGAACGGCTCCATGTTTTGTATTTCTGTGTCTGCTGTTTTTTGCCCGTCAATCTATCTATTATGTATCCTCTTCATTTTTTTCTCATTGTCGACTCGAAGGCTGAAGAGCAGCGTAAGATGCTGCTGCCAGCCTACCTATGTATTGGTATGAAAATGACAATAAAGGAAAAAAAAAAGAATCAGAGGTCGACTCTGTTGTATGTAGTAAGTACGAGTTTCACCTACCAACGTAAATCAAAAGATTTAATGTATGCTGAGAATATAGCATGTAGCAAAGATATGCAGTATTCTACCTTGAATTAATATGTTATGATAACTGCTGCAGCGCTGCATAATGTTTGAGGTGAAAGTCTTGACGAATCGTTGCTTTTATTTGTGGTAAGTTGGAATGATACAATAAATGTGAGGTTTGACGCAGTCAAGAAAGCAGTGTCATGTCTGTCTACAATGCAGTATCTAATTTATTTGTTTATTTGTACGTAGTGTGCTATTACTTTCGGCAAGGAATTGCAACAAGACATGAAAACCATTATAGACATGCAAATGTAATACGAACAGTATGAAAGATTTTTTAATTTCTCAGTATTTCGTAATTTTTTTATGCCACAGTGAACCATGTCAAGTGTAAATAGTAGGTTCAACGTATGTTTAAAATGATGTTCTACATGATAGTTAATGAAAATGGTATTCTGAGGAATGAAGGTTAGCTACGGAAGATGTGAAGGTTTTTAATTAAGAGTTACATTATTTTCGAGCAGTTCAGTATGTAGTACGTCGCTAATGAGAAACTGTCATTGTGTATTGTCGTTATCAGCAATATTTAATTCTAAACATAATTGTAATGGACAGTTGGGTAATTTTAGTTTCTTTAATAGCATCAGTCGGAATGAGATCAGCAAACACTAATTTTAAAAGACACAACTTATTCAGTTCTGCTCATCTAGGGATACTAAACCAGTGATCAGAGTAAAACTTTGTGAGGAAATAGTAAATTTGTTGGAAACCTGAAATTCTTACATGTCTGCCGTGATACGAATTTTAATTGGAAAGAGCACATTTTAGGACTCATAAAACAACTAATTTTTGCCACATGTACTGTTAGAATAATTGCAAATCTGGGAGACACACAAATCAGTAAGTTGACATATTTTGCAAGTTTTAATTCAATAGTGGAACATGGAATAATGTTTTTGGGAAACTCATCTTTAAGAAAGGAAATAATTGCTTAAAAACTAGCTGTAACAATAGTATGTTCCGCTGACATATGATCATCTTGTAGACATCCTTTTAAGGAGTTGGGTATTGTGACTACTACTTCACAGTATATTTATTCCCTCGTTAAGTTTGTTATAAACAATCATCCCAGTTCAAAGGGAATGGTGATCCACATAATGATCATAACAGAAGGAAGAATGACTTTCATTACTCCACATTAATGTTGTTTATAGCAAAAAAACGGGTGCGCAGTGTTACAGAAAAAGTTCTGATCAGTTACCGTGTGATATAAAATGCATGTCAGACAGCAAAATAAAGTTTGAAAATAAATTGAGATAATTTATTCTTGACAACTCGTGTTCCACAGATGAATCTCTATTATGGTAAGGTGTAAATGAAGGTGGGTAGGAGTTACTAATTCACATCTGTATATCATTTTTTCTACTTGTTATATGTCTCAGAAACGTTCAGAATTGAACCACATGTTCAAATTAATTTCTGACGTGAATGCAGGATGACAAGTTCCACATCATTGACTGATATACTTACGTGTTCCATGGATCATTTTGCATCTACAGTTTACCATGATTTTTTGACCCCAGACCATTTTGAAACCAAGTGAGCTGATGGATTAGTGGAATGTAATACTGGAACAACCAATTTTCGTTATCATAAACCAATAATAGTACGCATGGTCTGTGGTGAGTGAAACACGTATGTGATTTATGCCCTGAGGAGAAAAATGACATGTACAACTTGAGTAACTTACACATAATAGTCATACTATGGTTACTGCTGGACCAAATTTGCCTGAAATACTATTGCAACAATTCTGCTGTAGTGGTTTTATTGATAGGAAGTACAACATGTCCCATCAGCCTGGTGACTGTAAATTTACTACTATAATATATTTAAGTAATCATTAAATAAGACAGCTGAATTACCTTGTAAGTTGGTGAGGGAGAACACTGGCTTTAATAATTATTTAAATAAAAATCAGTTTTTACACCACATTATTTAATACCCGGTAGTACAAAAGTTGAGAAAGATTTTTCCTAGCCTTTCTCATTTTCCTAAACACATACAGGTAGTTGTGGAAATTACTGAGTGTAAATTTTTAATAACTTCAAAATACTTGTAAGATTTAAAATGAAAAGTGGCGCGTATGCAGTAGATAATTGATGCATGAATACTTCACCTCAGTACTACTAACGTTTGTGTAAAATTGTTCTACAATACATTACTGAGTGGAAATAGCTATATCTACATTATTAATGCTTTCAGGATAAGTATATTTCTGGGCATTGTAATAACTTCCCATAAAATATTATAGTAATTTTTGATGATTGAAAGTATCATTTGACCTTTACTTACCCTGGCCTTTAAATAAATACCTTTTTTCGTCTGACATGAGTTTTTAATCACTTTAGTTATCTGTAGCTTAGCTTGTCTTTTTATAATGGTCTTTCTGGATAACTGGTTAGGGAAGCTACTTCCAAATGTTACTGCAGATTTAGTGTATAATGTACTGAATTTCACATTAACATCTTATTCCATATATACCTTATACCTTATATATCTTAAAACACTGTACCATATTATCATTGATATACCTCAAATCTGTAAGATACTGCACTGTTTATATCAATTAATGGCTCATCATTGTCAGATTCTCCATTAACAATGTGCTCCATATCAATGTTTAAGCCATAGCACTGGCTATAAAATTTTTTTAAAGCAGGGTCCTACTATCTCCTTGCAAATGAGTTGGAAAATTAGTTACTGAAAACAAATGGAAACACTCAAACAGTGATTTCACTTCACTTTCCGTGCCACAACCTTTTAAGAAATGTGCATTGAAATCTCAATAAACTACTAACTATATATTCTTCTTTAACAGGTTGCTCAGCTGCACATCTGGCCTTCTCCTACTAGCCGAAAGTATTCAAGAGAGTAACTGTAGACTGTTACAGTTATAACTGCAATATTCTGCAGTAACAACTCAGAAGCACTTGCTTAGATGTTGTGACGGACACAAAATGCTTGGTTAAATATTTTTGCCTGTGTGTTCCATTTTTACAAATGTTTGAACTCTTCCTTTTCCAGGTTAATTCTGCATGAAAATGATACTCATTTATAACCACTTACTTTATTTAAATTCTCCATTCCAGTGGTTACATGGTGTTCAGAAAGGAGCAGGAAATCTATAACTTCAGAAATTCCTACATCTTGTAGACATAGAAGAAGCTCACCTACCTTATTTTTTCAGACCCCCATTTTTCTGATGAAACAAACTAATTGTAGTTTTCTCTGCAGTGTTCCTTGTGTTTTGGTCCTTTTCATTTGTAAATTGTTTCAAGGCTGTCTCTCTGTAATCTGACTCCATTCCATGTATGTTCCTTCTTACACTACCTCCAAGATGCTCAGATAATCTGCCCTTCTCTCTCCTGTCCAGGTGCAAGCACTAATTAGCATATTCCTATCGCCCAATTGGAGCAACAGGCATGGCTTAGATATGAGTCTTCGTTTCAGTCGAAAGCAATTGCCCTCAGCACTTTGCTTACTTAGCTGACAGCTCATTGCAGGTTGTGGTGCAGCAAAACCTCCACAAACCCTACATAAATGTGTGCTGTTGTTGCTCTTGTTTCCTTCATATAAAGTTGAATACTCTGCACTAAGTTGATACAACTAATAAGTTAAACAAGTCTGCAGCTCATTCTGGACTGTTTCTCAGCTTGTGTTGTGTGGTTTGCTCATGACCTATGTCCAACTTTTGTTATTTGAAGGGATGTAACACATTTGTTGAAATTTACAGTCAGAAAACATGACTAACAGTTGGCAGTTCCATAGGCCTCAATTGGTCCCTTGACTGATGAGGAGAAAAAGAAAGTAAGAGAGGTACAGACACTTCATTGGAATTCCAAGGAGGTATCATATTGTATTTCAAGTGACCTCTGTTTTCCTTTGTACAGAAGTGTACAGCATCATATGGGACAACTCAAACAGATGATAAAAGAAAATTTTCTTATTGTTTACACCACACTGAAAATATATTAAACATGTATTCATAATGCTATAAGGATAAGAGTAAGTTTGAGTAGTAATGCTGTTCATAATCACACAATTTTATTTCTAATGAAGCAGTTTAGTTTTGTATTATAATCCGAAATATCTTCAGTATAATTGACAAGAAATCACATCCAAGGAAGTCCTATATGCTACAGAAGTAATGGTTTGTTTGAAGTGATCAAGTTTATTTTAATTATTTTGTTGGTTCTTGAATATTTTCTACTTTTTGATGATATGGTTTTCAGTTTGATTCTCTTACAGTTTCACCATTACTATACAGTTTAGTTGTATGGGGAACTGAGCTTCTCGGTTTGTTTGGCCTTGTGTAATGATGGGATTCTCCAGGTTCGTGTTCAGCCTATCGTGTCATCTTTCGTGTAGATATGCCAATGTTGCAGGATTCAAGTTAGCTTCTTACTTCTGTTAAGAATATATGGAGAAAGGAAGAGTTGACATATTTGGCAGACGCTGTTCTGATTTAAAGGATATTGATATTAATAAATTTTGCTCTTAGCAGCACTTAGAAGCCTGTTGAACGGAAGTAGTGTTTTGTGATCTATCCTATATAATAGAGGTATATGCAGATCACCTCAGGAAGTTTTAACCTCTTCATAAAAATTCTGGAAGGTCTGTTGCCCCATCTCACAGCAAAAAAAAAAACAAGGAAATAGTGGTTGCTGGTGATTTTGGTGTGGATTTATTGAAAAGCTCTGTTAGTGGACAATTATTGCAGTTAGTAACACTATCGTTCAATTTAGTCCCTACTGTGAAATTTGCAACTAGAATATGTAAATGCTGTGAGACTGCTGTTGATAATATCTTTGTATGCAAATCTATGGAAAAAGAGTCATATCACAAAACCAATAGTAAATGGGCTATCTGATCATGCAAGAGATGCAGCATCTTGTTTGTGTTGAAACTTGTGAGGATAAAAAATCTATTAAATCTGAGTTCATGGGGGTAATAAGTCAAAAATTGAGAAATTGCTCAAAAACGTGAACTGGATAGATACTTACAACTCTTCAGAGTCATAAATGGAAAATACAAAGCATTGACTAATAAAGTTACCTCAACTTCTGAAACAAGTAACTCAAATCAGACAGAAGTAAAAAAATAAACCATGGATTACACAAGGAATGAAGATATCATGTGGGACAAAAAGGAGACTATCTACTATCTACTATCTAGGAACAGCTCTGGTGTTAGCACTGTAATGCATTACAAAGAATACCATAAAATATTGAAACAAGTAATCCAGAAATCGAAGTAGCTTTATTACGAGAAAAAGATAATTACATTGGGCAACAAACTAAAATGAGATATAGTGAAGACGGAAACAGGTGGGGCTAAAAAGGAAGAGGAACAGATAGCTCTAAAAATAAATGAGACTTTGGTAACAAGTGCATGTAGTGTTGCAAATCTCTTAAAAAAGTACTTCATTTCAGTTACTGACAGCTTGGAGTTACCAGGATTGGTGAACAGTGCAATGTAGTATCTGAGACCAGTCTTCAAAAATAACTTCAGTAAATATGGAAATGATGCTCACATCTCCCAAAGAAGTAGCATCCATCATAAAATCATTAAAATTTAAGTATTCTAGTAGGTATGATAACATATCAACGAAGTTGATCAAAGAGTGCTCATGTGAGTTGTGTTCTATCTTAAGTTATTTTGTAATCAATCTCTTATCAGTGGAACATTTCCCGACTGACTAAAATTTGCTGGAGTTAAGCCTCTTTACAAGAGATGCCATAAAACTACTGACGGTTTCACTTTTGCTGGCTTTCACACAAATATTTGAAAAGGTTGTATTGAAGCATCTCCTTAAGCATCTGACGGCAAATAATATATTGTCCAGGTCACAGTTTGGGTTTCTTAAGGGTTTTCATATGGAGAAAGCTATTTACACTTACTGTGAGAATATACTTAATTCATTGGATAATAAATTGGAGGCTGCTGGCATTTTCTGGGACCTATCAAAAGCCTTTGACTGTGTTGTCACTGGCAATGCTGCAAAATGGGTTGTTGTCTAACTAACAGGAAAGAGGGGGTGTCGTTGTGAACTACATGTGCAGTAAGCAGTCAGTCTTCATCTGATTGGTAATTAATGTGTTCCTCAGGGTTCCATCTTGGATCCATTGCTTTTTCTTGTGTACATTGATGACCCCTCATTTATTACATTGCCAGATGGTAAGTTTGTTTTGTTTGCAGATGATACAAGCATTGCAATAAGCAGCAAGTCAAGTACAGATTTAGAAATAGCAGCTAATCAAAGTTTCAGTGACATTACTAAATGATTTAACGCTAATTAAACTTTGAAAAGACCCACTATATGCAGTTCAGAAGCTGTAAGAGATTTCCTTCCAGCATGTGTATAACATATGAAACATGCAGGTTGAAGAGGTTGACAGTATTAAATTTCTAGGCTCACAACTCGTTAATAAATACAGTTGGGAATGGCATACCACAGAACTACTTAAGCACGTCTGTATTTGCTGTGAGAATGATGTCAGATGTGGGAGGTACCAATTTAAAAAATCTTGCATACTTCGCCTACTTTCATTCTATTACGTCATACAGGATCATGTTCTGGGGTAACTCATCAAACCTGTGCAAAGGTGTGTAATCATTTGAATCATTTGTGGTGTAAATTCCAGAACATCATTTAGAAACCTGTTCAAGAAACTCTGTATTGTAACTACTGCTTCTCAGTATGTTTATTGGTTAATGAAATTTGTTGCAAGTAATATATCTCTATTTCCAACCAGTAGCGCAATATATAGTATCAACACTAGGAATAAGAACAATCTACATGAAAACCTATAATCATTTACCTTCGTCCAAAAAGGGGTCTAATATTCAGGAACAGACATTTTCAATAAATTGTCAGCAACCATTAAAAATTGGGTTTCAAGTAAAGCTCGGTCTAAACAGAGTTTGAAAGACTTTTTGCTAGGCAATTCCTTCTACTCTATAGTTGAATATCTTGAGACCATTAAGCCAGCTTAAGTAAAAATATCTGTTAGATTTCAGTTTTGACAGCACTAGGTCACAACAGTCAAGATTAGGTATTTTGTGTATGAGTAATTTATTAATAGTGCCTAACAACGTTTCATTCTGACAGTGTATTAATTCTGTAAATATTAGCTGTTCCACTGTGGTTTATACACTCCTGGAAATGGAAAAAAGAACACATTGACACCGGTGTGTCAGACCCACCATACTTGCTCCGGACACTGCGAGAGGGCTGTACAAGCATTGATCACACGCACGGCACAGCGGACACACCAGGAACCGCGGTGTTGGCCGTCGAATGGCGCTAGCTGCGCAGCATTTGTGCACCGCCGCCGTCAGTGTCAGCCAGTTTGCCGTGGCATACGGAGCTCCATCGCAGTCTTTAACACTGGTAGCATGCCGCGACAGCGTGGACGTGAACCGTATGTGCAGTTGACGGACTTTGAGCGAGGTCGTATAGTGGGCATGTGGGAGGCCGGGTGGACGTACCGCCGAATTGCTCAATACGTGGGGCGTGAGGTCTCCACAGTACATCGATGTTGTCGCCAGTGGTCGGCGGAAGGTGCACGTGCCCCTCGACCTGGGACCGGACCGCAGCGACGCACGGATGCACGCCAAGACCGTAGGATCCTACGCAGTGCCGTAGGGGACCGCACCGCCACTTCCCAGCAAATTAGGGACACTGTTGCTCCTGGGGTATCGGCGAGGACCATTCGCAACCGTCTCCATGAAGCTGGGCTACGGTCCCGCACACCGTTAGGCCGTCTTCCGCTCACGCCCCAACATCGTGCAGCCCGCCTCCAGTGGTGTCGCGACAGGCGTGAATGGAGGGACGAATGGAGACGTGTCGTCTTCAGCGATGAGAGTCGCTTCTGCCTTGGTGCCAATGATGGTCGTATGCGTGTTTGGCGCCATGCAGGTGAGCGCCACAACCGGACTGCATACGACCGAGGCACACAGGGCCAACACCCGGCATCATGGTGTGGGGAGCGATCTCCTACACTGGCCGTACACCACTGGTGATCGTCGAGGGGACACTGAATAGTGCACGGTACATCCAAACCGTCATCGAACCCATCGTTCTACCATTCCTAGACCGGCAAGGGAACTTGCTGTTCCAACAGGACAATGCACGTCCGCATGTATCCCGTGCCACCCAACGTGCTCTAGAAGGTGTACGTCAACTACCCTGGCCAGCAAGATCTCCGGATCTGTCCCCCATTGAGCATGTATGGGACTGGATGAAGCGTCGTCTCACGCGGTCTGCACGTCCAGCACGAACGCTGGTCCAACTGAGGCGCCAGGTGGAAATCCCATGGCAAGCCGTTCCACAGGACTACATCCAGCATCTCTACGATCGTCTCCATGGGAGAATAGCAGCCTGCATTGCTGCGAAAGGTGGATATACACTGTACTAGTGCCGACATTGTGCATTCTCTGTTGCCTGTGTCTATGTGCCTGTGGTTCTGTCAGTGTGATCATGTGATGTATCTGACCCCAGGAATGTGTCAACAAAGTTTCCCCTTCCTGGGACAATGAATTCACGGTGTTCTTATTTCAATTTCCAGGAGTGTAGTATGCGCCTATTGTGACAATCTCCTGACAAATGATCAGGGTAGTAAGTATTATATTCAAATGTTTTATGTTTTTAATGGTCTATGGCCTGATATGTCCCACACTGCAAGAATCATTTCATTATTTGGGTCGATGGAACGAAAGCTGAATCTAATTTAATGTATTGATGTTTTGCTTTATAAAATATATTAGTATTGACAACAGAGAGACATAATGTTTTAACGAGTAGTTTTCAGGTTTCTCTTTGTTGTTTGTACAGGATTTTCCTAGCTGGTTGGGTTTTAGCTTTTAAAAAGTCGTCACTGATTCACTACTACGACCCCTACAGATAAGTCCTTGGCATAGTACTAAATGGAAAAGAGCGTAATATATACAGGTGTGTATGCAGGTATGTAGGTCATCTACCCTGATTGGAGCATGAGACAGTGTTTGTTTATCCTATAACTAATCAGGTTGTAGTTCTTCCATACGTGTGTGTTAGTGATGTGGATCCCTAAGATGATGTGGTCTGGCGAATTCGAGAATTCCACATCACTCTCACTTACTGTTACTGTTGGAGCCTGGAGTGTTCTGTTGTGAATGGTGTGGAAGGTTAGGTATACTGTCTTTTGCACTGAGGAACAGCCTGTTTGATTGAAGCCATGAGACTAGTTGGGTTGTATTTCTGTTTACTGCTTACTGGATAGATTCATCTGTATTTGAGGTAAGGACATCAGTACAGTCAGCAAATGGAAATGCGTTACTAGTGGGTAGTGTGGGTGCAGATCATGCACATAAAGTAGAAGTAATGAGGGACCTAAAACTGATCCTTGTGGCACACCATGTTTAGTAACTTGTCTCAAAGTGCACCACATTTAGGAATCCTGTTTCATAGATTTTATTTATGTGAACGTATTGTGCTGAGACAGCCATGGGCAGTTCCCCTTACCCATACATATCGAAATTTTGTAACAGTATGTTGTGGTTTACTATGTGAAAGGACTCTGTGAGATCAAGAAAGACAGCTATAGCTGTGAATTTCTCATCAAAAAGATGTAGAGTAGTATCAAGAAATTCGCATTTTGCATCAGCAGCTGTTTTATTTTCTTGGAAACCACAATGAGCAGACAAAAGAATTACAGCACCAAAAATAAATATAAGCACTAAAAATAAATACAGGCATGAATTTGGGGAATACTTGAAAATTTTAAACAGCTGTGGCCAGAAAGTAGAAGTTAAGGTACTGATGGATACACCCGGTAACAAGCACTGGCAATTTTGTTATTAAGAAAGCGGTTCTGTGAGACAGGTGTACAACATTATTGACAGGTGAGGAGAGGATGCACACCCTGATAGGCAGTGTAAACAAATTTGGAAACAGGTATGGAGTAATAAGGTGGAACACAGGACGCTGACATGGTATGAAAGATCCATATGTTGCAGTTACAATAGCACAATTATTAAGGACCATTCCACTCGTGTCCTCCAGAGGGACTATGTCAGAGACGTACGGAAAGGAGTATAAATAAGGGAGCCCAGAGGCTCAAAGCAAGCAGTTGTGTCAACATTCTGTTGGTGTCTGGAATCAGAGAGAATAACGATTTTTCAAGTTGCAGGCCAACTGCAACGACCATCTTCTGATGAATTTCAGTGGCCATCTGGCCTGCTGAGTGAACCATCAGCTCTGCTGTACAGATGTGCCACAGCTGTAGCGAGGCAGGCCCAAAACTCTGTGCTGCATAAGTGTGAGGACCATGGCGCAGCGAGCCTTTGCTCTCTGGGCGATGTCAGCTGACAGACTGCAAGCCGCTGTCTGCATGGGCAGAGCTGGGATGTGATATCATGGCTTCCCTGATTTGAGGCTGTCCTGTGACTGATCGAGCTGTGCTGTGTGGGGGACTGGAGCTGCTGAGGCTTTACTACAGTGACGGCTGCTGGCTGTTGTACTTTGGTGCTATGCATAGTGAACACAAAAAAATGCTTGAGGGAATAACCAGTCATGCTCCTGACGGAATGCTGGGGATTCCAGCTCAGCCAACACATGCTGTTGGTCATGCCAGCTGGGCCGGGACAGTAGCCATTTCATGACAAGGATGGAGCGGCCATGTACTGTAGCAGCAGATCTGGCATTGGTGTTTGTGTCAACAGACGTACACATACTGCACCACCATTGCAGGGATCAATGGAGGCACTGTGTATTCTTCATCAGAATGAAAGTCAATGCCAAACTTCTCTGTATACCTCTGCATGCCCCATGCCATTGAGCTGTACATTTTGTAATTTGTCTGAGCACAATTTGGCATGTACCGGACCTGTAGTAGCTACTTGTTCTATGTGTAGACAAACTGAACATCTGCTTACTGGGTGTACTCAGTGTAGATTCTAGATGGCTGATGATTCACCTGACTTCTTTGTGTATGTGGAGAAGGGGTTAAACGAGGATCTTTTTTAGCTGTTGAATTAAGGTAGAAATAAAGTGCGCAAAATGGTGGAAACACTGGCTACTACCATCATGGATGCCGTTGCTGCTTTCATGCAATGAGTACCAGCATTGAAACAGGAATTTGAGAAATAGAGGTAGATAAAGTTTGAACTTAATAATGAGTTAGAAGCTGTAGAAGTGCGTCAGGTTCAGCAGAGTAAGAATCAGACACAAGTAAGCCTGGATTGACAGTGCCTTCTGCTCCATATGTCCTGGGCATGGTCGCAGTAATTAGTAGTCCCTTATCGGGCAAGGCAGTTAAGGATGTGACAATGTTTAATAGGACATTAGGGACGCTGTGGAAGTGCGTGGGTGGTCAGACGAAGTAACACTGTATGTTGCAAGTATGCATTTGGAAGGGGCACCAAAGCATATGCTGTATACCGTGAGAGCTCCTGTAAAGCACAAACATTCCAGAAGTGCGCCGCTGCACTGTGCCAGCAGTACCAAAAGCAAAATACTGTGCAGTTGTTTGGGAGAAACTAAGTACTTTGTTAAAGCAGCGCAATTAGTCTGGAATGCATTCTCAGCTGGAATATGTAAGCTGAATGTAAAGACTTGTGTACAGATGTGGAATGCGGAAGCTGATAAGGTGTTACTGCAAGAGGCAGAAAATAGATCAGTGGACATTTTTCTTGCTTGTACACCCCCAGAGATGTTTCAGAGAGCACAAAAGAAAAACCTAGAGGAGTTAGCATCAACTCTTAGGATCACAATACATATAGGCAAGGTGGATATTGCAACAAAGCAAAAGTGGACCACTGAATGTTCGCTTCTGAAATCAGGTGCTACAGATTTGTTGGGAGAGGCATATAAGGAAGCAATGTAGACAACAAGGGTGCTATGCATGTGCCGGAGTGTGTCACGAGCCATGTTATTTTAGAAGCTGGAAAGGTGGGAAACACGTGCTAGGTAAGCAGCCATTAAATGCAAACAGGAGTGCTTCAGCCTTCGAAAGGCAGTCCTGATGGATTGTCACACTGCACAAGTTGGTGCAGTGTGCCCTTGACAAGTGACAGGAAACAGCGATTTTTGGTAGACACAGGCATCCGTTATCAGTCTGGAAATCAGGCGAAAGAGGAGGCTGGGGTCACCGCAGTGTAGGTTACTTGGGATTGGCAACAATAGTGTGGAATCATTTGGTGTTTTTGGTTGGGAAAACTAAGTTCAGGGAATGCATGGCGATATTTCCACGTTTAAGCAAAGGTTATTCAATAATTGTGAGGCTGGAATTTCTCGATAAAAATCAAGCTGAAGTTGATCTTCAGTGATGGACAGCAGAACCCAGTGGGACTTTGTTTCAGTTAAGGGAAAATAGCTGCAACTCAGGTAATGGTGCAAGGTTCATCTATGTTGGAGATAATATTAACTGAACTGTGTATGTTTTCAGTATAGATCTATCAGCAGCACAAAACACCAGTAAGTATGGGGAAGATAGAGTGGGTTTCAGTTGACACTGATTTGCGGAGGGAAACAGTATATACACTCCTGGAAATGGAAAAAAGAACACATTGACACCGGTGTGTCAGACCCACCATACTTGCTCCGGACACTGCTAGAGGGCTGTACAAGCAATGATCACACGCACGGCACAGCGGACACACCAGGAACCGCGGTGTTGGCCGTCGAATGGCGCTAGCTGCGCAGCATTTGTGCACCGCCGCCGTCAGTGTCAGCCAGTTTGCCGTGGCATACGGAGCTCCATCGCAGTCTTTAACACTGGTAGCATGACGCGACAGCGTGGACGTGAACCGTATGTGCAGTTGACGGACTTTGAGCGAGGGCGTATAGTGGGCATGTGGGAGGCCGGGTGGACGTACCGCCGAATTGCTCAACACGTGGGGCGTGAGGTCTCCACAGTACATCGATGTTGTCGCCAGTGGTCGGCGGAAGGTGCACGTGCCCGTCGACCTGGGACCGGACCGCAGCGACGCACGAATGCACGCCAAGACCGTAGGATCCTACGCAGTGCCGTAGGGGACTGCACCGCCACTTCCCAGCAAATTAGGGACACTGTTGCTCCTGGGGTATCGGCGAGGACCATTCGCAACCGTCTCCATGAAGCTGGGCTACGGTCCCGCACACCGTTAGGCCGTCTTCCGCTCACGCCCCAACATCGTGCAGCCCGCCTCCAGTGGTGTCGCGACAGGCGTGAATGGAGGGACGAATGGAGACGTGTCGTCTTCAGCGATGAGAGTCGCTTCTGCCTTGGTGCCAATGATGGTCGTATGCGTGTTTGGCGCCGTGCAGGTGAGCGCCACAATCAGGACTGCATACGACTGAGGCACACAGGGCCAACACCCGGCATCATGGTGTGGGGAGCGATCTCCTACACTGGCCGTACACCACTGGTGATCGTCGAGGGGACACTGAATAGTGCACGGTACATCCAAACCGTCATCGAACCCATCGTCCTACCATTCCTAGACCGGCAAGGGAACTTGCTGTTCCAACAGGACAATGCACGTCCGCATGTATCCCGTGCCACCCAACGTGCTCTAGAAGGTGTAAGTCAACTACCCTGGCCAGCAAGATCTCCGGATCTGTCCCCCATTGAGCATGTTTGGGACTGGATGAAGCGTCGTCTCACGCGGTCTGCACGTCCAGCACGAACGCTGGTCCAACTGAGGCGCCAGGTGGAAATGGCATGGCAAGCCGTTCCACAGGACTACATCCAGCATCTCTACGATCGTCTCCATGGGAGAATAGGAGCCTGCATTGCTGCGAAAGGTGGATATACACTGTACTAGTGCCGACATTGTGCATGCTCTGTTGCCTGTGTCTATGTGCCTGTGGTTCTGTCAGTGTGATCGTGTGATGTATCTGACCCCAGGAATGTGTCAATAAAGTTTCCCCTTCCTGGGACAATGAATTCACGGTGTTCTTATTTCAATTTCCAGGAGTGTATGAATAAAATGTGCTCAGTTTTCAAGCCGCATCAGTTCGAATAAAATCTTTCGACGCCCATCTCTGCCACCGTCGTCAGGAGTTCACTGACTGCGCGGGCTGTTACGGTTTCTCGTTTATATAGGCATGATGACATCATTATCAGCCAATCAGATAGACCCAATGTGGCGCGTGCGTAAGTCGACCAGGGCAGATAGCAGAGTATTGCCCATGGCAGCAGCAGTGACGTCAGGTGGCACGAGGCGCAGGCGAAACTGCTGCTCCTGCGTTGCGCATCTCTCTTTGCTTTCTTTCGATGTCCAACGCCCACCCCCATGCCCTGCTGAGTGTGCACCCCTGGTCTCTGTTGAAACTGTTGTTGTTTGAATGAACTAGGTGAAGACATCGCAGCCTCAAGCTGAGAGTGGAGTGTCATCAACTCGGATTTCATCCGTACACAACAATCGCAGTCCCCGTCCATTGTAAAGAAAGTGGAAAACTACACTATGCAGATAAATGGACTATCGGCACGTGCTGCACAACTCTACTGTAGATCTTGACAAAAATGCAGGAACGGTGTCTGACAAATTAGATTAATATGCAGAGATTCAAAAACCTAAGTACCGTAGGACTCAGGTGAAACTAAATAATTCACCCCTGATTTGGAACTTGTAGTATGTCACAAAATCGAGTTTCTTTCAACGCAAATGAAAATGTGAGCACTGTGGATATTAGATATTAAATAAACATGCAGAAACTCAAGAAAATAATCTATGAAAGCAGTCAGATTATATTATACAATTCACTCTTGGTTTTGAATTCATAAAAGTAACAAAATGGGCTTCTTCTCTGTTGCTGCTTGTGTCTCGGTGGCTACTGCTGTCTGACTTTCACTTTTGCAGCATGAAGTGGTACCGGCTTGTGAAAATTTTCCATTGCCACTATCCTGCGAGTCTGCATATTGAAACATTCTTGGACATGGAAATGGGCTTCGTATATCCACAGAATGTTCCATAGCCATCCATTGCTTACTTCCAAGCGAGCAGAGAATTCTTATTGCAGTGGTTAAAGGGCGTCATGGCGAAATTTTGGAGCCAAAATTAACCAGTTCAAAGGCTCTCTGAAATCTACAATTGGTCATTTGTGTTTTAAGAAGTGAACAGATATAATTTCCAAATACAATCACTAGTTCATCACCTACTATCAGATCACACTAATTCCGCACCTAACGTCAGGCGAAGCAGATGCCTAGAAAATATTTAAACTAATACGTAAATAATCGGGATATGAAGTTGCCTGCCAATACTGTAACATCAGCAGAAGAATTGAGTACTGCATCTGCGGCTAAGCAGCTGCAAGTAAGTGACAGTGATCACACAATACAGCATTGTAATCACATATGTGAAGTCTGTCTGCTTAGCTGAGTGGTTACGCATCTGCCTACCATGCAGCCGGCTCGGGTTTGATTCCTGGCCGTGTTGGAGATTTTTCTCCTCTTGTGGATTGGGTTTTCTGTTGTCCTCATCGTCCTCTCATCATCATCATCATCATCATCGTCACACAAGTCGCCCAAAATGGCATCGACTGAAATAAGGCTTGCACCCAGTGACCAAACTTCCCCGGATGGGGCCTCCTGGCCACCAACGCAACACGATCATTTAATTTTACGTCTGTAAACATGTAAACTGAACTGTTCGGTACCGCAAAGGCCTCAAGCATTAGTAAGCAGTGAATTTGCTTTGTGCAGGAATCCGGAACCAGCTCTTACAACCGAAAAGCTTTGCTTCATTAATGTTTGAACCAATGCCCAACTGAAGAACACTGCAGGTAACAACGAGAAGAACCCAAAAGAGTGTGAAAAGACCCACTGTCTGATCCCTTTGGGCAGCATGTATGGTATGATGAATATACTCACAGACTTAAAAATGGTGATGTGAGACCTTAAAATAGTGATGCACACTAAAATGTTTATTTGCACTATTCCATACAGATATGACATACAAGAGTGGAATGTCAGAATTTCTCTAATGAACAGTTATTTAGTCAGAACTGTCATGATATAACCATGCTACTATTGTGGATGTCTGTGTCTTCCTCGGATGAAATGGCTCCACATAACATGGGCTCCACTTAGTGGTAAATGAAGAGATAAATTTCGCAATTACTTACAGTTTGCATAATTGCCTGTCTCCACAACACCAGTAATAACAACAATCCAGCTTAAACTACCTTCTGCACAGGAAACATGTATATGAAGAAACAGAATGCTGACATCAGAAGCAGACAGGCATTAAAATTGATTGAATGGTAACAAGTGAAGATCTTTGCTAGACTGGTAGTCAAGCTCTGATTTCTCACTTTCAATGAGCGGTTGCCTTAACCATTGCAGCTAAAGAAGCATGGTTCCAATCGAAATTTCCATCCTGTTGCACACTACTCATTGCTCACTGCCAAACCCTGATACCACAAAAGTTCTGGGTAGGGAGAGAGACAGAGAGAGAGAGAGAGAGAGAGCATATGCATGGAAATAATCTTTAGTGGCCTCAAAGTGTGTAAATATTTATATGCGTGATGTCTGTACTTTTGAATATGTCTGATAGAACAGGGATCCACATATAAAGAAAAACATCTGACGAGAACTGACGAGTTGATAACAGCAACAGAATCAGAAGTAAACTGTATTATCACCACATATATCGCTAACAAGGATAGCACAGGAAGCAGCATCAGAAGCAAATAAATCACACCCTTGTATGCAGAAGTGGATTCTGTTCACAAAACTTGTGGCGGTTATCGACCGCAAGCAATCGACCGACTCATCTTTGAACTAACTTCATTGAAAAATGTTTTGAGAGTAGTGTTCGCCAGATTGCCGAATCAAGCGAATGTGGATTTTCTATGTGTCATTTCGTGTAGCTATTTCTAGCAACAATAAAAGTACTCAATCGATTAAGTGGTATGTTTCGGTTCTACAACCTCTATACGACCCAGCTACCTCACTGGTGACCCCGAACTTTTGGTTTTTCGTGTGCTTCTGATACAACTCAGTGTATAAACAATGTGGCCGATCAACAACGCGAGTGTGCCTACGATTCAGCTGTCCTGTGTAAGTGCGAGTGAATCCTCACGAACGGCTCCAGGACAACTACCGTTTACGCCGCATCCTACATTTGCGTCTCTTACGAATTATTATGCTCCACAGTCGCAGCTTGCGACAGAAATTTGTGTTGTGAAAATGCCACCTGACAGTGATCGCGTGAAACAAGGCATCGACGACGCATCACGTGCTGTGTATTCTGTACTACCTACGTCGTACGGCACACAGGCCACGCAATACGACCACATCGCCCGCTCGTTTGTTCCGGCATCGGCTGCCCCTGCCGCACTTACCACGACATACGCTGTCGTATTTCAGACCGTCCCGTGTTTACAGCAGCACTAGCTATTTCATCCGCGCCGGCAACACGCCACGTGTCTTCTGTGCCAACCATGTCGCGTCACTTTGCACCTTCAGCTGCCACGCCAGACGTCGCATCTCGCTCCGAGCTGGATACCAGTTTCCGGGCCCCCACCTTGTGCCCAGTCGCACAGCCGTCGAAGCCCCCAAAACTGCCACCATTCAATCGTGACAAACCTGTCACTTCGTTTACTCTAGTCGAGCATGTGTTTGAACTTAATGGTGTTATCTTGGACGATGCATGTTACTCCAGTTTGATTATTCATCTACACGAATAGCTCGAGCTGGTCAGTGATATAATTAATTCACCACCACCTCCGCCACGCTATATTTCGGCGAAGAAAATTATTGTGGAACGTTTAGCATGCACTTCGGATGAGGCGCTGTAGCAAATCATCCACGTCGAGCAAATTCAAGACAGATCGCCGTCCCAGTTGTGGTGCCGACTATGCTCAATGGTTGACCAGCAAACCCTGTCGGATACCGCCCTGTGGGCCATTTGGTCAGTCTAGTTACCATATGACATCCAAATGCAACTTCTAGCCCTCTCGATGGCACCTTAGGTCCAGCGCCTACAGATCACTACCAGCATGCATTGGCTATATTCGCACAGACACCTCCTCCCTACAAGTCATGTTCACACGGCGCCAATGGGTGGCACACCTGCAAGTGGCAGTGCCTCACCAGTGCTGTCTAGGAGCGGCCGCGCGAACTCCAACGCATCGCGTGAGCCGATGGCGTCCCCACCTGGGAGCCACACGGGAAAACTACTAGCGCTGCCTGCCCTCGCCACGGCTGGCTCTCCCACCACAGCCCCACGACGGAGGCAGGAACTTCTTGCCTGGCTTCCCCTCCCACTCATCAGCTGCGCTGGTTCCATGCAACACACGGCGACGCCACCCGCAAATGCCGACCGCCGTGCACGGTGGAAAACTACAGGCATGTGCCGCTTTGGGCGCCTCATCTCGCGTCACCTCTTCAGGGTATCTCCAACGCACAAAACATTCTACACACGACACCAGCTGCGCACCCGGCCATTTGTGCATGCTTGACGAATGCTCCAGACTGCACTTTCTTGTGGGTACAGCCACGGACTCCAGCGTTCTGTGATGAACACTTGCTCCGTCGAGCTTGCTACCTACCGTTTCCACGCTCCGCGTGGCGAATAATTCCAATATCAGCGTTCACGGAACAGTCGAGATTTGGCTTCAGCTCGCACCCGGCATGCTGTTCCCGTGGACGTTTCACGTCACGAATATTGACGAGCCGCTGCTCGGGATTGATTTCCTCCAACATTATGGACTTTCTCCGGACCTACAGTCTACAGCACTGGTGCACCACGCTTCCGGCACACGCATCTCTGGCTCCTTCGCACCACATGCAACAACTCTGCCTTTTCGTCATGATTCACTCATCAACGCTTCTGCCAATTGCTCCTACCTGTCGGTCAACGCGTCGCCTCCATCGCCGAAGTCAACCGCCAACGTCGTGAAATAGATGCTATTTGTAACGACAACAACAGACTACGACAATTGATTGCGGACGCATCATGTGAGCTGGCGTGCGCACGCAGCGTGATTGCCAACGTCACGCACGTTTCCACACTTGTCGCGGACTCTATTGATCAGCTCGAGTTATTCCCTCGCTCTCATGTCGACCGACCTGCTCACGTCGAGCTGAAACACGACGCTGCCTCATCACAGGTCACAGCCACGGACCCTGTGACGGCACTTTGCACGGAGGCCCCCACCGACCACGCCCACGCAGCTCCTGTTGTGACACCAACTATGTGGCTCCCACAGCTGCCATCACAGGTAAGTGACTCTTCAACTGTCAGGGCCGCAGGTGATTCGACACCCTCCCATCGCCCCCCACCCTCCCATCGCCCCCATGTCGCGGTGATTTCGAACGGCACGTGCCACAGACTGAATACTACCGAGGGCCCGCCAGTTCATCACAAAGCCAGGCACCTGTTGGCCCACAAACTTCGCCAGGCAAAAGCTATCATATAGGACCTGTTAGACGCCGGTATTGTCCATCCGTCCTCCAGCAACTGGTCTTCTCCAATTCACTTGGCTTCCAAGAAAGACGGTTCGTACCGCTTATGTGGAGATTACCGCATCATCATTGACAATTGTCCGATTCCACATATTCAGGCCTTTGCACAACAACTACACGGTGCACGCGTTTTCAGCGTTATTGACTGTAAAAAAGCGTACCATCAGATCCCTATGCACACTGATGACATCCCAAAAACGGCTATTATCACCCCCTTCAGCCTCTATGAATACTGTACCATGCTGTGCAGCCTCAAAAACGCTGCGCAGACCTGGCAACACTTCATTGACTCACTCCTTCTCCCACTGCCTTTTTGCTACACATATCTCGATGACGTCCTTGTTTTCTCAGCGTCCAAAACAGAACATGAAGAACATTTTTCACATGTGCTACAAATTCTCTCAGACAAAGGCGTTGCGATTAATGAGGATAAAAACCAGCTCCGCCGCTCTCGTGTGACGTTTCTGGGTCATGAGGTGACAGCCGACGGCATACGCCCTACATCCAAGCGTGTCGCCATTATTAACGGACTGCCACTTCTTAGGAATGGTGAACGTTTTCCGCCGGCACATCCTACTCGCAGCTTCACTCCAGACACCGCTCACAGACGCGTTGGCAAGCAAGAACACTTCGGGCACACTGAAAGTAGTTTAGTCCGAGGATATGACATGTGCATTCGACAACCTCATGTCCGCCCCGACCAACGTGGTTACACTTGCGCACCCACTTGCCGACGCGCGCATCTCTATTACTACAGACGCAAGCGACGCCTGTACCAGTGCCATGCTTTAGCAACACGTCGGTGATAACTCTCAACTACTCCGATTCTTCTCTAAAAAAACTGTCTGCTTCTCAACGCAAGTGGTCCACGTTTGGTAGAGAGTTACTGGCCATTTACGAAGCTATCAAAGATCGCGAGGTCACTATTTTCACTGATCATCGTCCGCTCGCAGATGCCATTCCTAATCCTGCTACCAACCTCCCACCGCGTAGGTTCCGACATATGGACCTCATATGTCAATACACGACGGACGTCCGCTATATAAAAGGTGCAGACAACATCGTCGCAGACTATATGTCACACATAAACGCCATTACTTCGCCGTTTGACATGGCTAATCTGGCGCGCCTTCAACGCAAGATCCCAGCATACAGGACTTATTACAGGACACCAACACATCTCTTAGTTTGGAGAACCGCCACCTACCAGGGTCGGACTCCCCGGTCATATGTGACACTTCCACTGGTACACTGCACCCAAACATACCTGCCTCACTCCATCGAGCAGTTTTTGATACCCTCCATGGCCTAGCCCACCCTGGCATTCGGGCTATGACACACCTTATAACCGAACGTTTTGTATGGCCTAATGTCAAGCATGACTGCCGTGATTGGGTCCATGTGTGCATATCCCGTCAGCCCACTAAAGTCAGACATCACGCCCAGCCGCCACTCGGACAGTTCGATGTTCCTAAGGGTCGCTTCCCCCACGTCCACCTTGACATCGTCGGTCCCCTCCCCCCTTCTGAGAGCTACAGATACATTTTGTCTATGATCGACCGAACCAGCAGATGGTTGGAAGCTGTACCGCTTATTGACATTTCAGCTGCCTCAGTGGCTTGTGCCTTTGTCCAAACATGGCTCGCCTGCTTTGGCTGTCCATCCGCGATTACTACGGACCTGGGCCGGCAGTTTGAGTCCGTCCTTTTCGCCAGTCTTTGCCAACTATGCAGTGTCAATAAATTCCATACAACCGCTTATCATCCACAAGCTAACGGTTTAGTCGAACGCTGGCCCAGAACACTAAAAGCAGCCCTCATGTGCCATGCAGAACACTGGTCGGAGGCCCTTCCCTGGGTGCTTTTAGGCATGCGATCAGCCTTCAAAGAGGACCTACAAGCATCATTAGCGGAAGTGCTCTATGGCGAGCCCCTTGTTCTTACTTGCAAGTTCATCGAGGATTCACATCCCCTTTCATTGGATGAGCTCCCCAACTTGGTCGAGCATGTTCGCATGTGTACGCATCCGTGTACCCCCTCCGCGTGCACACACGGTTCCATGCTTCATACACAAAGACTTGGCTCAATGCAAGCATGTAATGCTCCAGGACAACACTGTGCGAGCCGCTTTACAACCTCCCTACACAGGTCCTTACAAGTTACTGTCAAGCACCCAAAACACGTTCCCAATCTCCAGAAACGGACAACCACACACCGTGTCCGTGAAGTGTTTAAAGCCGGCATGGACCATCTTGGAAGCAGCATCTGTTATTCCATGTGACTTCACCACTCCAGTCGAGTGTACTCACCCGAGTGACAACAGTGTTCTAAGTGATGTGCCGTGTGATGCCCACACTCCGAGCGAGTGTTCCGACTCAGGTCATAGTGTCCCGTGTGATGTTTCTCCCCCTCAGCGTGACACAGTTTCATCATTCTGGTGTTAATAGTTCATAAGAAAATGTTCCTTACATTTAACATTGGAGGTATAGGATGTTCTGGGTCCCCTTAAGGATTTAGAACAAAGAAATGAAGCTAATATAAAAGGATTAGTTCAAAAATTAGAATATGATGTAGACTGTAAATGTAGTAATTTGGAAACACAATTTAACGAAAAAATAATACTCTTTGAAAAATGTATGTAATGTTACATTTGATGTGGTCAAACAAGAATTAAGTATGCTAAAAACCAATGTCCAGATACAAGATAAGTTGCTCCCCCTAGTACAGGGGCAAATTTCAGGGGTCAAATCATGGGTGGAAACCGTAGAACAGAACTTCAAAGAAAAGTTAATGACTGCAGAGCTTATAAATTTGAATGGCTTAGAAGAACAAGTAGAAGAATTAATAGGACAAAAGGTAGAAGAGAAACTAAGTGTTGATATCTCTTCGCCTATAGTAACTTCCGATTTAGATAACACCAAGAAAGACTTAGAAACGTTGAGGAAAGAATTCAAGCTTATGCAGGAGAAACTAGAGAAAGGCACAGTTCCCCAAAAGATTACATTAAATAAGGACATGATAACTGATTTGCAATGGGGATCAAATTCAGGCTTGTTGAGACAGTTTCCTAAATTCAAACCAGATGGGGAGGTACACCCCACCCGTTTCTTAAAACGCATTAATCAAGCCATACCTAAGATGCTAAGAAAATAGAGTTTGCGGTAGGTTATTTGGAGTCTGAAGCTTCAGAATGGGGCACAGTAAATACTGAAAACTTCATATCCTGGGAAGATTTTCAGAGAAAGTTTAAGGAAAAATATTGGTCTTCAAGTGCACAAGAGGATCTCAGATTTGTGGGATCCTAAATACCGTATGCCTAAATACTATAATGCCTGGGGTACAATGCGCAAGTATTTTGACTGGCATTTGACAAGGGCGATATATTTAGATCGACCAGTGGAAGAAGAGGGATTAGTTAGAATTTTAATAAGACGTCTACCTACTTATGCTAGAAAAGATATTCTATGCAGTGGGTGGAAAACGGTGGAGGAACTGTTATCCTTTGTAGATGCACTCGATGCAATGAATAAAGACAGGAACGAGAACTTGCATGTGCAAGAAAATCCTCATTTTAGGAGGAATAATATGAATCATAATAACCAGTCCCAGCCATATGAATCCAATCTCACCCGAGCCCACCAACCTAGCAGGAATGTAAATAGAGAGGGTTGCTCACAAGGACCATTAACGTCCAACCTCGGCCTGGTAACTACACAGGAATATGTGCCCAGCAACAGCTGTGGAACAGGGGGTAACGCAGTTCCAACATTTGGAAATCGTCCCGTGGTTGCTACACTAGACTCTAGCGACAGCGAAACACGGGAAGTGATGTAGTTCACAGAAGTTTTCACATACAGTTGAAGGCGTTCTGAGTATTATCTTTGAAGATGAAATTTTTGGTGAGCAGAAAGATCTGTGTTTGTTTCTAAGCAGCGCAGATAGATCTAAAAATTGTCCATTCTAGCATTGAAATTCTAATACTTACATAATTTCAATATACACAAACAACTTCACCCACTGCAACAAGCAATGAGCTACTCATAAACATCTATATCTTCTTCACCACAGAATAAAAAAGAAAAATATTAAATCTCTGACCACAAGAAACATACGGCACTAATATTTCCAGACATAAAAATGAATCCATCAGCAAAATATGCCTAATTCAAAGTAACTCATCAGAAAGCCAGTACAAATTCTTTCATTACCAACATGAAACATTCAATTTATGTCAAACTACTTACTAAAAAACATACAGCACAACAGAGAGCCACCAAATACTACAACACACAATCTACAAACACAAAGACTCAAAAACATCAAGGCTCACCACAACATTACGGTTCAAAGCAGACGGGTGTAGTATCAGCACCTGACCTTGTGTGAATAACCTCAAGTATGAAATAGTGATCAGGCAATGACTTTCAATTGGCAAGAAAACAGGACTAAATTATCGAGAAAGAAACTTAATTACTGTTGGAACATTTGTTCAGAGTGTGCATGTTTTTGGTTCAACTCAAGAACGCCAGTACTCCCTGCTTTGCAGTTAGGAGATGTTTCTCACTGTACTGTCCCACAAACAGCATATTTTTATTCAATCAGTCCTACGGCATTTTCTTTCTAAGCAGCGCAGCTAGATCTAAAAATTGTCCATTCTAGCATTGAAATTCTAATACTTACATCCTAAACCAGTTACTCTGTAGTGGCACTTATGATTAATAATGACGAGTGAATTTACTAGACACTGATTTGATTGCGGATTTTCTGGATGTCAAGCGAGACATTCATATGAATCCTTACTTGCTATTTCAGCATCTTGTTTTGCAAATGTGAATTTCCCACAGTATCTCCAGTTTTGCTGCATTTCTCTTCCTGTTTTAAGCGCGTTTCATTGCTATGAACTTCAGTGACTAAAAATAAAGTCCAACAACTCCATTAATTAATATCTCAACATGTTTAAACGAGAGTTACATTTGAAGAAGCCTTTCAACAGCAACTCCAACAGTACTAAGTTGCATACAACACAGCTATGAAACTAAATCTGTCGTTTATAACGTTCGTGAGTACAACACTACACGTGCAGCTTGAGTACATACGTCACAGTATTAAATAAAACCTATACATTTATATTCTATGGGAAAATACGATATTATAAACACAATCATTTTAACCGATGAGTTTGTTTGCCTCCCAGAACGTGTATGTATATTACGTTTCCTGTTTCCTCTCCAACAATTTTGCGTTCCGCTTTTCGTCGCTTAGAAATCACAATACCACAAAGCCTATTACTGAGTTACTACAAAGTTCCATGCAGCATCTACCACCTCGACGAAAACAATAACAAACACAGATCTTCCTGCCCACCAAAAATTCCGTCTTCAAAGATAATACTCGCAACGCCTTCAACTCAGTATATAGATCACTGCTTCAGCTGGATGTGGTAACTTCTGTGAAC
This sequence comes from Schistocerca nitens, assembly GCF_023898315.1. Taxonomy (NCBI): domain Eukaryota; kingdom Metazoa; phylum Arthropoda; class Insecta; order Orthoptera; family Acrididae; genus Schistocerca; species Schistocerca nitens. The sequence goes on from NC_064624.1 coordinate 134,740,413, forward strand.
AACGTCACTTTCGGTGTTTCGCTGTCGCTAGAGTCTAGTTTAAGACTTGCGTCTCGCGACCTGCTGGTCGCGATGCTGATTGGCTGTAAGTTAAATTCATGACGTCTTATACAGTATCCAATCAGAAGCATAGGTGAGATCTGAGCTAATGCAACATCTTTGCTAGACACATTCTCGTATTCACAGTTGATGTGAGCGAATATCCTTGCACCTTGTAAGAGTGAGTTATTTCGTTGGAATGGCTGGCTCTGTTGCGTGTTATGTATGTGATAGAGAATATTCAGCAAGGAAGCATTTGAATGCTCGTTTGAGAAATGTGCATAAAATTCAGCCAGATGAAGAAGGTACGATAAAGTGCTCAAAAAGTGGCTGCAGCTTTAAATGCAATTTTTTGGCTAAGTTGCGACTACATGTGGAGCAGGAGCACATGGTTGAGATGGTAAAAGAAATTAGTGAATTTCAAACGAAGGGCGGTAAGTTAAGTGTACATTGCCTACTTAAATTAATATCGTCCGTTATTATTACATGCTTGCCCCATCCGTGGGCATTAGATCTTGTTTTTGTTGGTCAACAGAACATGTGCTTATTTGAAAGCCTGAAAAGACGCATTTCGCATTAACTGTAAACTTACTGTCTGCTACATTAAGTATAGGCTAAGTTAAATTGTTGCAAATTTAAATGATTAAAATCACACCAGTAACTCGTGAGGGTATCTAACACTGCAGTTTTTTTATTTCTTTATTTTTTTTACTCCTGCTGTGTACTTTGCACTTGTTGAATCTGAATGTAATTGTTGTGTCTGTCATCAGTGCTTTTGTTTTAGACTTTATGAAATGGACCGAGCGGTTCTAGGCGCTTCAGTCTGGAACCGCACAACCGCTACGGTCGCAGGTTCGAATCCTGCTAAGGGCATGGATGTGTGTGATGTCCTTAGGTTAGTTAGGTTTAAGTAGTTCTAATTTCTAGGGGTCTGATGACCTCAGATGTTAAGTCCCATAGTGCTCAGAGCCATTTGAACCATTTTTTTGAAGTGGAAGTCTGAGGAGGAGAGAAAAACAAAAAGTAGCTTTGTCTCTAGTTATGGCGCTAAGCATTTAAAGGATGGCACTGCAAAAACCACCTTTGTATACCACAGAAGTGGTACATTTTCTTCGAAGTCAGGTGGCAAAAGGTTGTGTAAGTTCCAGGGCACTTGCAAGATGGGGAACCATTGCGTTGCTGCCATGGAGCTTCACGAAGAAGAAAGTCGAATCTGTAGTGTCATTTACTACAGAACACATTTTGGCCATGACCAGAAGATTGCTTTTCTGCATCTCAGTAGTTCTGATAGAGAAGCCATCGCTGGTGAGTATTACCTTAGTTGTAGAATTTTGCTGGCTTTTCAGTGATCCCCAAGTAAATATGGCGTGAAAGTTTCAGAATCCATTGTCAGGGTTGCTTTTAGTTATATGTAGTTGATTTTTATTTATTATTATTATCTTTACTTTCTCAGACGTTAAGTCTGGTTAGGAATGGAGTGACGCGGACCTTTATCAAGCGTCACTTCCTTTTTGCTGTACGGTATATGTTATATTGCATTTAGGAACTTTCGGGTGATTGAACATGTATCAATAATTACGGATTTCTGTAATTGTATATATATGTTTGGATGTAGCTGTATTGCATTGATGTATTGGTGGATATTGTGTGGTATGACTCCTGTAGTTGATAGTATAATTGGTATGATGTCAACTTTATCCTGATGCCACATGTCTTTGACTTCCTCAGCCAGTTGGATGTATTTTTCAATTTTTTCTCCTGTTTTCTTTTGTATATTTGTTGTATTGGGTATGGATATTTCGATTAGTTGTGTTAATTTCTTCTTTTTATTGGTGAGTATGATGTCAGGTTTGTTATGTGGCGTTGTTTTATCTGTTATAATGGTTCTGTTCCAGTATAATTTGTATTCATCATTCTCCAGTACATTTTGTGGTGCATACTTGTATGTAGGAACGTGTTGTTTTATAAGTTTATGTTGTAAGGCAAGCTGTTGATGTATTATTTTTGCGACATTGTCATGTCTTCTGGGGTATTCTGTATTTGCTAGTATTGTACATCCGCTTGTGATGTGATCTACTGTTTCTATTTGTTGTTTACAAAGTCTGCATTTATCTGTTGTGGTATTGGGATCTTTAATAATATGCTTGCTGAAATACCTGGTGTTTATTGTTTGATCCTGTATTGCAATCATGAATCCTTCTGTCTCACTGTATATATTGCCTTTTCTTAGCCATGTGTTGGATGCGTCTTGATCGATGTGTGGCTGTGTTAGATGATATGGGTGCTTGCCATGAAGTGTTTTCTTTTTCCAATTTGCTTTCTTCGTATCTGTTGATGTTATGTGATCTAAAGGGTTGTAGAAGTGGTTATGAAATTGCAGTGGTGTAGCCGATGTATTTATATGAGTGATTGCCTTGTGTATTTTGCTAGTTTCTGCTCGTTCTAGAAAGAATTTTCTTAAATTGTCTACCTGTCCATAATGTAGGTTTTTTATGTCGATAAATCCCCTTCCTCCTTCCTTTCTGCTTAATGTGAATCTTTCTGTTGCTGAATGTGTGTGATGTATTCTATATTTGTGGCATTGTGATCGTGTAAGTGTATTGAGTGCTTCTAGGTCTGTGTTACTCCATTTCACTACTCCAAATGAGTAGGTCAATATTGGTATGGCATAAGTATTTATAGCTTTTGTCTTGTTTCTTGCTGTCAGTTCTGTTTTCAGTATTTTTGTTAGTCTTTGTCTATATTTTTCTTTTAGTTCTTCTTTAATATTTGTATTATCTATTCCTATTTTTTGCCTGTATCCTAGATATTTATAGGCATCCGTTTTTTCCATCGCTTCTATGCAGTCGCTGTTATCCAATATGTAATCTTCTTGTTTAGTGTGTTTTCCCTTGACTATGCTATTTTTCTTACATTTGTCTGTTCCAAAAGCCATACTTATATCATTGCTGAATCCTTCTGTTATCTTTAGTAATTGGTTGAGTTGTTGATTGGTTGCTGCCAGTAGTTTTAGATCATCCATGTATAGCAAATGTGTGATTTTGTGTGGGTATGTTCCAGTAATATTGTATCCATAATTTGTATTGTTTAGCATGTTGGATAGTGGGTTCAGAGCAAGGCAGAACCAGAAAGGACTTAATGAGTCTCCTTGGTATATTCCACGCTTAATCTGTATTGGCTGTGATGTGATATTATTAGAGTTTGTTTGGATATTAAGTGTGGTTTTCCAGTTTTTCATAACTATGTTTAGGAACTGCATCAATTTAGGATCTACTTTGTATATTTCCAATATCTGTAGTAACCATGAGTGGGGTACACTATCAAAAGCTTTTTGGTAATCAATGTATGCGTAGTGTAGTGACCTTTGTTTAGTTTTAGCTTGATATGTCACCTCTGCATCTATTATCAGTTGCTCTTTACATCCTCGTGCTCCTTTGCAACAGCCTTTTTGTTCTTCATTTATAATTTTGTTCTGTGTTGTATGTGTCATTAATTTCTGTGTAATGACTGAAGTTAATATTTTGTAGATTGTTGGTAGGCATGTTATGGGGCGATATTTAGCTGGGTTTGCTGTGCCTGCTTGATCTTTAGGTTTCAGATAGGTTATTCCATGTGTAAGTGTATCAGGGAATGTGTATGGGTCTGCAATGTAACTGTTAAATAATTTAGTTAGATGTGAATGTGTTGAGGTGAACTTCTTTAGCCAGAAATTTGCTATTTTATCATTTCCAGGGGCTTTCCAATTGTGCGTAGAATTAATTGCTCGGGTGACTTCATGTTGCAAAATTATCACTTCAGGCATTTGTGGTATCATCTTGTATGTATCTGTTTCTGCTTGTATCCACCGTGCATGCCTGTTATGTTGTACCGGGTTTGACCATATGTTGCTCCAGAAGTGTTCCATGTCTGTTATGTTTGGTGGATTCTCTATTTTAATGTGTGTGTTATCTATTGTCTGGTAAAATTTCTTTTGGTTTGTGTTGAATGTTTGGTTTTGTTTCCTTCTATTTTCACTTTTTTTGTATCTTCTAAGTCGTTTGGCCAATGCTTGTAACTTCTGCTTCTTTTCATCTAATTGCTCCATTGCTTCTTGTTGTGAGATTTTACCTAACCTTTTTCGTTTTTTGTCTGATATTTCATTTCTTATAAATTGTGTTAGCTGTCCGATGTCTTTTCTCAGTTTTTCTATTCTGATCTGTAGCCTGTGTTGCCATGCTGGTTTTGTGGGTTTCTTCTGTGTGTTGGTTGGTTCTGATCTCTGCCTAGTGTGTATATTTAGTGTAGTGAGTGCTCCTACATAAACCAGTAGTTGTAACTCTTCCATTGTTGTATTTTCATTTATTTTGTTGTGTATGATTGTGTTGATAGTTGTTATTGTTGTTTCGACTTGTGGGTTATTTGGTGGTCTATGCAAGAATGGTCTAATGTCTGTATTTGTGTCTTTGTATTCTATATATGTCAGCTGAAATTTCTCTTCTATATCTAACATGTGTGTCACTTCGTGTTCTATTTGTGCTTGTTCTGGTGGCTGTCTTAAGATGTCGTTTTCCTCTGATTGTTTAATTGATGTGTGTTGTTCTTTGTTTGTTTGCTCTGGGATGTTTGAGTCCATTACTGTATTTTCTTCTTCTTCTTCTGATTGCACATTATTTTGTTCTAGTATTTGTTGTACTTGTTGTTTGATGTTTTCTAATTCTGACTGGGGTATCCTGTTATTTTTGATTATTACACGGATCTGATCAGCTAGTCGTTGTTCTGTTAAAAATTTTAATTCTGGGTATCTGGTAATAAATGTTGTGTGTACTTGTGATCTGTATCCAGTTGTGTTGGTTCCTAGGTTTGTTGCTTGGTAATAACAGAACATGAGGTGTTGATTAACTTCATCTGACCATCTCATCCTCTGTCTTTGTTTTCCTTCTAGGGTGGTTGCAGGAAGCATATCCTGCAAAACACCTCTATTTGGATTTAAATCATTTTCCAGTTGGCTAGCAGTGTCGTTACCATTGTGGGCGGGCATAGGGTTCAAGCGTCGTCCCCGACCATGACGGCGCTTGTCCGAGGCTTCTTTAGTTCTGTCCTGAACCAAGTAATCACACTAAAAGGGGGGTTAGCCCTATTAGTGGTTTGTTCTTTTCGTCGCCTTTTACGACTGGCAGAACATACCGGAGGCCTATTCTTTTCCCGGGCCTCCACGGGGGCGAGGCCAGGGAAGATTTTGATAGCACTGACTCGGTGATAGTGTTAATGACTGACTACCAGAAGCAGTTATTACAGAGGTTTGGACAAAATATTGTATGTGTAGACTCCACACATTGTACAAATGTTTACAAGCTGTTGGTGACCACATTGTTAGTGGTAGACGATTTTGGTTCAGGTATGCCTGTAGCATTCTGTGTTTCAAATTGGGAGACCACTTCCATAATGACTCATTATTATTATTATTATTATTATTATTATTATTATTTGCAGTGAAGGAGCATTGTTTTTTACTGCTGAGAAATTAATATTCTTATGGATATGTGATCTGGAGTAAAAGGCATGAATATATCGATTGGCAGTTCATATGAATACAATTTGTGATGGTAGCATGAAAACTGTTGTAAAAGACCAGGTGTTGTGATCCATATTTACCACAATATTGGTGACTGTAATGCAAGTGTGGAAATAAGTTCTGAAATACTTATGTATTGCCCTGTGTTATTGCTTGTCATAGTAATCTAAGAATAGATAATTAATGCATCTGTGTAGACTTAAGGCAGTAATTTATTGTTTCTTGTCCAGCATGTTAAACTTGGTGGATCAGGGCATTTGCAACTACAATAATGGATTTGAGACTAGACAAAAACACCAGTTACAATTCTCTGACATGTAGAACTCGTAACCATTTGAAAATAGCCATGGTAGCTGAAACTGGGAAATATCACATTGCAACAGGTGCTGTAATCAGGCCTGTTTATTCTCCCATCCCCAGTGTGTTAATAGCATCTTCAGTACTGTTGGAAGGGTACACTGAATATACTGTTAAGCCATTTGTTAAAGTATCCAGTTTATAAGTACTTAGCAAATGTTATATTGCATGAATTTATTTTATTGGGGGTGGTTAACTATAGTGTCCTTTCTGACTAGTGTTTTCATGTACATACTCAGAATTGGCCTCTTTGTAGTTGGAGTAATTTTAAAATGTTGCAGGTAAAATTGCTGAGGGGGGAACTTTCCAGAGAATTCTGGATGATGTGCGGGACTCAGTTCATTCCAGCACAGTGGAGAGGCTGCATCTCCTGACTCGACATGACCTTCATAACATTAAGAGAGACTTCGCCATTGGTGATGATCAGCAGCATAACATTGATGAAGTCAGTGTTAGTATGTGGTTGGAGAAAATAAAAGACTGTGTTCTCCTCTATAAGAAAGAAGGCGAGGCCAGGGAAGATTTTGATAGCACTGACTCGGTGATAGTGTTAATGACTGACTACCAGAAGCAGTTATTACAGAGGTTTGGACAAAATATTGTATGTGTAGACTCCACACATTGTACAAATGTTTACAAGCTGTTGGTGACCACATTGTTAGTGGTAGACGATTTTGGTTCAGGTATGCCTGTAGCATTCTGTGTTTCAAATTGGGAGACCACTTCCATAATGACTCATTTCTTTAGTGCTTTGAAAGAGAGAGCTGACATCATAAAAACGACTGTATTCATGTCCGACGACACTAATACTTTCCGTAGTGCATGGTCACGAGTCATGGAGCCTGCAGAAAATAATCTACTGTGTGCTTGGCACATAGACCGCAACTGGCGGAATAATTTGAAGAAAGTCCATGGCAATGAAGAAAAGAAAGCACTTGTGTACAAAGCTCTTCGTACATTGCTTGAAGAAGCGGACATAGACAATTTTAATGAGCTGCTGGAATCGTTCGTCAGGCAGCTTCAAGCAGATGAAGGTACAAGAGACTTTGATGTATATTTCTCGTTAAATTACTTATTCCGGCCTCAGCAGTGGGCATAGAGTTTTAAAATATTGTTATCTAGAGGGAAAAACAAACAATAGCCTTGACAGACTACTTGTTGTGTTGATGAAATTGGTGCGTGACAAACTGTGTGCTCGAATGGTTAAACTGTATAAGGGTGGCCATTCATATAGAATCAATGTTATTGAGGCTCGTCATAAAGCTTCATGTAGTGTTAAGGAGAATGACATTACAGTCAATACTGATGGTACAAAGTTCCATGTGAAATCCCAAACATATTGTGGTGTAACACATACTGTGATTTTAAATAACATTGAATGTAAACTGGAGTGGAAGTTGAAGTGCTCCAAATGTAGTATACATGCTTTCAGTTGTTCTTGTGCGGACAGTTTAATTCATTTGAACATATGCAAGCACATTCATGCAGTGTCAATGACATATGCCTTCCATTCAACTGCCACATTTACACCAACTGAAGCAACAGTGACAGAAGAGGCTTTTGCCATTTTGTGTTCACTGCAAACAAGTACTAATGATAACAAGAACACATCTCTGGCCGGAAAAGTAGTGTCCACACACCAAATTTTGATTAACCGTGTCGGTTCAGGTAAAGTGTACACAGAAATCCTGAAGTCACTACAGAAGGATGCAGCTCATTCGCTGTCACTTTTTCAATCAGACTGCTGGGAAGCTCCACGATGCCCCAGCAACGAGAAGGTAGAAGTGCAACGAAGACCTGGTAAATGTAACAAACAGGCAAAGGGCAGTTTGAAGAAACCAACCCTTGCTGAAAAAGCAAATATTGTTTCGGCACTGAGGCTGCCTGAAAGTGAAATATTAAATGTTCACGTTGAATCTGACCATAATTACTGTCGGTACTAAGTTTTAGATGTGTATGTGCTTCTGTACATTCCATGGCTTATAGGCCTGCTGGGAAAACTCGCCAAGTAAAACAAAGAGTAACACATTGTGCTTGGTACCCATGTTGGTGATGTGGAAACCCAAGCGATATTAATAAAGAAAATAAAAACTTTTTTGCAGTGTTGTCTTTCAATTGATACCTTTATCCTTTTATTTGCATGTGCAATTAAAACCTTTATTTGAAATACTACTTGATTACATTAAAATGAATTGCTGTGTAACTAGTGGAGAAAATGGACGTCTGCAGAGCTTGTGTGGCACGTATTTGAATCCCCTTGTCACATGATGTACTGAAGTCTGTTGTAACAATACATTGCAGTTTTAGAGCATTTTTCAGAGTGAAAGTGGAATTAGCATTTGCTATGCTGGTCACTTTCTTCCTTTGTTCATTTTTTTAGCTACACATATTTCTTAACATGATATGCTTCAAATGTAAGAATTTTACTTCAAAATGGACACTATGCTGCTAGGATATTGAGAGCAATAGAATTGATTCTGAGACACCAGAGATTGTGTGAAAATGGACTGGAAGAATGTAATCAAGATGTACAACGTTCTTCCATTTGACAGATGAAGTCTTCCATTTGTAAGGTATGTGACCATTCAGACTTTCCATGTAGTAATTACATGGAAATGCCTTAATTGCTAAAAACTTTGTGGGCTTTGAGTCGTCATCAGATGATTGCGGCAAATTTACACTAAAGACAAATTACGAAAGCTAATACATAATAATTATGAGGCAAAAGTAACATCAGGAATGAAAATACATACTGGGTACAAGTATCTACAACATGCTTAGGCATGTTCATATGAGTTTGCAATACAATAAAAACACACTTTCTCGTACGCAATTGCCGGTAGACAACATTTGGAACAGAAGATATTATCTGGGAGCTTCATGTCGGACTGAAGACAGCAGACTTGAGGATTGTATTGTTTTTAACTTGCACCAGATGGCATTGATGTCAAAGATTGAGACAAATCAAGACATAGATTTTATAATACACAAAACAATGTAAATATTCCAGCCACATTTTTGGATACAAGAGACTTGCAATGTGTCAGTGGACAGGGACATAGGGGAGGCAGAGTTGCTATATATTTAAACAGAAAGGTAAAGGATACCACTGTGTGGACAGACAGAAACATACAGAAATTGTCGTGAAGCAGCAGCTATACAGAGAAAGGAAGAAGAGCTTAATACTAGGGCAGTACTGATCTCCAGGTTGCCAGGTAAGACGTTTTCTCAAGTAACAGCATGTACTACTAGAATAGGATACCAGAGAATTCCCTTAAATAATAGTAGCAGGTTTTTTGTTGTTGTGGTCTTCAGTCCTGAGACTGGTTTGATGCAGCTCTCCATGCTACTCTATCCTGTGCAAGCCTCTTCATCTCCCAGTACCTACTGCAGCCTACATCCTTCTGAATCTGCTTAGTGTATTCATCTCTTGGTCTCCCTCTACGATTTTTACTCTCCACGCTGCCCTCCAGTGGGGACTACTCAAGAGGACGTCGTTATCAGGAGAAAGAAAACTGGCATTCTACGGATCGGAGTGTGGAATGTCAGATCCCTTAATCGGACAGGTAGGTTAGAAAATTTAAAAAGGGAAATGGATAGGTTAAAGTAGAACAGAACATTATAAATGAATAGGTTTACTACTGTTACACACTGCAATTTAACAAACATAGGTCTACAGTGTTCTGATTTACTGGAATCAGTAATTACTCTCAATACTTTCTTCTGCAAAAGCAAAATATCATTTATGTGACAATTACTATCCCACAATAAAATTCCACATGATAAAATGCCTGGAAGAAAGCAAAATATGCTAATCTTACATAGTTATCTGGAACACATCTTTTTAAATTCCTAATTAAATAAATAACTCTTGAAAGTCTACCTGATATATTTCAATTTCAATTTGTTATCAGTTATAACACCTTAAATTTCAACAGTTTCTAGTTTGTGGTGCTTAAAGATCTCCTTCACGCTAATGTAAAGTTCCTGGGTTTTACTTTTAGCAAGAAACCATTCGCTCTGAACCGTAATGAAGATTAAGTAAGGGTATTTTTGGTCAGTGTTTTCAGTATGGCTAGATCTGTGCTTTTATTTCGAAAGGTTGTGTTATCAGCATGCAGTATTGTGTGAGAATTTGCCAATAAAGGTAGATCAAATATTCTGAGCTGTTGCTCATCAACACTGGTTAGTGTCCATGTTTCACATCCATAGGTTACAGCTGGCCTGATCATGACCTTATATACTTGCAGTTTCCGCTGCCTGTTTAATAACCTTGAGGCCAGCAACATCTTGAACATGGGAGCATCTATTACCACATAGGATGCGCAGTGTTATTTTAGTTAACATGGAATTTGTGCTGTTAATATTAGAGCCCAAATAGTCAAAGTTCTGCACATGTTCAAAATTGAAACCGTCTGCTAATAATCTATCCAAGTTATTATTTTCCTTCCTGGTGAAATTCATGTACTTAGTCTTTGTTTCATTTACAGAAAGGCCTCTAGGTCCTGTCGCTTCTTTTATCTCACATATTGTCCTCTCTAGTGATACCTTTCTTCTACTAATAATTGTTAGATCATTGTACAGAGTACGTCCCCTTGTCTGACACCTTTACTAATTCTAAACCAATTGGTCAGTTCTCCATCCACTCGCACTGCAGCCTTGGAACCAGCCAATGTGAGACATACTTCCATGGTATACCAAGTAGCAGCAAATAAGTTAGCATTTGTGCTCTATCTAGACTATCAAAGGCCTGCTTGATGTCTACACGGAGGTTATGAAGCTCAATGTTATATGTATTTTCATGTATTTACCTCAACACAAATATCTGGTCTGTTGTTGATCTATTAGGCCGAAATCCATACTGATACTCCCCCAAAATCTCTTTTGAATATGGTGCTAACCTGTTGTAGATAATACTAGAGAAGATCTGATAGGTTACATTCAGCAAGGTACTTCCTCGGTAATTTGAATAGCAGGTCTTGTCGCCCTTCTTGTGTATTGGTTGGATTACACCTCACGTCCATTCTTCTGGCATTCTTTCCTGATTCCATTTCAACTTAATAAGTTTGTGGATTCGCTTATGAAGATCAATTCCCCCATCTTTAGCAATTCTGCAATTATTTCATTGGTTTCTCGTGCTTCATAATTTTTTAAACAATGCACTACCTTCCGTACTTCCTCTAATGTTGGTTCCTCTGTTTCTGGATCGACAGTATAATAGAGTGGCTGCCCATTCCTGTTAGGATTGCCCTCCAAAATTCCCTTGAATTATTCTCTCCGTCTATCCAGAACATCTTGTTTATCTGTCAGCAAATTACTCTCTTTGTCCTTAAAGCTGTTATTTTTGGTCTATGCTCTCGAGTTCCTTTTTTGTAGTATTTTCTGCTTTCATTCCTTTTGTACTGCTCTTCCATTTCCTCTCTCTTCATGGCTTCCCTTTTTCTCCTCCTGCATACCTTTGCTGCCTCTATTCTCTTTTCATTATATAATGCCTGATTTGATCTAGTATTCTGCTGCAAGCATTTCAGCCTTACTTCCTTTTTCTGTTCCACTGCCTGTCTACATTCATCATACCAGTCTTCATTCCTAAGTCTCCTCACTTCTTCTAGTATTTGATGCGCTGTTGTCCTAACGACATATTTAATAGAGCTCTTTTCTTTGTCTATATCTCCACCATTTTTTGTTTGTAACTTCTGTCTCAATCTGTCTGGGTACTCCTGAACAGTAGACCTATCTTTCAGTTGTTCTATTTCGTTACTCTGGTACTACTTCATTTGGCAGCCATGCCAAGTTTCTGTCTCACTTTGGCTCTACATCTACATCTACTTGGTAACTTTGCCATTCATGCTTAAGTGCCTGGCAGAGGGTTCATCGAACCATTTTCATACTACTTCTCTACCAATCCTCTCTCGAATGGCGTGTGGGAAAAAGGAACACCTAAATCTTCCCATTCAAGCTCTAATTTCTCTTATTTTATTATGATGATCATTTCTCCCTACTTAGGTGGGTGTCGCATTCGGAAGAGAAAGTTAGTGATTGAAATTTTGCAAATAGGTCTCGCCGCAAAGAAAACCGCCTTTGTTTCAGTGACTGCCACCTCAACTTGCGTATCATATCAGTGACACTCTCACCCTATTGTGCAATAACATGAAACGAGCTGCCCTTCTTTGCACTTTTTCGATGTCTTCCATCAATCTTACATGGTAAAGATCCCATACCACGTAGCAATATTCCAGCAGAGTATGGACAAGTGTTATGTAGACTGTCTCTTTAGTGGGTTTGTTGCATCTTCTAAGTGTACTGCCAACAAAGCGCAGTCTTTGTTTCGCCTTCCCCACCATATTATCTATGTGGTATTTCCAATCCAAGTTGCTCGTAATTGTAATTCCTAGGTATTTAGTCAAATTTACAGCCCTTAGATTTGTGCGATTTATCATACACCCAAAACTTATTAGATTTCTTTTAGTACCCATGTGGATGACCTCGCACTTTTCTTTGTTTAGTGCCAATTGCCACTTTTCGCACCATACAGAAATTTTGAATCATTTTGTAATTGTAATTGACCATCTGATGATTTTACTAGACGGTAAATTACAGCATCATCTGCAAACAATCTAAGGGGGCTGCTCAGATTACCACCTAGATTGTTTATGTAAGTCAGAGGGCCTATGACACTACCTTGCGAAACGCCAGATATCACTTCTGTTCTACTCAATGATTTACCATCTATCACTATGAACTGTAACCTCTCTGAGAGGAAATCACGAATCCAGTCACACAACTGAGACGATACTCCATATGCACGCAATTTGATTAATAGTCACTTGGGAGGAACGGTTTCAAAAGCCATCCGGAAATCTAAGTAGGTAATGGTCTGAATTAGCTCCTTGGAAGGTGCGCTCATTTTCCATATCAGACGCTCACCTCTTTGATATAAATATATGCTCTATTTGGTTTGCTTCATTTGTTTCTGGTATTTTCCATGTCCCTTTGTAGATATTTTTTCCTTGGAAAACAGGTACTTACTGCCTTCAACTTGTTTGCAGAAGCAAACTGGGCAACCCTCATACCATTATTATTACTTTCACCATGCAGACTTTCCTTACCAAACACACTTCTGAGTGCCTCTTCCTTTCCCAGTGTGGCTTTGATAGGTCATATCGACCATGAACAACTTAATCTTTGACCTTAGATCGCTCTTCCGAGCCGCGATATTAATTCATTCAGTCTGCATTTGTATCTCGTGTGGTGTACATGTGTCCGACTACAGTAAATATATATACTTATGTGCAGGTATTTGTGGAAAAGTTTGTTCAGTATACCTCTATACGCATCCCATTCCCATGCCAGTTTTCCATTATAGTCGCCATAACTTTTTTGGGATCATATCTGGGTATTCTGTCGCACACCGCCTGTAGTTTATCATAGAAGATGTCTACAGTATCTTCATCTGATTCTTCTGTTGGTGCATATACATTAACAAATGTCACACTGTGAAATCTGTCTTTCATACGCAGAGTACATATCTTTCATTATATGGGGTAAAGGTGATAACTGATTTACGCATATCCTTGGAGACTATTAACCCAACTCCATACTCCCCTAGTCTTTCATCTTTTCCTGAAAAGTACATCAAGAATGTCTGCTTATAAATCTCTCCTCTTCCTTTCCACCTGATTTCCTGCAGTGCAACATCTCCCATTCCATACCTTAGCACCTCTTCTGCAACACTATTCATCACTCCTGTTTGTAACAGCTTGCGCACGTTCCATGATCCAAATATAAGTGTTGATAAATCCATATTCCCGTTTCCTAGCAGTTTGTCTATGTAGGGGCAGTCCGGCATTCCTCCAAGGCACACAAACCCTGTGCTCAACTCCCAACCTGGAGGACAAGGCTTTCATTTCGGGGTTAGCTCCCCTAGAGGGGTTGACAACCTACAGAGTCCCCCCTACCCTACGGTGTGGGACACACTTTGTCTAGCTCCTCAGTCGAGGCCACTCTGGCTTGGGTGACCCTGCCAGTAGCTACACTACCACTGGTACTATACAAAGCCTCCCACCCAGCACTGGAGGTGCCTATGATAAGGCGGTGTCCCCTGGGAGGGTATCATTAATCATTAAGAGAAACAATAAAGATCCGGGCACTGACACTTGTAGCATTCCAGATCTAATATAAACAAAATTTTACTTCTCTTTACCAATGCACACAACTTGTTGGCAGTTCTCTAGGAAAGATTTAAACATAGTTATACTGTTGCCATCAAACCCGTAATAGAGTAGCTTATTCAACTCAGTATTATGCTCTACACCAGTGGTTCCTAACAGGTGGTCTGCGGATAGCCGGGGGTCCGCGCGCCATGCCAGAGGGGTCCGCAAGATGCTATTAAAATAAAATATATATTTCGTATGATAACAGATTTTTTTGTTTTGGCCGCTTCCTGCATGAGCAGAGCTTTAGCGACCGCTAACTTCTGCATCTAGAGTCTTCCTAGAGCCAACTGACACTAGCACACTCTAGCGCAAAACTAGAATTAACTAGAGGCAAATAGTTCTGTTGTATGCTGTTAGACAGCGCACGCTGCCTCTGCAGCTGACAACTGACAGTCACTTTACGCAGAAAGTCGCATTTCAGACGCCAGTCGGCCATTGTTAATTTATTGCCAGCACTTTCACAGACCGCGTTGTTTACATATTTAATATTCTGTATTAAAATAGCAGTGTTTGTAAAGCATTGTTTTTCGCGGAGGCTACGGTTCGAGTAGTTAAAAATAGACAGTTGGTTAAAAACTGGTACATTAAATCGAGAAAAGACTACAGATGAAGAGGAAGATAATGCATTCGATGTTCAAGCAAGTAAGTGAGTGACTCTTGAACCGAAGTTGTCAGTGTCCATTGAACCTAAATCGTCGGCGTCCCTTGAACCTAACCCTTCCAAGATCAGTGTTACGCTTACTGGAAAAATTAGAAAATTTTACTCTGATTACTTGGAAATCCGTTTTACTTTCACTGGACCTGTTGCAACAGCCTAAACCTCAATGTGTAATTTGCTATGAAAGCCTTTCGAATGAATGTATGAAACCAGCAAATCCCTGGTGCCATCTTGAAACATAGCACGCAGAGTACAAAAGTAAGTCATTAGATTTTTTTCAAAAATAAATTAAGAGAGCTGAAAATATCTCATAAAACAATTACCAAACACTGTGGTGCAAATGTAAATGAAAATGCAACCCTTGCATCTTACGAGGTGGCTCAGCTTGTTGCTAAATGTGGGAAAAATTGCTGAGGAACTTATACTGCCATCAGCAATAATACTGTGCAAGGGAATGTTAGGTGACGCAGCTGCTAAGATAACAGGAACTGTCCCACTCTCAAATAATACTGTTCAAAGATAAATTACTGATATGGCAGAATTAACATGGAAGAAACATTACAGGCTAGACTGACATGTACGCTCTACAATTGGATGACAGCACAGACACATCAAAAAAAGCCATAATGTTGGTTTTCGCATGAGTCTTATGGGAGGACCAAGTGTTCGAAGATTTTCTTTTCTCATGCGAACTACTGTATACGACAGCAGGCAATATTTTTACTGCATTAAATAATTATCTCAATGAACATGATGATACCTGGAAAAAATGTGTAGGCTTGTCAACGGATGGAGCAAAGTCAATGGCTGGCAAAAAAACAGGACTTCTAGCTCGTATCAAAGCAGTAGCCCCTGAGGTGAAATGGACTTACTGTTGTATCCACCGTGAAGCCTTAGTAGCCAAAAGATTGCCTGAACCTTTGCAAAACATACTTAACGAAGTAGTTCAAATCATCAACTACATTAAAACTCGACATCTGCAATCCAGATTATTTCCTTTGTTGTGTAAATAGATTGACAGTGAGCATGAGCAACTTCTTATTCATACGGAAGTAAGATGGCTTCCTCAAGGTAGGATCTTGTCAAGATTTTTTGAACTTAGAGACGAGCTTCTTGACACAAATTACGCAGATTTTCTCATTAGCTTCTCTTGGCTTTGCTCAGTTGCGTACTTAGTTGATGTATTTGAACACTTGAATGTGTTGAGTTTACAAGGAAAAATGTAGACATGTTCGAAGTTGAGTATAAGATTAGTGCTACGGTCTAAAAGTGTCAGATCTGGGCGTCAAGGATAGAAAACGAGTCACTAACTAACTTTTCTACTTTAAAACAATTCTTGGAGTCATCAGAGGAGAGTTTGCCTGACCAGATCAAGATCAACGTAGCCGAGCATCTACGCAGCCTAGCCACTACTTTTAGAGAGTATTTCCCTGAACCTGACTCTGACGACAGCTGTGAAGAAATAGACAAAATCCAAGGCTTCACTGAAGAAGAGCAAGATCAACTTTTGGATCTGTCCAGCTGTGGTATGATGATAAACATTTTCATTGGTGATAAAATTACAGACTTCTGGGCATCAGCACGCAAGGACTACAAGAAACTTGGAGATAAGGCAGTGAGAAAGATCCTTCCATTTGCAACCACATATCGGTGTGAGCAAACATTTTCTTCCATGTGTTTCATGAAAAACAAATATAGGAATCGGCTCGTCGAGCGGTTGGATTTCAGAGGGAAAGTTTCAAGTATGGAACCTAATATTTCAGAAATAATGGACTCAGAGGTCAGATTGAACTCATCTCATTAA